>NC_133324.1:866840878-867183378 GCF_042186555.1 Aquarana catesbeiana
AGTTAAATGTAAAAGAAGAGAACTGAACATTTGGAATTATCTGCCTTGTGATGGGCAGACTCATTTCTAATATGTTCTAGGGGATACTGTGTTCTCTGAGGTCTGGTGGTGTTATGTGGACCATCTATGAATGAATAAGAACTGGAGTGAAGGCAGAAAGATGAATGCTGAGTAGATTGGATGAGAAATGGAGTTCAGACTCCCTATACAACTCACTTTGTAAAGTGTTAAAAAGCGTGCGAACTGGAATAATGCCAGTAGCCCCCTTCCCCATAGCACCTGTATGCACAAAGAAGTGTTGTCGCCACCTTTGTGCCTATGGGGTCACACAGCTGAATGATCTCAACAGCTTGGAGGAGTGGAAGTATTTTATATGCATTTTGACATTGATCCTGAGGTTAATTTTCACCGATACATCTAATTCCTTACACCTACTGCTGATGGAAGTTGGCTTTGTGCAGTGGTGGACATAGGTGAAATAGGTCATATTTATTTGACATATTTGTATTCAAATCTAGAATTCGTGATGCTTTTATATTAACTTTGTCTTAAAATTGTAACAACTCAAATGGTGATTGCTGAAACTCAAAAGGACCATAACCGTCCGGGCCACACTGACCATTTTTTCAGCAATAGTTGCCTTCTGCTTTTTTCACATCCTTTCTGATTGTGATCATCTGGTCAGAAGTAAAGATGATGTCACACAAGACCTTTCATTCTAAAAAATGCTAATTTCCTGTCTGTCCCATGAATTCAGTGACTTTAATAGTATATGAAGCATAGGTCGGGTGCAAGTATGCAGGTTACAAGTCCTATGACTTTCTACTCTGCATGCTTGTTCCAGGTCAATGACTTCAGAGGCAGCAAAGCAACTTGTGTTTTGGAAGGGGATCAGCAATGGAAGTCCATGTGTTTCCTTCTAAACCAATAATTATTGATTCCTTCTTTTCAATGACCCTCTAATCTTATTGAAATGCACTGTACTGTTTGGGGGAGAAGGTCTTAGTCTGACAGAATGGTGGATGTGAAAAGGTCTTGCAGGGTTCTACCTTTAGAGAAGGTTCACACTTCCATGCTGGGGACTTTTTTCAATAAAAACACAGTTGTTAAATTTCCTTTCTGAGCTATTGGTCTTTGCCTGATCATCACTTGTACATTAGTGAGAAATGGTCTGTGGCTAAGAGACAAGTCATTTTTTTTAGAAGATGCTTTCACCTGATGGGGCTACATGAAATTGAAGGTATGAAAAGCTCTTGTGTGACCCTAGCGTTAGCAAACACATACAAGGGAATCCATCATGGAGAAATATCCATGCTAGAGAGGTTACCACCTCATACCTTTAAATACCAAACATATCAATTAGACAAATTAAGTAGCTGAATAAAACGAAACTTCATCAGATATACAAAACAAAATGAATAAATGTATTTTTACATAAAGCTGGTTAGAATACCAATATATGTCTTCAATTTAGCAGTATGCTTGGCAAAAGGAGGGGTAGTAATGTGACCCAAACAGGCTCTGATGAGATGCACAGTGCTGTCCATCTAACACTGGCACCTTGCTGACAGAAAGAAAGAGTAGAGAAAGCAAAGTGATTACTCATGTATTGTGCTATACATGTGTTGTGCTCCTGCATTATCCAGGCACCGAGTTGATGGTGGGTCAGTATGTAACCACACTGTAATGCTGAAATGAACTGGAGCATGGATCACAAGAATGGCTAAACAGCATTGCAAATCATTTATCAGATAGGACAGCTTACATGTATATATTTCAGCTTTATATTTAAAGTGGTAGTAAACTGCATTTAAAAAAGAAAACTTCCCCTGCAAGACAATGTCATAATGTGCTAGTATGCATTGACTACTAGCACATCATGAGAGATACAAAGCTTTAAAACAAAGCCCTCCAGCGGTGTGCTGTCACCGCTGACAGGGCTTCCATCTTCATCTGGCCTTTCTTCTGGGTTTGCAATCTCCGGCTACATGATTGGCCAGGGACGTGATGATGTCCCTCCCGTGCATGTATGCGGGAGCCGCCATTTACGGCACAGGCTTTGAAGGTCCTGCAGAGTATGCCGGATCTTCAGAGCGCACGCGCTGGTGACATCACCGGCTGCATGCAGGGTGAATATCTCTTAAACAGTGCAAGTTTAGGAGATATTCACAGTTCCTACAGCTAAGCCTTAATACAGGCTTACCTGTAGGTACAAGTGGTAAAACTAAGTTTACTACCACTTTAAAGGCTAAGTTCAATCCTAGTAACCTGTTATATGTTACACCCATATTCAGGGTTTAACATGCAACATGTTACAAAAGCAACAGCCCCGCACCCCCAATCCCTCATTGTGATTGTGGGTGGGGGGTCATCTCCCTGCATTCGCTGTAACAATTTACAAACAGTGCAGCTTTATGGGACTCTGCCCACACAGCCGCGCCATTCATTAATAATGATCTGTAAATTAATAAACTACAAGTCCCTTCTTCCACCATGGCAGACAGCTTGCAGTTCTCAATGAATTGTGAGGGCACTGGTAAGCACCCTCATAGTTCATTGATCCTTCCTCCTGTTCAGTAACTGTCTGCCTGTACAGAAGGTATGATCGGACTGCTGTACTGAGAGCCTGCAGGAGTCTGACATTGCACCCGCGATCTAATGATCGCCAGCGCAATGCTCTGCAGGGTCCTAAGAAATAATAAATACATTTTTTTTTTTTTTTTTTTTACAAAAGTTAATTATACTTTGACCACTTGCCTGAAGTCCAGATCTAAAATCAAGGTAAGATATAGACTTAATCTAAATAGTTACATTAACAGTATGACTTAGATTTGTTTTTAAAGCATAAGCTGTCAGTCCTGAAGAAGCCTCATATGAAAGCTGCTATTCTGTGGCCCACAAGCTGCACTGCTAAATGCACAAAATATAACTGGACATTAACATTCAAAGGTAATAACAGATTGTTGACCCAGAGAATATCTGATTGCTCTTAGGGGGATTAGGAAGAAATGTATGTTTCCTCTGCTGGAGCAAACTGGGCCATGCTTTAAAGTTGTTTTTTTTTTTGCCTTCCTCTGGAACAACTGTGGGTTTAGGATTGTGTATAGGAAGGTTTTCTATTTATTTATTTTTCTGTTGGTTGAACTAGATGGACTTGTGTCTTTTCAATCCGCATAACTATGCAGCTATGGATTTGATTTACTAAAACTGGAGAGTGCCAAATTTGGTGCAGCTCTGCATAGAAACCAATCAGCTTCCAGGTTTTGTTTTGGCAAAGCTTAATTGAACAAGCTGAAGTTAGAAGCTGATTGGCTGCCATGCACAGCTGCACCAGATTTTGCACTCTGCAGTTTTAGTAAATCAACTCCTAAGTATATTAGGTCTAGGAACAAGCTTGACCTATTCCAGTTCTCTGAGAATGACTGCCTCAGAACCAGTAAGTAACCCAGAGGATAAAAATACTCCCATCTACATCTTCTCACAAGAGTGTTTGATAATTGACTCAAAAGATCTTCATTCTTTAAAGAACTACTATGGTGAAAATTATTATATTCTGATAAAAGATGAGGTTAGAACATACATAGCATTTGATATAGGAAGTTCTTTTATTGCCACATGTCTATATTCATATTTTTCTCCACATTCATATTCAGGCGAAGCTGTCCAGCAAAAGTGACAGTGACAAAGTTTGGATCAACTATAACAATGCCAGGTGATCTTGCACAGTTTTAGTTACAGTTCTTTTCTTTAAGAAGTTTTATACCACGGAAAAAGAACTGAGCATTATAAGAACCCCTGGTTGGTGATAACGTTTTTCTCGATCCCGTAACTGTCACTTTTGCTGTGTAGTTCTGATCAGCATGTAAATGTGAAGTAAAACATAAACAAAGCAGATAAAGAATTCTATTGCTACAAGTATTAACTGCGTGCAATAAGCAAACTACTATTTTTGAAGTAGTGATTCTTTAGGAATCAAAATAATTATTGTGTTTTTTGGGAATTTCATACCCTTTAAATTTATAAATCAGTTCACTGTAACGACGTGGAGAAGATGTTAGGAGCAGATGCAAATAAATTCAGTTTTATATTGCAAGTTTTACATCATTAGCAATGTACATAGCACCATTTATTTGGCTGGGTGTCTTTCATATAAAGAAACTGCGGAAGAGGACTTCTTTCATGACACAACAGCACTGTGCTTGGCAAAGTTCAAGGCTTTCCTTTCTGATTATAGCATTTTTCTGAACCTTGAATTGTATCGCAAATGAACAAGTATTCAAAGCATCCGGGCACACAGATTAAAAGCGTGACACAAAATGCCATTTTTGTACTGGCAGGGTCACAACTGCTATTATTATTGCTTGAAAAGTGGGGGATTTTCATACATTTTTGCACGACTGTAATGTGCATGCATCAAAGTCCCCCAAAATGAGAAATATTTTCGCAAATAACTAGGAAATATTTTTAATATTTTTATATTTAAAGCCCTACTCCAGCCACAATTTACAGACTGCAACCCAAACCCAGAAAGAACCATACTACGATGAAAGATTTTTTTATTTTTTACCTATCAGTATTTCAATGACTTCCTGTCATTTCCTGTTCTGTCTGATACCCATTAAATAGACAAGGAAGAGGAAGGGAAGAAAAATCTCCCAGATGGGGGCACATAGAGCAGTAAAGAGTTGATGAAGGTTCTAGCTCTTCCACACTTTGGAGATGGACTTTTTTTTTTGATCATCAGTTTATCAACCTAATCTCTCTCTCTCTCTCTCTCTCTCTCTCTCTCTCTTTCTCTCTATATTATATATATATATATATATATATATATATATATATATATATATATATATATATATATATATATATAGTATCTCACAAAAGGGAGTACACATTTTGTAAATATTTCATGTGACAACACTGAAGAAATTACACTTTGCTACAATGTAAATTAGTGAGTGTACAGCTTGTATAACAGTGTAAATTTGCTGTCTCCTCAAAATAACCCGACACACAGCTATTAATGTCTAAACCGCTGGCAACAAAAGTAAGTACACCCCTTAGTGAAAATGTCCAAATTGGGCCCAAAGTGTCAATATTGTGTGCGGCCACCATTATTTTCCAGCACTGCCTTAACCCTCTTAGGCATGGAGTTCACCGGAGCTTCACAGGTTGCCACTGGAGTCCTCTTCCACTCCTCCATGACGACATCATGGAGCTGGTGGATGTTAGAGACCTTGCGCTTCTCCACCTTCCGTTTGAGGATGCCCCACAGGTGCTAAATAGGGTTTAGATCTGGATACATGCTTGGCCCGTCCATCCTTTACCTTCAGCTTCTTTAGCAAGGCAGTGGTCATCTCGGAGGTGTGTTTGGGGTCTCATCATGTTGGAATTCTGCCCTGCGGCCCAGTCCCTGAAGGGAGGGGATCATGCTCTGCTTCAGTATGTCACAGTACATGTTGGCATTCATGGTTCCCTCAATGAACTGTAGCTCCCCAGTTCCGGCAGCACTCATGCAGCCCCAGACCATGACAATACCATCACCATGCTTGACTGTAGGCAAGACACACTTGTCTTTGTACTCCTCACCTGGTTGTCGACACACACGCTTGACACCATCTGAACCAAATACGTTTATCTTGGTCTCATCAGACCACAGGACATAGTTCCAGTAATCCATGTCCTTAGTCTGCTTGTCTTCAGCAAACTGTTGGCTTTCTTGTGCCAAGGTGTGCCTTGTCATCTTTAGAAGAGGCTTCCTTCTGGGATGACAGCCACGCAGACCAATTTGATGCAGTGTGCAGCGTATGGTCTGAGCACTGACAGGCTGACCCCCCACCCCTTCAACCTCTGCTGCACTGCTGGCAGTACTCTTACATCTATTTCCCAAAGATAACCTCTGGATATGACGCTGAGCACGTGCACTCAACTTCTTTGGTTGACCATGACGAGGCCTGTTCTGAGTGGAACCTGTCCTGTTAAACCACTGTATGGTCTTGGCCACCATGCTGCAGCTCAGTTTCAGGGTCTTGGCAATCTTCTTATAGTTATTTTGAGGGGACAGCAAATTTACACTGTTATACAAGCTGTACACTCACTTTTTTTACATTGTAACAAAGTGTCATTTCTTCAGTGTTGTCACATGAAAAGATATAATAAAATATTTACAAAAATGTCAGGGGTGTACTCACTTTTGTGAGATACTATATATATATATATATATATATATATATATATATATATATATATATATATATATATATATACAGTATCTCACAAAAGTGAGTACACCCCTGACATTTTTGTAAATATTTTATTATATGGCCTGCACAGAGTCCTAACCTCAACCCGATAGAACACCTTTGGGATGAATTAGAGCAGAGACTGCGAGCCAGGCCTTCTCGTCCAACATCAGTGCCTGACCTAACAAATGCACTTCTGGAAGAATGGTCAAACATTCCCATAGACACACTCCTAAATCTTGTGGACAGCCTTCCTAGAAGAGTTGAAGTTGTTATAGCTGCAAAGGATGGGCCAACTCAATATTGAACCTTATGCACTAAGACTGAGATGCCTTTAAAGTTCATGTGCGTGTAAAGGCAGGCGTCCCAATACTTTTGGTAATATAGTGTATATCAAACAGATATTGAGGGAATTACTAATGGAAATTTGAATAAAGAAAACGGCAGCTAATGTGGCACAAAAGTCAGGTCCCACTTTCAAAACAAAAGTTCATGGGCGTGTAAAGGCAGGCGTCCCAATACTCTTGGTATGATAGTGTAGAACAGAGTTGTGGTCTAAACGTGGTCTTCATTGGCTGTGTTTTCCAGATCTGCAGGTTGCAGCATATACATTATTATATTAAATGGTAATAGTTTAAACAAAACATGCCAATTATTTTATCGGTTTTGAGCAGGGGATGTTTCCTATTTTTATCTGCGATTTCAGTGCAGATTTGCTCTCCATTTTCAGTAGCAGCACAAACATCCCTGAAAATATAGTTAGCAAAGTGTTTCTTGAACAAAACTATCACATTTAATTGGGTCACCAGAGAACGATATGTCATATCTAGGAGTGCTCAAAGGTAACTTTAACTTGAACATGTTCAGGATAAATAAAGCTACAAATCGCATTTAAAACCTATACCTAAATAAATGAAAACCTTAGAAAAAAAGTTTGAAAATGAGTCCGAATTTACACTTGAAAACTATATAGAAACGAAACATTAAAGATTGGTGGAACTCTTTTTCAGTAAAGGTTCAGAGCTGGTTTACAGGCATTCAAGAGGCAAAACTGCCACCTCCTTTATGCCAAGGAGGTTCATTACATTCATACACCGCGTGGCAACCGCTAGCCAAGCATCTGGCCCACAGTTGCAGCGCAGTCCCTTTGTCTTCAACTGCTTGCCAAACTCGACATGCTAAGTTGAAATTGCTGTACCTACTATGACTGAATAATTGCCCTGAAGAAGATGTTGTGACCATGTATAGTGTATACTGTGGGGTTGATTTACTAAAACTGGAGAGTGCAAAATCTGGTGCAGCTCTGCATAAAAACCAATCAGCTTCCAGGTTTTTTTGTCAACGCTTAAAGGGGTTGTAAACCCTTGTGTTTTTTCACCTTAATGCATCCTATGCATTAAGGTGAAAAAACTTCTGTCACTGACCAGCCTCCCAGTTTTACTCACCTCACGTTCGTTCCCACCAAGGAGATGCGGTCTTCCTCTCTGCCCATTGTCTCGGCTCTTGATTGGATAGATTTATAGCAGCACAGCCATTGGCTCCCACTGCTGTCAATCAAATCCAATAACGCGGGCGCTGGGGGGCGGGGCCTGAGTCCGGAATTTTGTGTCTATGGACACAGAATGTGGACTCGGGAGCGCACCCGCACAGGAACCCCCAAAGACAGCGCTTCTCCTAGGTGGTTTCCTGATGCGGGGAGGAGCCGCGAGCACCGTTGGGGGACCCCAGAAGCTGAGGATCGGGGCCACTCTGTGCAAAACGAGCTGCACAGTGGAGGTAAGTATAATGTTTGTTATTTAAAAAAAAAAAAACGAGGGTTTAATAACCCTTTAATTGAGCAAGCTGATGGTAGAAGCCGATTGGCTACCATGCACAGCTGCTCCTCTACATTTTTAGTAAATCAACCCATATGTGTCAGTACTACTTGTCACATTCTTATACAGTTATGACATAGAAGCTTATTAGGCTGCATTTGAACTGTCGTGTTTTGTATAAACATATGGAGCTAAGTCAGTTACTGTACATTGTAATGCACTGCAATGCATTTGCATTGGAGCTGTGTTGAATTTGTGTTCAAAATAAATGCCAGAGCAACATAGAAACACAAGTAATGTGCATTGCAGCACAACAATACAATACACCCCAAAAGTTGGACCTAAAAGTCTGGCTTGGACCCATCTGATTTTGCCTTATAATATTTCCTGTTGGTCAGTGAAACTACCCATCACATTGAGAGCCAGAAGGAAAGGGTAAGGGGGAACGGTCAAGCTCAACCGTCATAGTTAAAATCAAGTGCTGGATATAAATTTGGCAGCCTATATCTGTAAATCTACATACTGTTTTGACATGTGGTTATTACTGAAGGTAATCTCAGTTTTTTGCATTTTTTTCGGTAATAAAATTGTCCAAAAATGTGAAAGGCTTACTTTAAAGAGAATCTGTAGATTCAAAAATAGAGCTGGCATGTGTAAGGCATGAGTGTGTGTCAGTCCCTATAAATACAGAAATACACAAAAAGAAATGTCCAAGGGACTTTGGGAGGCACAGACAATGATTATAAAATGTACAAAATTGTACTCAAAGACTGAGAAAGTGCTGTCTCATGAAAACACGTTGAGATTGAATACCTAAGCATCTGCTCCCTGGATTACCAATTATATCATGATTCATGTAACTATGGACATTTATGTGAATATACCTGTAATCATGTCTTAAGATTTTAAATGTGTGGAAAAAAAAATATTTTAGTGTGTGAATAAAATTTTATACATTTTATATTTATTGTCTGTGTCTCTCAATGTCCCTTGGGCATTTCTTTTTTTTTTCTGTAGATTCAGTCTTTGATTACTATAAATGTACATAGCTATGAAATATTTAGATGCGGCCTCCCTGGCAAAGAGTCTAGGCTCTAGGATGTGTTCAGAGTTCACCTGACGTCTTATAAAGAAACCATATACACAGAAACAGAAAGAAAACATCTCTACCATTGTATTCAGTGGTGCTGTCACATGTACGCATTTTCTGGTTAGTAGAATGCAGTCTGCAGCTTTTCAGTCTGATTTTCAGAAGATGCCCGCTTGTTGATTTCAATGGCTCAAAATTCATTCCAGAAACAAAACCCATGTAATTTTTGCTTGAAAGCGGAGAAAGACACTATGGGGAATATTCATAAATTAGGTAATCTGGCATTCACCAAGAATTCGCTATGGGTAAATCATCCTGGTACATGTGCTTCAAATGCCAGGTAAAGTTTGGCAAAAGTCACATTCACTACTTTATAAATATGCCCCTATGTGATACTAAGTGATATGAAGCAAAATTACAGTGTATGAATCTGTCATTACTTTAAACAGCCAATTATGAGCTTGTTTTTTTCAATTTCTACTTCACCCCAAAAAAGGGCCTATCAACATAAAGAATGGAAACACCACAAAAGAAAGAAAACCCCAAAATACCATCCTGAAGTATAAGCTCACTTTTATTTTAATGGGAAGCCTTGCAGCCAAAAAAAGGAGTTTAACCCAAAATACCCTTATCCAGGGCTTTTTTTCAGCGGGAACGCGGGGGAACGCAGTTCGGGCACCTCCAGCACTGAATGTATGTAATAGCATGTGGTCTGGGGAGTGCTGGAGGGTCTATTGATGTTGGCTGCTGGGGAATCTATTGTCACTGGTGGGAATCTGTTTTTGTGTGAGGGTCTATTGTTGCTGACGGGGAATCTATTGTTGCTGGGGGGTCTTATGTTGCTGGAAGAGATCTACTGTTGAGGGAGAGGTCTATTTTTACTGGCTGCTGGAGGGTTTATTGATGCTGGCTGCTGGGAGATCTGTTGTTGCTGCTGGGGGGGGGTTTATGTTGCTTGGGTGGATATTTTGTTACTGGGTGTGATGGTTTGTTGTGGGTGGTTCACTGTTGCTGCAGGGAATCTATTGTTGTTGGGGTGGAGTCCATTGTTGCTGGGGGAGTCTATTGTTGTGTGGGGATCTATTGCTGGGATTATATTGTTGCTGGCTGCAGGGGATCTATTTTACTGCTTTTCTTTTTATCATTAACATGTTCCATACAAATGATTTAGCACCACAAAATGATACTTGGTTCTGTATTCTCTAAAAGGGGCAGTGCTGGTAGGTGGGTAGGGGGTGATATCAAGGGACGGTGGTCAGAGGTGGGTAGGGGGCAGAGACAAGGGGTGACTCAGACGGGGCGAGTTCCTGCACCTACTCGCTGAGAAAAAAAGCCCTGCCGTTATCAACATAATCAAAATTTCCTCTGAAAATAATACCCCCTGAAACAAAGGTCAATGTTTAAGTCTTTTTAAAGCCTGTAAGCAAAAAAAAAATAAAAAATAAAAGTTAGCTTTAAACAAGACAGCATCTTAAGTGACAGTTGATCTCAAATCAACCACAAAATAAAATAAAGGCAAAAAGCCAACATTGTTATTAATACAACAGCTTCCATTTCACTGACACTGAGGGGTTGATTTACTAAAGACATATAAGCTGTTCATTTTGCAGGGGAAGTTGGATTTTGCAAAGGAATTTTCCCCAGAGCTTAGGGAATGTGGTGAAATTTCTCTTTGCAAAGAATATCTAATCACGTGCAAGGAAAATAAAAAAAGAGCACTATTTTTGTTTCTACATGATTTGATGATGGAAGTCAGTAGAGCTTCACCTCATTTACTAAACTCTGGGGAAAATTCCCTTGCAATGTGCAACTTCCCTTGAAAACTGAAGTCTTTTTGCCTTTAGTAAAACAACCCATATGACTGTTCTGTGTACCCCATCCTTTTTTCTAGTGAGGGAGCTGTCTTACCCAATAGCCCCCTTCTTGGCCCTTCTAGGACTTCTGGCCATAGTTTAAAGGCCATGCAATTATGGTTTAAAGCAGTGAACCCAAGCCTCATACCTACTGAGGACTAAGTCTTAGTTTGAAGCTAGGGTGACAACATTTTAAGGGAACAACAAAGTAGCCCTTATTTCTTTATTTTGTCTGTGGTCATCCGGGAGCACAATATAAATGTCCTAGGGGGAATTCAATTGCAATCCAACCTTGTTGAGGAATAATGTCAGCTACATGTAGGAAAATGGATTTGTGAAATAAGTACCTACATTTCTTAAAGCTGCTGCAGAACAAACTTCCTAACGGGAGGTATTGGGTCTCTTTCAGATGGAGCATAATTGGTCAAGCGGATCTGCCCTCTCAGTGGGGACTCTCTCCGTTGATCCCCTCTGAGCAGATGGGCATACCTGGTGGTCCATGTGGTGGCCATCCTGGTGGACCTGGGCGGCTTCTCTGGTGGTCCTGGGTAGGATCCGAGGGGGGCTTTGCTGATAAACAATCAGCACAGACCCCCCCCATCAGGAGAGCAGCCGATCGGCTCTCCTCTACTCGCGTCTGTCAGACGCGAGTGAGAAAAAGCCGATCCCCGGCTCTTCCTATTTACATCGTGATCAGCCGTGATTGGACATGGCTCATCACATGGTAAAGAGTCTCCGTCAGAGACTCTTTACTTAGATCGATGTTGCAGGGTGTCAAACTAAATCAATGATCGCCGCGATGCGTGCCCCCGGGGGCGCGTAGCGGCTCGATATCCTGATCACGCCATATGACGTCCGGTCAGGAATATCAAACCACTTTGCTGCCGTCATTTTGTAATAGGGCGGGCGGCAAGTGGTTAAGGACCAAGCTTCTTTCTGAGATTTGGTGTTTACAAGTTAAAAACATTTTTTTTTGCTAGAAAATTACTTAGAATACCCAAACATTATATATATATATATCTATATATATAGATATATATATATATATCTATCTATATGTATAGATAGATATATATATCTATATATCTATATATATATATATATATATAGATATATAGATATATATATCTATATAGATATGTATATATATATATATATATATATATATAGATATAGATAGATATAGATATATCTATATATATATATATATATATTTCTAACATCCTAGAGAATGAAATGGCGGTCGTTTCTGTCACACCGTATTTGTGCAGCGGTCTTACAAGCACACTTTTTTGGGAAAAAATTAAATTTTTTGAGTTAGTCCAGTAAAGTTCAGTAAAGTTAGTCCAATATTCTTATAATGTGAAAGATAATGTTACGCCGAGTAAATTGATACTCAACATGTCACGCTTCAAAATTGCGCCCGCTCAGGGAATGGGTGACAAACTTTTACCCTTAAAAATCTCCGTAGGCGACGTTTAAAAAATTCTACAGGTTGTATGTTTAGAGAACTAGGGCTAGAAGTATTGCTCTCGCTCTACCGAATGTGGTGATACCTCACATGTGTGGTTTGAACACCGTTTTCATATGTGGGCGCTGCTCACATATGCGTTCGCTTATGCACATGAGCTAGGCGGGACGGGGCACGTTTAAAATGTATTTATTTTTTCTTATTTATTTTACCTTTGATTTTATTTTTTTACACTGTCACTTTGTGTCACTTTTATTCCTATTACAAGCAATGTAAACATCCATTGTAAAAGAAAAAAAGCATGACAGGACCTCTTAAATATGAGATCTGGGGTCAAAAAGTCCCTTTAAGAGCTATGGGCGCAAGTGATGTATTGACGTCGCTTCCGCTTTTGCCCTGCAATGGTATGGAGACAGGTGGGGGCCATCTTCCCCTCACTCGTCTCCATGCCAAGCCAGGGACAGGACACGATCGCCTCCGCCGCTGCTGATGTGTCCGGTAAGCGGCAGAGGGCACCAAAGAGCGTCGGGAGGGGGGCCCTCTCCCGCCGCCGAAAAAAGTGATCTCTCGACGAATAAGCCACAGAGACCTCTTTTATCTTGAAATGGACCGCCCGCTGAAGAAGAGGATTCCCGGGGTTATGGCAGCTAGCTGCTGCCATAACAACAGTATTCCTCTTCAAAGTAGTGACGTAAAACGATGGTGGGCGGTCCGTAAGTGGTTAATTGTGTAAAAAATAAAACTAATTACATACAGTAGGTGACCGCGATATTGTGTCAATCTTGCCGCGGTTATCGGAGAAATATGACACCTGCGAGCCCCGACGCGGGAGCCAGCGCCGAGCTGGCTCGCTCATCGGAAAAGGAAAACTGTGTTTTTTCCTTTCACGATGAGCGGCAAGCATTGCTGACAGGTGTCTGGTATGAATCATGAGGGGGAACGCCGCACCAAATTTTAAATAAAAAAACAGCATGGGTTCCCCTCCAAGAGCATACCAGGCCCTTAGGTCTGGTATGGATTTTTAAGGGGAACCCCCTACACTGAAAAAACGAGACGGGGTCCCCCCAAATCCATACCAAATCTTTATCCGAGCACGCAGCCTGGCCCATCAGGAAAGGGGGTTGGGACGAGCGAGCGGTCCCCCCCCTCCAGAACCGTACCAGGCCGCATGCCCTCAACATGGGGGGTGCGTGCTTTGGGGAAAGGGGGGCCCCCTGCGGCCCCCCACCCCAAAGCACCTTGTCCCCATGTTGATGAGGACAAGGGCCTCTTCCCGACAACCCTGGCCATTGGTTGTCGGGGTCTGCAGGCGGAGGGCTTATCGGAATCAGCACCTGGGGGATATAGTGTCAATTAAAAAAACACACTAGACAGGTTTTTAAAGCAATTTATTAGTCAGCTCCGGGGGTCTTCTTCCGACTTCGGGGGTCTTCTTCCGACTTCTCCGCTCTCTCCGGCCTCTTGTGCCACTGTCCGGTTCTTCTCCTGCTCTCTGGCCTCTTCTCCGCTGTCCGGTTCTTCTGCCGGGCTCCTCCATTATCTTCTGCTCTTTTGCTGATCTTTTGCTAGCGGTGGCCCGGTCTTCTTCATCGTCTTGTTCCCTCTTCTCTTCTTCCGATGTTGACACGATGCTCTCTCCCGCTGTGATGCTGTGTGAGCGGTGCACAATGACTTATATAGGCATGGGGCGTGGTCACCGGGTGATGTCACCCAGTGACCCTGCCCCTTATGGCATCACGGCCAGACGCATGATGGGACTGTGACATCATAAGGGGCGGGGTCACCGGGTGATGCCACGCCCCATGCCTATATAAGTCATTGCGCACCTCTCTTCAATGATTGTGGAAATTTGCATGTTTTCTTCAGGCAGTCGTCTTCATTCATTTCATTGGAACGGCACCAAACCAAAATTCTAGCATCATCACCCTGCCCAGTGCAGATTCCTAATTCATCACCGAATATCACTTTCATCCACAGTCCATTATTGCTCTTCTTTAGCCCACTGTAACCTTGTTTTTTTTTCTGTTTAGGTGTTAATGATGGTTTTCGTTTGGCTTTTCAGTATGTAAATCCCATTTCCTTTAGCCAATGTCTTACAGTTCAGTCACAGACATTGACTCCAGATTCTGACCATTTGTTCCTCATTTGTTTTGTTGTGCATTTTCTGTTTTTAAGGCATATTGCTTTAAGTTTTCTAAATTGACGCTTTGATGTCTTCCTTGGTCTACCAGTCTTCCCTTTAACAACCTTTCCATTTAATTTTCACTAATGAAAACCATTATCAACACCTAAACAGAAAAAAACAAGGTTACAGTGGGCTAAAGAAGAGCAATCATGGACTGTGGATGAAAGTGATATTTAGTGATGAATTAGGAATCTTCATTGGGCAGGGTGATGATATTGAAACTTTTGTTTGGTGCCGTTCCCATAAAATGTATCAAGATGACTGCCTGAAGAAAACTTCCACAATCATTGATGATATGAGGTTGCATGTCAGGTAAAAGTACGGCGGAGATAAAAGTCATTAAATCTTCAATAAATGACAAGTTTATATTGAGATTTTGGACACTTTTCTTATTCCATCAATTGAAAGGATGTTTGGTGATGAGGACATCATTTTCAGGATGTAATCTGATGCAGATGTTTGTTTTAGAACTGCAAAGTACATGGTGATTCCATAATATTTTCAGAAATTAATGATTCCATATTTTTTATTTATCTACTTGAAAACTAGTTGCAACTGACTACAGTTTTCTTTCTTTTTCATTTTTTTAAATTACTTTTTTTTTTATTGCATTTTAGTGTAAATATGAGATCTGAGGTCTTTTTGACCCCAGATCTCATATTTAGGAGGACCTGTCATGCTTTTTTCTATTACAAGGGATGTTTTTTAAAACAGTGTAAAAAAATAAATAAATAAATAAAATAATGTAAAATAAATAATAAAAAAAAACTTTAAAAACCCCCCGTCCCGACGAGCTCACGCGCAAAGGCGAACGCATACGCGAGTACCGCCCGCATATGGAAACGGTGGTCAAACCAAACATGTGAGGTATTGCCGCGACCGGTAGAGCGAAAGCAATAATTCTAGCCCTAGACCTCCTATGTAACGCAAAACATGCAACCTGTAGAATTTTTTAAACATCGCCTATGGAGATTTTTGAGAGTAAAAGTTTGACGCCATTCCACGAGCGGGCGCAATTTTGAAGCGTGACATGTTGGGTATCAATTTACTTGGCATAACATTATATTTCACAATATAAAAAAAATTGGGCTAACTTTACTGTTGTCTTATTTTTTTATTCAAAAAAGTGAACTTTTTCCAAAAAAAGTGCGCAAATACGGTGCAAAAAAAAGTATTGCAACGACCACCATTTTATTCTCTAGGGTGTTAGAAAAAAAAAACATATATAATGTTCGGGGGTTTTAAGTAATTTTCTAGCAAAAAAACCTGTTTTAAACATGTAAACATCTAAAATCCAAAACGAAGCTAGTCCTTAAGTGGTTAAAGCCAGAAGGTTGGATTGTTAAATGAAATGAGTTTTGAGGCTTGTCTGTGATTAGTATTTTTCTAAGCAATTAAACAATTGAATCAACATTTTCCAAGAGTCGTGATTCCATACTTTTTGCCAGGGGTTGTACTTACACTGTTTCCATCCAAAAATATGTTTAATGACATATAAAGGATTACAGAGCTGCATTAATGTGTGTCTTTTATATGTGTCTAGAGTTCAACTTTAACTGGGCTGTCGGTCACCAAGGGGAAGATTTACTAAAACAGGAGCATGCAAAATCTGGTGCAGCTGTGCATACTGACCAATCAGCTTCCACGTTTTATAATCAAAGCTTAATTCAACAAGCTGAAGTTAGAAGCTGATTGGCTACAATACACAGATTCTGAGTGCTTGAGTTTTAGTGAATTTCCTGCCAAAGGTCTTAATTAAAGTAGCTCTTATAGTAAAGTATGGACTGCTTAAAACACAAACCGACATTATTTGTAATATGTAGTGACTTACTCTCAATAGAAATTACATTGGGGTTGATTTACTAAAGGCAAACCCACTTTTCGCTACAAGTGCACTTGGAAGTGCAGTTGCTGTAGATATGAGGGGAAGATCTGAAACAAGGGGAAGCTCTGCTGATTTTATCATCCAATCATGTGCAAGTAAAAATTCTGTTTTTTTATTTTCCTTGCATGTCCCCCTCGATCCTCAGATGCACTTGTAGTGCAAAGTGGATTTGCCTTTAGTAAATAAACCCCATTGTGTTTTAGTGAGACTACATTTCAAATAATTGAAAAAAAAACTTGTCTAAAAGTAATGCTTGATGTGCCTTTTTTATTTAATTGATGTTCCATATTTAAAGTAATGTACATATATTAGATGTTATCCTTACTAGCTCTCTATTTTTTCACCAAATAAATTCTCCACTCTCACATAGAACCAAATATCAGACATTTTTTAAGTTTTGGATACAGTAGGGAATAGTTTAAATTTCTGTCCACCTTTTATAACTCCCATGTCCCCACTGGGGATATTTTCCCTCACTTCCTGCCCCTATGACACCTGTAAAAGAAATGTGGGAAAGACTGTCATGAAACAGGAAGGGACAAACAGTTGTGAAAATGTCATCAATTGGAAGGTTTGGCAGATGGATACCAAAGTGACACTCAAGAACATCAGAGAATGATGACAAAACAGACCTGTCCAAAGATATAGCAATCACTTTGTCAAATATCACAGCAAAAATGACTTTAAAGTGTAACTTAAAGTGTTACTAAACCCACAACAGTAAAATCAATCTATATATGCAGCAAAGCATGCTTGTTATACTCACTGTGGAACCTCAGGGGTTAATTCTCTGCATTATGTAAAATGGCTATTTGATCCTGTATGCACAGATCCTCCCCTTCTTGCATTGTCTCCAAAACATGTCCAGATAAGACAGAGTTACTGAAGTCAGGCTGCACATGCTCAGTTTGGTGTGTATTGCTGGAGTTTTTTTTTTTCTTGGGAGGGTGCTCAGCACAGGGCCAATCAGCACTGTCCAGACAGAGGGTCAGGAGTCCTGCATCCTGACTGGACAGTCAGTGCGGTATGAAAACTCCTCCTACAAGCTTTAACCAAGCACTATAAAAAATCACAAGACTGCTATATACTACTGATAAAAAAACGTATTTAGCAGTTTATATTTACTAAAATAATTGCATTTCCATGTTCTGTATACTGTGGGACACCAGATATAGTGAATACAGGGTGCTGGGGTTAGTAACACTTTAAGACAAAATTTTCATTTTGGATAGAGTGCTGGAGGGTTAGAACCCCGGTAATGTAATTTTTGCTATCTGGGTCCCATTGGGGAGATTTCCCCACTAAAAGTGTTTGATGTCAACCCAAAATGAATGTGGGAATTTCTTCTCCTTTCACTTTCAGTGATAAGGTGAAACAGTAAAAATAGAGAGCGTGAATCTCCCTAATGGGGGCACAAACAGCAAATACAACTGACAGGTGTAATCCCTCTCCACTGTATCCTTCCCACTGGATATGAAATCGCAGATAAAATACATCCAGGTCTTTATGGACCTTGCTTTGTGCATTGCTCCAAATCATTTGGTGGAGGGGGGATTATGGTTTGGGGTTGTTTTTCAGGGGTTGGGCTTTGCTCCTTAGTTCCAGTGAAGGGAACTCTTAAGGTGTCAGCATACCAAGATATTTTGGACAGTTTTATGATCCAAATTTTGTGGGAACAGTTTGGGGATGGCCTCTTCCAACATGACTGCGCACCAGTGCACAAAGCAAGGTCCATAAAGACATGAATGAGTGAGTTTGGGGTGGAGAAACTTGACTGGCCTGCACTCAATCCGATAGAACACCTTTGGGATGAATTAGAGCGGAGACTGCGAGCCAGGCCTTCTCGTCCACATCAGTGCCTGACCTCACAAAAGTGCTTCTGGAAGAATGGTCAAACATTCCCATAGACACACTCCTAAATCTTGTGGACATCCTTCCCAGAAGAGTTGAAGCTGTTATAGCTGCAAAGGGTGGGCCAACTCAGTATTGAACCCTATGGACTAAGACTGGGATGCCATTAAAGTGGAGTTCCACCCAAAAAAAAAATTTTCATTAATGTGCATTAAATAAATAAAAAAAAAAAAATTGGGGGAATTTTTTTCTTTTTTTACTCACCTTCTAATGCCTATTGCTAGGGGTCCCTCGTAATCTGCCTCCTTACTCGCCTCAGCTCCTTACGTCACTTCCCTCAGCACCGGAAGGGAGATCAGCTCTGCCCCTTCCCTCTAGGCAATCATCTGGGACATGTCACAGGTCCCAGATGATTGCGCGGCCAGTTACGGCATACGGCGCGGCTCGCGCGTGCGCAGTGGATGACCGGCTGTGAAGCCACAGCCGGGCGAACACAGTTACAATGCCGGCCCCGAATGGAGGGGGAGATGAGCGGGGCTTTGATCCCCCGCATCCCGCCCGCAGAACTCTGCGTTAAAGTTCATGTGCATGTAAGGGCATGTGTTCCAATACTTTTGGTAATATAGTGTAGATTTTAGGTTTACCTAAACTTTAACTACTTCAGCTTTGATCACCTCTGCATTTTTTATTTTTGCGCTATAAAAACGTCAATTTTTACTTTTTGCTATAATAAATATCCCCAAAAATGTTCTTGAAAAACTATTTTCTTCATCAGTTTAGGCCAATATATATTCTTCTACATATTTTTGGTAAAAAAAATTGCAATAAGCATATATTGATTGGTTTGTGCAAAAGTTATAGTGTCTGCAAACTATGGGAAAGATTTATGGCATTTTTATGGCATTTTTATTATTATTTTTTTTTTTACTAGTAATGGCGGCAATCTGCAATTTGTGGCTCTTGTGCATGCCATTGTGTCCGCCGTGCAGCGGGCGTGCACGTGCGTCCTCTTGCAGCTTTTAAAGGGGACGATGTACCCGTACGGGGTTTTGCCCTGCCGTGCCATTCTGCCGCAGTATATGTGTGTAAGGCGGTTGGTTAACGTTCATCTCTGGGGAAAGCAGTAACGCGCCCTTGCAGTAGAGCTGCCCCCACAATGCAAGGGTTAAATGCTTGTATGCTTGTTTAGGTCTAAGGAGGCTGCAAAAAAGCATTTTTACTTACACCAGTCCCCCGACACCCGGTGCCCTCCTTTGGCCCCCCCCCCAATCCACCCATATCTCTATGCTTAATTTTGCAGAAAAAAAATCACTTTGAAAACACCTCCCTAGCATTTCTAGCTGCAGCCATCTTGAGTAAGGGCAAATGATTCATGTAGCATTTAGTTCCTGGAATCCATCTGCCCTTAGCTCAGGCATGTAGGCAGAAGGGTGTGCTTGGCTGAGAAAGCCCCCATCCTGCAGATGAAAGAAAAATAATGCCATAAAGACTTTCAGGTTTAGGCCAGAACCCTGAAAGAAACTAAGGACATGTTAAAACAGGTAAATATAATACACCTCCCTATCTATTTACTAATGCTAGAACCTAAAGGATTAAAAATAATTCATGCTGATTGACAGAGTTTAGTTCTGCTTTAAAAGTGCATGAGGGGATTTCCATGCTGCTGTATTTCTGTTTAGTAGTAGCAGATCTCCTGTTTTATAGACCCGATCTCCTGACGTGTTCCAGAAAAAAGAAGGGAAATAGATTTCACCATTGTCCGATAATGTTGCTGACTCACCATGATGGTTGTGTAGCCTACAGAATTTATAGATGATATTTATGTTCCCTTGGCTATAAGTCTCTGGCTATTGCCATATCACCTGCTCTCTTCTTTCATCATCTTTCTCTATTTATTAATATATTCTTTAAACTGTTTATTATTTACCATGGTATGTCATCAATCTGCATTATTCCATCCCTTTGTTTTCATCAAAACGCTGACACATGTTCTATTAAGGTATATTTAGAAGCTTGACCAATTTTCGAATTTTACTGAAAAATAAATCCTATGTTAATCTATACCATTGATTCTCAACCACAGTTTTCTGGCCATTATTTGCATCATACTTTTTTGCAGCTCACACACAGATATAGTTGCCAACGTTCCTGGTAAAATTAAGATGACATTTTCCTTCTGTATGAAAAATAGTGGTGAGCTTTGTGTGCAGTCTTCTGCAAGCAATTTGTATGTAGCCTTCTGCCTCTTAGGACTTGCTATAGGATATGGGGTGCTCATAGGACTATTTGCAAAGGACATATAGCTAGGGATGATCAGTGTGATTTTGGCAGAACTAAATTAGCCAAAATGAAAACTTGCAGTTTTGCTCATTGAGTTGTTTAGGTGAAATTTCTTGGAAAAATAAACTAATGTGCTATTTTTTTTATTTTATTAAGAAGGTGTGCATTGTTTTTAGGTGTATGTAAGTTAGTTTAAATATTTCATTTTGTGTTCTTTGTATTTGTAGTTTTTGTGCATTTAACAGTTACAGTCACTTTTTTATTACCGTTTTTATTTGCCTGTTTTTTTTTATTTATGAAAAGTTTTAAATAATGAAACTAATATGGCACCATTTTTTTGGCACAAGAACATGTCTAAAAAATGCTTGATGGGCCTTCCTTAAACCTTATGGACCATTCAAAGCCTTTTGCACCCTTAAAAATAAAAATCTTCATTTTACCTTCCTCATTGACGGTCATAAAAACCTTCATTTTACCTCCCTCCCTCAAGGGTACTTTTGTACCCTTAAAAATAAAAACCTTCATTTTACCTCCGTCATTGACTCCAGTGATTATGTCTATTACCTCCAATTACTCACGATAATGGCTACATTTACACGGGGCTTTTTTTCTCAGAGAATAGGTGCAGGAACTCCGCCTTTCAGAGTTAGCCCTTGTCTCTGCTCCTACCCACCTCTGAGCACCGTTACTTGGTTCCACCCCCTTTCCACCTCCCAATACCACCCCTTTTAGAAAACACAGAACCAAGTAACATTTGTGGTACTAAGTAATTTGTATGGAATTTGTTACTGATAACAAGAAAAGCAGTAAAAAAGATCCCCTGCAGCCACCAATAGACCCCTTCTCCCCCCCCCAGCAACAATGGACCATCTGCAAAAAATACCCCCCTCCAGCAACAATAGACCCCCGGAAGCAATAACAGATCCCCCCCCCCCCACAGGCAGCATCAATAGACCCTCCAGCAGCCAGCTAAAGTAGACTTCTCCGTCAACAGTAAATCGCCCCCCAACAACAACTGACCCCCCCTCCAGCAACAATAGATCCCCGCCAGCAACAATAGATCCCCCACCAGCAACAACAGACCTCCCCCTGTAAAAAGAGATTGCTTCCAGACACAATAGGTCCCCCAGCAGCAACAATAAACCCCTGCAAAAAAATAGCACCTCCAGTAGCAATAGATCCCCCAGCATCCAGCATCAATAGACACTTTAACACAATCCAGCACCCCTTGCCATTACATACATTCAGTGCTGAAAGTGTCGGAACTGCATTCCCCCACGTTCCCGCTGAAAAAAAGCCCTGCATTTACAGAGGTTTTTTGAGAGAAATCAACTCTCAAATTCACTCACTTGGCAACTGTGAGGTGAACACCAATAATTTCCCTTGCTTATTGTGCTATTTGTTTTAGTCTGAGTTCATATTTAATGCACTGACCCGTGACCAAATCTACCAATGGATTCCCATTGTTCTCCCTCTTCCATAAGCAAGCTGTTAATCAGTGGTCTTTGTGGTCCTTATGTGTCCTCAGACCCCATCACCATTCACTGTGACCTAAAGTTTTATGGCTAGAGGTTGCATGTAAGTATTGGAACAAGCCCATGCACAGATTCCTCATTCTGTCCCATAATACTCAGGGTATATAATGAGCTTTCCTCTTTGTTAGCCTTTAGGTAGCCTCAATAGTACCATTCTAAGCCTCAAAAACAAGATTTACCCTCCCTTTATAACCAGGCCATTTTTTGCAATATGACACTTTGTCACTTTTCCTGACAATTGCGCAGTCATGTGAGGGTGTACCCAAATAATATGTGTTTTTTTCCTCCCACAAACAGAGCTTTCTTTTGGTGGTATTTTTTCATCACTGCATTTTTACTTTTGGCGCTATAAACATAAAATTGGATTTCTTCATAAATGTAGGCCAATATGTATTCTGCTACATATTTTTGGTTGGAAAAATCCCAATAAGGGTATATTGATTGGTTTATGCAAACATTATAGCGTCTACAAACTATGATATATATTTATGGAGTTTTTCTATTTTTTTTTACTAGTAATGGCGGCGATCAACGACTTATAGCGGGACTGCGATATCGCGGCAGACAATCAGACACTAAATGACACCTTTGATACTTTGCAGAAACCAGTGATATCAATGCAGTGATCAGTGCTAAAAATATGCACTGTACTAATAACACTGGCTGGAATAGGGGTTAACATCAGGGGCAATCAAAGGGTTAACGGTGTGCCTAGCCAGCGTTTAGTGATATGTGTGTGCTGCTTTTACTAGGGGAAGAGATGGATTTTATTCCCTGTATTCCCTATATACATGATTCTGCACAGGAGAGCCGCTCTGTGGCAATAAATCCACTATGGGACGGACAGCAAGTGATTAAAAATATTTTTAAAATCAACAATGTAAAAGCTGTACCTTTTTTTCTATATAAACTAAGAATATTGCTGTGATCTGCCTAACTTTGTTGCTAAAATTAACCAAAATTGTGGCCACTTTTATCATCACTAACTGACCATCCATGATTCTGTGGAGGACACGTGCATCCCATCCACCTTGTAGCTGATTGTTGGACATGCTGAGGACACGCTCACTATTCCACCTAGACAGAAAAATGAGACACTCGTCTCTGGCATTACACACACACGTAAAGCTGACCGTGCCCAGGAGTAAAACAAGATTTTGCTCCTGTTTGAGTTTCAACTAACAGTTGGGTGGGATAGTCAGTTGAAACTTGAGGGTTGTGTGCTGAATTTTGAGTTGAAGTTATGAAGAGTACTGTTTCAATTTGGTCTCTTTAAACAAATGTATTTTCTGTTTATTATACAATGCCATTGTTGCCTATATATTCCATGTAGATTTGCTGATTAAACCTCCTCCTGAGGAAGTGGAACCCCACGAAACGCATTGAGAACTATAGGATGCAATCTTTCTGTTACAGTTATGCATTTAGATTTGTGTTGTAATAATTTTTGTCCATCAATAACATATATTGTAATACTTATTTTTAACAAATTTTGACTTGATATACAAGCGATGTCTTGATATACAAGTAGCGTCAAGTCACAAGTGAGTATAAAAAGAGAAGAGAGGCACCTCTAAGTGTAGCAATATGGTTACATTTAATGAAGGTGCAACATTTAGCAACTCACATGGTTAATGATTAAAACAGGCACATCTAAGTATGCAGACATCCGGGGGAAAAGCTATCCACATAGATCATCCTCCTCAACGCCATCACCGTCATGCCTTCTATGCTACGCTCCACGAGTGGTTCAAGCCACGCTTTCAGATCACTCTACTGCAGGGTAGTCTTCCCGGTCACGATTTCAGACTGACATGGGTGAGAGCCGGTGGTGTGCGGGAGGGTCTATGTGAGCATCTTTACCCCGGATGCCTGCATACTTAGATGTGCCTCTTTAAATTATCTTTTTAATCCTCTTGTGGAGGCTATAATCTTTTTATATGGACTAAACTGAAGGACTAATGAATAAATGGTTGTGGAATGAATCATTTGAGTTTCCATCATTTCTTATGGGGAAATTTGCTTTGATATACAAGTGCTTTGGATTACAAGCATGTTTCTGAACGAATTATGCTCGCAATCCAAGATTTTACTGTACATTTATGGAAATGTTTTAGCATATGAATTGCTGTAATCATGATGCATATTATTTTTTTTACTATCCGCCAAAAAGGCTATTTATTTATTTACTAAGATCATACCTTTCTTTTTTATACATGACTCTCTATTAGATTCACGTGTTACTAATCATCCACCGTTCGTGACGCACCTCATTTAAAGTCCCAACCCTTTCCTCTTTTTGATTTACTAAAACTGGAGAGTGAAAAATCTGGTGCAGCTCAGCATAGAAACCAATCAGCTTCCAGATTTTTTTCTCAAAGCGTAATTGAACAAGCTGAAGTTAGAAGCTAATTGGCTACCATGCAGAGCTGCACCAGATTTTGCACTCGTCTCCAGTTTTAGTAAATCAACCTCTTGGGGCCAACCTAGAACAAGCATGCAACTAGTAAAGTCAGAGCAAAGTAAGAACTTTTGATTTGCATACTTTTTTGAGTCAATGACTCACATTACTGAGGTCTTGGGATATACATAATAGCCAGGCACCTAGCATTTTCAAAAACGGGGAACCGGATGGGACTTTAGCAGTACCAAATTGACTAATAAAAGAAAATGTTGTAAAATAAACACTTTGTTGACAAAAACGTTATATGCTTAAGGTAGTTTTTAACCTTTGTTAATAAAGTGTTTATTTTACAACATTTTCTTTTATTAGTCAATTTGGTATTGCTAATTTCTAGTTCCCCCTCTTCAAGTAATTATAGTAAATAAGGCAAAGCTGTGGTGCTTTTGTATATCTGATGGTTGATTTATGAAGTGAACCCAGCTTCAATTTATTTGCTAAGCTAAGTGAATATTCACCGTTCCAGCTTGCAGCCTATGGACAAGGTACTCTTTAAATCAATATGTGTACATAGCAGTGCATTTTTTTATTGGGCTAGGCTAAGATGTTGTCATGCAATGTCATCATGTGTTTCCTTTGTGCATTGACATATGGTAGGTTATTGATGCGCATTGATGTGCTTTTTTTAAAAGCTTTTTTCAATTTCTCAAGTGGTTATTAAGCCACTTTATGCACTTTATACCATTCTCTCTGTTTAATAAGCCTTTGTGCCCCTGTGTCTGTGTTTTATATAAATAAGCCATTCTTTACGTTATCTCAGAGCGCCGCTTGGTGCTCACGTGACCCGCCGCCTCCCTACTCTCCCTGCCTGACAGCTGCAGCGGGAGGGGCAGAGAAACCCCCTCCCTGACGTCAATCAGGAGGCACGGAGGAGAGGCGGCGGGTCACGTGAGTGCCATGTGGCGCTCTGAAATGGTATAAAAGATTTAAAGTATCTTTTGCAGCAGGAGGGGAGGGGGTGGGCACTGACACAAGAGCAGACAGGCAGGGGGGAGGGGGGAGGGGGACAGAGGAGGGACTGGAGAGCTGCAGATAGTGGCAGATGTCAGAGGCAGGAAAGGAGGACAGAGAAGGACAGAACAGGGCTGCGGATGATGGAGGCACGTAAACTGACCACGGTGTCAGGGCTCAGCAGCCTTTTAAGCCGTGGTCAGTTTACAAGGGAGTGAGCAGAACCAGGCAGGATCAGCCAGGTTTTTTAGGTGATAGAAGGGGCCATAATTTAAAGGAACAGGATCAATATATTTTTTTTAGGTTAACCCCTTAGCGCCGACCGTGCGAACATACGCGGCCGCGGCTTTCAGGGGTTATAACGGGGTGATGCATGCAGCTGCATGCATCATCCCGGTACCATTTTTTAGAGCGGCCGGTCGGCTCTTCAGGGATAACAACTGATGCGGCTAAAAGCTTCTTGGCTGTTATCCCAAAGGAGCAAGAGTGGACGTCCTCCCCTCCCGCCGCCTTCCGATGCTCTTCCTGGGCCTCCTGCCTGACCGGGAGACCCAATCCATGATCCGGCTTCCTTCCAGTCTCCTATGTGTAAACACGGAAGCGACATCACAATGTCACGTCCAGTTTACTCAGCTGCTAATGGCGGCAAATTTTTTTAAAAAGAATCGCTGTTTTTGGCGATCTGAATACTTTGAAGTACAAAGGAGGGATTTGGGGTCTTTTAGACCCTACATCCCTCCATAAAGAGTACCTGCCACCACCTATTGCAGTCACAAGGGATGTTTACATTCCTTGTGACAGCAATAAAAGTGATCTTTTTTTTTTTTTTTAAGAGACATGGTAAAAGAATAAAAATAAATAAAATGAATAAGAATCATTTTTAAAAAAAAAAAAGCATGACATGTTAGGTATCTATTTACAAAGCGTAAAATCATCTTTCACATTATACAAAAAAATTGGGCTAACGTCACTGTTTAGTTTTTCTTTAATTCATGAAAGTGTCTTTTTTTGTGTTTGACCGCAGCGCAAATACATTATGACATAAAATATTGCAATGATGGCCATTTTATTCTCTAGATTCTCTGCTAAATATATATATATATATATATATATATATATATATATATATATATATATATATATATATATATTGTTTGGGGGTTCTAAGTAATTTTCTAGCAAAATATGGATTTTAACTTGTAAGCAACAAATGTCAGAAATAGGCTTAGGCGTGACAGGGATTATCAAACGCTTTAAGGATTTGAAGTGGATAGAATAAACAACCATTGGTCAAGGCTGATAATCCCTGTTGCCAATGCATTTTGATGTGTGTCATTGACCACTATGAGCCTCTCAATTGACTAAAACAGAAAAAATGGGCGTATTTTTCAAAATGCACTGCAGTATTGAGATGAAAATAGACACTATTGCTATTATAGGAAAGTTGGATGTATGCGTTGTACTGGGTATTGGATTCTTCATTTAAAAAAAAAAACAGCTTGAGATTTTATTGGAGGGATAAGGTGGTATGAGTCAAATTAGTTTTTTAATGTCAGGGTTCAGCTTTAAATGTCCACTCATATAGCAGAAATAATAAAGTATGGTTGAATGTAGGTTTTTTTTTTGCTGCTTTAATTTGTAACATTTTATGCCTGCAAAATAATTTCTTACATGTCATGGCATAAATTTGTTTTATGACATTTGAAGTGTGATGGTGGTATTAGCACTAATATTTTGTGATTTTTTATAGTGATTATATAGTAGGGCTGCACGATTCTGGAAAAAAGAACCACAATTTTTTTTGCTCGGAATAAAGATCACGATGCTGACAAACTTTTTTATTTTAAAGATTTACAACATCTGCACATTAGGTGAACAAATAAGATGGCAATAATAAGTAATGATTCACTTTAATCTTTAGTGCTATCTTTAATGCAATATTTTAGTCCTATTAAACCCGTTATCACTGCACTGAGAATCGTGGCTATGCTGGATGGAGATCGTGGGGGTTGAATCGAGATCATGATTTTTTTTATGATTAATCGTGCAGCTCTATTAGTATTTATAGTATTTATTATGATAGCATAAACTTTGTCTGGACTTAGGTATAGTAAGTTGTGGATGCATGTACTTACCTTACTTAGCATTAGGGTTGTCCCGATACCACTTTTTTTAAGACCGAGTACAAATACCGATACTTTTTTCAAGCACTCGGCGATACTGATTACCAATACTTTTTTTTTATGTCATGTGACAGTTTTCAAAGCGCAATACAGATTAAGTGGCACTGATATGCAGCACTGATGGGCACTGATAGGTGGCACTGATTAAGCAGCACTGATGAGCACTGATAGGATTAAGTGGCGCTGATGAGCACTAACTGATGGCTGGCACTGACAGATGGCGGGCACTGACAGATGGCACTGATGGCTGGCACTGAGAAATGGTGGGCACAGACAGATGGAACTTATGGCTGGCACTGACAGGTGGCTGGCACTTATAGGTGGCACTGACAGGTGCCTGGCACTGATGGGCGGCACTTATGGGCATTGGGCACTGATAGGTGGCATTTATGGGCACTGATGGGCAGGCACTGAAATGCCATGAGGAAAGGCTGCCTGCGACAGCCCATCTTGGTACTCCTTGCACTCGGCCGCATAAAAGCAGCAGCGGCCATTTTGTTACACCCAGCCAGAACTATATGGGCTGGGTGTACCAAGATGTCCACTGCTGGCTTACTGCAGCCGAGTGAAGGGTGTACCAAGATGGGCGTCGGGATGTCCAACCACCGACGTCGACGCGGAGCGTCACTTCCGTTGTTCTGCCAGCTGACTTCCAGTTGTGCTGGGTCGCTTTATCTCTCCCAGGCATCGGATCTGGCATCGGAAGCATTTGTGCGAGGACTCGCACAAATACCCAATATGCCCTACTTAGCATTATCTTGATCTGTGATAATTTTAAGGAAAACTTTTGTTTTGGGGAAAAAAACAACTTCTTAAAGGTGAACTAAATACATTGGAAGGATTTTAGAATTCTGTTCTGAAGATATTGAAGTAGACTTTACTATATCTTTTCTCAAACTGTCTGTAAGCCCCCGTTCACATCGGGCAGATTTGACATGTAATTTGACATGTCAAATCGCCACCTATTGCCGGCAACGGCACCGCCCGAATCGGTGCGATGCCGACTGTGCGGTGCCACACTGATTCCGAAAAGTAGTTCCTGCATTACTTTTGGTGACTTTGGGGGTGATTTCACTAGACATCTGTGCAGGAACCCACACAGATGTCTCTGAAATCCCTCCTAAAGTCAGACTGAAATGCGGGTTTGAAACCGTGCGAGTTCAGCTGAAGTCGCACGATTTCAAACCCGCCTTCAGTGTGAACCCAGGCTAAAGGGGATAAACTGCTTTTGTTATCACCACCTGAGCAGTCTCATTGTTGTAATTAGACCCTGTGGTATGCTTTAAAAGTATCTCAAGAAAAATAAAACCTTTATTGTACAGGATGCCTTTAAATTTTATCTCACTCTCTGTGCACCGAGAATGCTATGTAATCTTAGTGGATACAGAATACAAAAAATATAGTTTTCAAATAACATTTAATTGCTTGTGTTGTAATTTTTTGTTAAAAGTAGCATGTTCCTTTAAATTTCCAAGTTTAATCAATTAATTTTTCAGATATGATAAATTGGGTCACTTGAGGACTTATCTCATCTAACACAAATCTACTTTCAGTCTATAGACGTTCCATGAAAACATTGAGTATATTATTTCCTAATAATTTTAACAGTAGTTCAGCATGGATGCTGATTGTCTTCCATACAGATATTGAATGGAAAATCTAACAAAGCTGCATGTGAATCCTACTGTTCTGTTTCAAATGCCGCTTTATGCATTGACAAACCTCCTTAGACCCAGTCTGTTTGGACAGTATAGTCTCCTGCTGACTTGGCACCATCCACAGGCGGCTTAACTCTTCATTAACACACAGAAGGTGAATCCAACACAATTGTACTTTAGCTAATTGCAGTACAGAAGATGTTTTTTTCCAGTCTTTTAAAGTGTAAGTAAAACTGGAGAGTACAAAATCTGGTGCAGCTCTGAATAGAAGTCAATCAGCTTTAAGGTTTTTTGTTTTTTTATTATTTATCAAAGCTTAATTGAGCAAGCTGTAGTTAGAAGCTGCCTTTGCATTCTCTCCAGTTTTAGTAAATCATCCCCAATGGTTTTCCTTGAATGCAATTTTAGTTCAGCTAATTGCAGTACATGGAAGATGTTTTTTCAATTGTTTGAAGTATAAGTCCTCATGCACACGGACGTTTTTACAGCTGCTTTTTTGAGCTTTTTTTGCAGCTTAAAAAGGCCTGTCTATGTTAGTCTATGGCTTCATGCCCACCTAGGCGTTTTTGAGCTGCAAGTGGCATAGGTGTTTTTAAGCTGTAAAAAAAAAACCAGGACCAGTGGGTTCTGAGAGACGTTTTTCAGCTGTAAAAACGCTCTAACGCTGAAAAACGCTCAAAAACGCTCAAAAACGCTCAAAAACGTCATTCACCAACGTTTTTTAGCGTTTTCAATCCATTGAAAAAAAAAAAAAAATAATTTGAAAAAAAAAAAACGCTCAAAAACGCTAACGCGGAAAAACGCTCAAAAACGCTAAAAACCGCTATTGCAAAAACGCTGAAAAACGCTGAAAAAAGTTTAAAAAAATCACTGCAAAGATACTGGCGTTTTCATAACGTTTTTTAACAGCCTGTGTGCATGAGGGCTAAGAATGCAATGACTATCCTAAGCCCCGTCCCTGTGAATAACTTACACTGACTGATGAAACATCAAGAAGTGTGAAATGTATAGCTAGGACTAAAACAACTAGCACAAAACAGGAGGGAATGAGAAGGGAAAATACCAAACCACATTAGCAAACAAGTTGTTATGACACAAAACCACCACTAGATGTCAGCACACTGCAAAACATTAACAACTTAATGCAGTTCAGCACAACACATGAAAGTGGGGGCAGATCACATACAGTGCAAATAACAATATGGAAATCATGTAAAAATGACTTGCTATTCAGGTCATAGCACAGTCTGTTCACAACAAAGTAGTAAAATAAAATGTTGGTTGACCACCATAGCCCTAACCATAATAATGGAAGAACAAATTCTGTTAAAGGCAATGTGGCACTTGCAAAAGAATTCTTGGACATACAATTTATTCATTTGATCAGGTAACATCTGTTTGCCAAGTCTGTTTGTGCCCAGATTGACATGAGGGTGTAATAAGAATTCACTATAAATGAATGGTAAACTGCATCATTTACTGCAGTGTCCAAGTTCCTAATGGTGACAAGAGGCACAATTCCATGTTACTTCTATGCAGTAGGTAGGCTGCAAAAATACCTGAATATTTAATAAATGGTAGCAAAATGTAGATTTTGGATTTGTTTGATAAGGACGGCATGTATTAAAATACTAAAATAACTTTCTGCATTGTCTTCGAAGATCTGATCTTGCTTTGCCCATCAGAGGTGCACTTTATTTGTTCACTTGGGTTCGGGGCTGTTTTCCATCGGAATGTCATCTTATGTTTTCTGAAATGTCCATGTGCAGATTCAAATTTCCGCATCCTTGTGCTGCTCCCTCTTTTTCTAAGAACAGCCACCATTAAATTATGATGGACTGCTTGTGTTATTATGGCTCCTGTGCCTGTTTAATATACATAAAATATAACAAGTGACCGTCAGCCAGCATCAGTTCATTGCAAAATAATGAGACGGTATCAGCGCATACTGTCACTTAACACAGACGACGGCAGTCTAGCTCTCAGTCAGCGGGGCCTACTTATTCTCTCTTAAAATGATCTTCAGAGCCTTCGCCGGGCTTAGACTTTCTGCTGCTGGGAGAAAAACAAACGTCAAAAAAGAATTACCACCAGTCAGCGTATAATTTGAACTTTTTTTTTTTTTTTTACTATTTTGATCTTTTGGAACATTGCCATCTAGCCAGAATTGCATAAAATGTAACAATGAGAAACTGGCACACTAGCAATAGGAGCCCGTTTCAATTACATTTCTATCCTGACATTTCCTGCTAAAAGCCTTAACACATTATTCTGCCGGGGTTTACCACCCCATCGTATCCAGGGGCAAATGTACTTTGCATTACTGCAATGAGTTCTCTAGAACAAAGTAGTTCTGTTATTAAAAGTGGACCTGAACTCTAAAAACTGCCTCTGTATTAATCGATTACCCAGACATTAGGTGTATAGGAAAGAGTCAGCTAATAAGAGGCAGGTCGCACAGTGCTTTTGTATCATCTCTTGTGGCCTGAAGCTGCAGTGTACGAAGAGTGCATGATGACTGTTGTCCGGTTTCCAGTGTCGGAAGCTCTGTGCAGGAGACAGCAGACAACAGTTGTGAATAGGGTTGCCAACTTTTCTTCAAGTCAAACCCGAACACTTCATCGTCGCACAGCAATTTTTTTTCATAGCATGCATAGATAAACTATGCATAGATGTTGCTATTAAATAACATTTCAAATCATATGAAGTTAACCACAGTGTTCCCCCTTTACATCAGAGTCCACAGAGTTCCCCTTTACATCAGAGTCCACAGAGTTCCCCTTTACATCAGAGTCCACAGAGTTCCCCTTTACATCAGAGTCCACAGAGTTCCCCTTTACATCAGAGTCCACAGAGTTCCCCCTTTACATCAGAGGATACAAAATAAGGTAGTACTGAGTATTACCAGGGAGGCAGACTTTTTAGGCTAAGAAACAGTGGAGAAGATATAGCAGTATAAAAAATATAAATTTATTGAAAAACACAAATATCTAAAAAACAATGACAATTGTAACAGATAGCATCTATGATTATTGTGCAGTGAGCCCTTGTATGTCTACACGTTTCACCGTTAGGCTTCCTCAGGACACGGCCAAGGTTCACAGATGAGACAGAGAAGGGAATATGTCTCTCTTAAATTGGAATGCAAAATCATGCAAGTCACGGTAGCATGAGAAAGTTCAATCAGCAGTAAGAAAGTATATTAGATATAGCAAAATATCTCAGCAGGGGCATGTAAACAATATTCCTAATTAAGGGAGCAGCCATTAGAGGGAGGAGGGCCAACACCGGATGCACCACTTAGATCCTGGATTTAGTATCAGTAATGCTGAAGGCTCAATACAATCCCATCACTGCATATTCAGGATACAAATAATCCAGCGTGCCCCTGGGAGACAGCAATACACTGCACGTGCAGTGTATTGCTGTCTCCCAGGGGCACGCTGGATTATTTGTATCCTGAATATGCAGTGATGGGATTGTTTTGAATTGAATATGCAGGATCTAAGTGGTGCATCCGATGTTGGCCCTCCTCCCTCTAATGGCTGCTCCCTTAATTAGGAATATTGTTTACATGCCCCTGCTGAGATATTTAGCTATATCTAATATACTTTCTTACTGCTGATTGAACTTTCTCATGCTACCATGACTTGCATGATTTTGTGATTTTTAGAAGTCTCAGGTAATGTGTTTCCAGTCTATGATATTAATGAAGCATGTCCCCAATCTCCAAGAACTCCTATAGCATACCTGCACTCTCTGACTATCCTCTGTAGCATGCCTGCACTCTATGACTATTTCGTTCAACATGCCCATAGTCTCTCACCATCTCCTGTTGCATTATCTGCATTCTCTGACAAAGAATTGCAGAGAATTGCATTCACTGAATATTATGTGCGTCCCATTGATGATTTTAGGGGCTGCATTTAAGGCCCCCTATATCAAGTAAGATGACCACCACAGATCTAGATCCAGGGTTCCATGGCACCTGCTTTCTATAACTGGTAGGCATGTGTATTTCTGCTCAACTTATGGCCCTTGCTCAATTTCTTAGTGTTTTGATACACACCTGAAGAGTTTAGATTTGCTTTATACAGTATTTGACCAACTTTCTTTCACAATTTTATAAGCTGTGGTTTTATATTTTCAAATTATTTATATTAATCTCTATTTTAAAAATACATTTAATACAGAGTATATGTATGACACTGTTTGAAATATAATATATCATAGGCTTTCTAATAAGACTGTGCAAGTCCATTAGATATGAGTCATTAAGGTTTTTGTTTAGCACAACATCTGATTTCAGACCTTGTTTAGCGCACCACCTGTGGTCTGGAAGTAGTAAATATGAACAATTCACATGGAATATTTCATATTTAACATATTTATAAATCAATTAACTTTTTTAGTACTTTATTTAAACTATATTAAAAAAAGAAAACAACATATCTTAGCTTATGGACTAATATATAGGCACATGTAGAACCGTATGGAGCTGACTGGCTCATATACTGTATTGAACTCAGTCGACTGAGACAGAAGGGGAGTAAAAAGAGAACAGTGCCTCAGGTCTGCCGGCTGGTGGAATGGAGAATGTGATGTGAAGTCTGCTTTTTTTTATTAACCCCATGTGTTAGGGAAAGCAGGGAGGGCCTTTAATAAAGTATGTTTTATTATATATATAGATCTATAGATCTATCTATATATATATATATAGATAGATATATATCTATATCTATCTATCTATCTATCTATCTATCTATCTATCTATCTATCTATACAGTGCCTTGAAAAAGAGTTCATACCCCTTGACATTTTCCACATTTTGTCATGTTACAACCAAAAACGTAAATGTATATTATTGGGATTTTATGTGATGGACCAACACAATGTGGCACATAATTGTGAAGTGGAAGGATAAATGGTTTTCAATTTTTTTTTACAAAGAAATATCTGAAATGTGTGGCGTGCATTTTTATTCAGCCCCCTTTACTCTGGTACCCCTAACTAAAATCTAGTGGAACCAATTGCCTTCAGAAGTCACCAAATTAGTAAAGAGAGTCCACCTGTGTGTAATTTAATTTAAGTATACATACAGCTGTTCTGTGAAGCCCTCAGAGGTTTATTAGAGAACCTTAATGAACAAACAGCATCACAAAGGCAAATGAACACGTGAGACAGGTCAAGGATAAAGTTGTGAAGAAGTTTAAAGCAGGGTTAGGTTATAAAAAAATATCCCAAGCTTTAACCACTTCCCGCCCGGCCTATAGCAGATTGACGGCCGGGCGGTGGTTCCGTTATCCTGACTGGGCGTCATATGACGTCCAGCAGGGTAACATGCCACCGTGCGCCCGCGGGGGCGCGCATCGTGGCGATCGGTGGAGTGGTGTGTCAGTACCACGTGATCAGCCGTGTCCAATCATGGCCGATGTCAATATGTCAATAGGAAGAGCCGTTGATCGGCTTTTCCTCACTCACGTCTGACAGACGCGAGTAGAGGAGAGCCGATCAGCAGCTCTCCTGACAGGGGGGTCTGCGCTGATTGTTTATCAGCGCAGCCTCCCCCTCAGATGACCACACTGGACCACCAGGGATGCCACTAGGACCACCAGGGAAGGGGGCAACATGTGGATGGCCAGGTATGTACCAGGTATGTACCCCATGGCCATCCACATGTGCCCAATCTGTGCCAATCAGTGCCCACAAATGGGAACTGATTGGCACCATTATATTTCAGTGATGCCCAGCAATGCCACCCATTAGTGTCATCAGTGCCACCAATCAGTGTTATCAGTGCCACCCATCAGTGTCCATCAGTGCCACCTGTCAGTACCCATCTGTGCCCATCAGTGTCCACCTATCAGTGCCCATCAGTGCAAATCCGTGCCACCTATCAGTGCCACCCATAAGTACCCATCAGTACCACCCATAAGTACCCATCAATGCCACCTACGAGTGCCCATCAGTGCCGCCTGTGAGTGCCCATTGGTGCCACCTATGAGTGCCCATCGTTGCCGCATACCAGTGCCACCTATCAGTGCCCATCAGTGCCACCTATCAGTGCCCATCAGTGCCGCCTATCAGTGCCCATCATCAGTGCCCATCAGTGCCACCTCATCAGTGCCACCTCATTGGTGCCACCTCATCGGTGCCCATCAATGCCACCGTATCAGTGCCCGTCAGTGCAGCCATATCAGTGCCCATCATTGAAGAAGAAACATACTTATCTACAAAAAATTTTAACAGAAACAAAGAAAAACATGTTTTTTTTTTAATTTTCCGTCATTTTTTATTTGTTGCGCAAAAAATAAAAACTGCAGAGGTGATCAAATACCAGCAAAAGAAAGCTCTATTTGTGGGAACAAAATTATAAAAAATTTGTTTGGGTACAGTGTAGCATGACCGCGCAATTGTCATTTAAATTGCAACAGTGCTGAAAGCGCAAAATTGGCCTGGGCAGGAAGGTGTCTAAGTGCCTGGTATTGAAGTGGTTACATCTCACGGAGCACTGTTCAATCCATCATCCAAAAATGGAAAGAGTATGGCACAACTGCAAACTTACCAAGACATGGCCATCCACCTAAACTGACAGGCCGGGCAAAGAGAGCATTAATCAGAGAAGCAGCCAAGAGGCCCATGGTAACTCTGGAGGAGCTGCAGGGATCCACAGCTCAGGTGGGAAAATCTGTCCACAGGACAACTATTAGTCGTGCACTCCACAAATCTGGTCTTTATAGAAGAGTGTCAAGAAGAAAGCCATTGTTGAAAGAAAGCCATAAGAAGTCCCTTTGCAGTTTGGGGGAAGCCAAGTGGGGGACACAGCAAACACGTGGAAGAAGGTGCTCTGGTCAGATAACAAAATTTTACTTTTTGGCCTAAAAGCAAAATGCTATGTGTGGCGGAAAACTAACACTGCACATCACCCTGAACCAGGGGCGGACTGATAACTCATGGGGCCCCCGGGCAATAGGAGATTATGGGGCCCCCAGGCAATCAGACATTATGGGGCCACACAGTATACACACACACAGTATACAATCACACAGTATACACATACATGTACACACAGTATATAGATGTAAAAAAAAACACAGATTTATACATACTGTCCCTGGTTTTACTGAGGCTGGCAACCCTGATGGGGCCTCTAGTGGCCCAGGGCCCTCGGGCAGTGCCCGAGTGGCTCAATGGTCAGTCTGCCCCTGCTCTGAACACACCATTCCCACTGTGAAACATATATGGTGGCAGCATCATGTTGTGAGGATGCTTTTCTTCAGCAGGGACAGGGAAGCTGGTCAGAGTTGATGGGAAGGCAATCTTAGAAGAAAACCTGTTAGAGTCTGCAAAAGACTTTATACTGGGGCGGAGGTTATCCTTCCAGCAGGACAACGACCCTAAATATACAGCCAGAGCCACAATGGAATGATTTAGATCAAAGCATATTCATGTTTTAGAGTGGCCCAGTCAAAGTCCAGACCTAAATCCAATTGAGAATCTGTGGCAAAACTTGAAAATTGTTGTTCACAGACGCTCTCCATCCAATCTGACAGAGCTTGAGCTATTTTGCAAAGAAGAATGGGCAAAAATGTCACTCTCTAGATGTGCAAAGCTGGTAGAGATATCCCCAAAAAGACTTGCAGCTGTAATTGCAGGGAAAGTTGGTTCTACAAAATATTGACTCAGGGGGGGCTGAATACAAATGCACGCCACACTTTTCACATATTTATTTCACAATTATGTGCCACTTTGTGTTGGTCTATCACATAAAATCCCAATCAAATACATTTATGTTTTTGGTTGTAACATGACAAAAAGTGGAAAATTTCAAGGGGTATATACATTATCACACAAAAGTGAGTACACCCCTCACATTTTTGTAAATATTTTATTATATCTTTTCATGTGACAACACTGAAAAAATTGATACTTTTCTACAATGTAAAGTAGTGAGTGTACAGGTCCTCTTTAATATATTTTCTTATGTCTTGTATTAAACTGTGTGAGGTTATGATTTTTCTGTAGTATTCTGACATCTAGTGGCAGTTTTTGGCCACAACTTGTTTACTTATGTGATTTTGGCATCTTTCCCTGTCCTCTCCTCCTGTTTAGTGCTAGTTAGTTTAGTCCTAGCTGGAAGCTCCCCACTTCTTCCATGTTCCATCATTCAGTGTTAGTTATTCAGAGAGACAGGGCTTAGGATAGTCATTGTCTTTTCATACTTCAAAAGACTGAAAACACATCCCCTGTACTGTAATTAGCTGATGTAAAACTGTGTTGGATTCCACTTCTGTGTCTTATTGAAGATTTAAGCTGTCTGTGGATGTTTCCAAGTTAGCAGCTGACCATACTGTCAGACTATGTCTGAGGGGGTATGTCAATGCATGAATCACCATTTGAAACATAACAGTAACATTGATTTTTCTTAGTGCCAGCAAACAGACGTAGCACCCTGATGTTTAGGCAGGGTTGCTATTAAATTTCTTTGCCAAGTGATAGTTGCCTTGGCCAATTGTTAGGAGGTCAAATGATTTTGCCCTAATTCTGGAATTACTGCACTTCTCTCTTCTGTCACTAGGTGGCCGGGTATCTGGTGACATTGGATACGACAAGGGCATTGCAAGCACAGCTTAGGAATGAATGGGGTATCTCAACCAATGGGCAGGGATTTTCTTGGGTCCCTTGGCTTGCTGGGAGAACCTATTTATTTAGGTGGAGTCAGGTGATCGGGTTCTGCGCCACCTGGACGCCTGTCTGGGTGAATGTGTATTGCTGCTAGGCCAGAAACCTAAGGCTTGTCCCGGGGACATTTGGCTGCTAAGCTATCTGAGAGCCTATCCAGAAGTAGTGCAGGGTTGGGCCTGCGGGCTTGTAGTCCAACCAGAAGTAACAGTTCAGCCGGCTGGAGAACCAGTTGTGGTCGGAGGTAGAGGGGAAGCTGTCTACCTTGCTACCAGAGACCATTGTGAGTAAGCTGAGGCCAGTACCAGAGCAGACTTCTCACCAGCCGGGGACGGTGAAGAAGTGGGAAAGCATCAGCAAGTGCCAAGTCAGGGACCCAGCGGGACAGTAGAGGTGATGCCTGAGGATTATATGTGAGTGCCAAGCCAGGAACCCAGCAGTGAAGCAGGGGTGATGCTTGTGGAAGATACCGAGTGCTACAGTGAAAGAGCTCAGGGGATCCAGTGGCTAGTGGATCTGAAGTCTGGTGAGAGAGACTGGGACCTTGTTGAGTGAAGACCCACAGTGAGTGAGTGTGGGGTAAAGAGAACTGTTCGTGCTGCAGATAGTTGAATATCTTTACCGTTAGTAACAGCTACAAGATTGTTGCCATAGGAGACAGCATTCCTTCTACAGAAGTGGTGTCCAGCTGGAGGCCTTCACCTGTATAGCTGTCTACCTATAGAAGTCTCAGAGTCTGCCAATTAACATTGCATCTACATAAGGGTGTCCTGGCCCTAATCCTCTGTTTAAGAGACAATAAATCTCTTTGCATTCAAAAAGTGTCTGGCGCCCATCTGTTTATCTTGCATTACACCCACATGCCTTGTAACCCACTCTACTCTGAAGGATATCAGCTGTCCCTAATGCTGGAGATCACCATTGGGCTTCAGGGGCCCCAGAACTTTGCCACACAAAGAAAACCATTGGGCTTGTAGTTTTAAAAGCCAGCTTTTAATTTACCACGAGAATTTGTTTCAGTACCACAGAGCATGAATAATATTAGCGTGAGGTAAAATGGAATGACCCAACCGCTGGAAGGAACAGCAAAGTCTGTATCAGCAGGGTTTGGGAAAGCAACAGTAAAACCAGAGCAATGAAATCCATCCAGAAATTTTTAAGCCAATGAGGCAAAACACACACAAAAAAAAGGATTTATGGTGAAGACAATAATGTTACTTTCATAGGACTTGTTGTTCTGCTGGAAATTTAATCCGCTGGGATAGAGTAAAAAGAGGGTTTGGAGCTACACAGGCATTACATCATCTACCATGAGAATGTAGTCGTTAAAGGAGAGAGGGAACCGTTTTCTTTGGTATGGGAAAATTTAATTTACAGTTATTTTAATTGCATACATGTGGAGAACATACGTTATTAAGAAAAATGTAATGTGTTCAATTCCAAGGGTACATACGCACTTCACTTGGTGTAGTTCCTTATGAAACGCTGGCCATACAGTACCTGCAGTTATTTGTGTCTTATATCATATCTCATGGGGCCACATAATAAGTACAAATTCATAGGGCCAGGAACAGCACATGCCCATAGACTGTTTTAATGTAGTGGTGTTTCTGACTGTATAAATGTGAACATATTACGTCATCCGGGTTAATATGCTATTCAAGGCAACAATTGAGAACAACTGGTACTCTATTATTGATATCCAAAAAACACTGCAACTACACTCAAGGCAAAAATTAATTAAGGGGCATATTTATGAGGCAGTGACTTTCACTAAACATTCACTGCAGGGGAAGCAATCCTGTAACTTAAAAGACTTGCACCAAAAGCATATACCTGTATCACTACCCCCATAGGAGTTGCTGATGTCAGGGTTCCCCACTGCTGCACAGCCAGTCACACAGCATTTCCTTCTTGCATCCAGCCACCGAAACCAGTCATTTGGCTTGTTTTTGTTGTTTATTAGGAGATGATAACTTGGATGGGGTAAGGGATTATGGGATGCCCAACTTGAAAATGTCCATTAATAGAACCAGGGGCAACTTCCTCAATATTTACAGATTGCTCTTCTTCCTTCCTCCTGCATAAACTTGGTTCCTTTTTGACAGCTTCTGCTGGCTCACTCCTGGAGGAACTAACAGTCTTTGATTAGCTCAACAACAGCCCATTACAGGCTAGGAACTCCCCGTCCCTTAGTGAAGTAGCACATGAGGAGTGAACAGCATCTTGCACCACCTTCTGCTCCCTGTAAACACTGATCCCAGTTCCACTGCTTGCAGAAATTGTTAGCCCACCTGGCTGCTTTCTCTTCCCAGTCCTCCTGACTGACACAAACATGGAGACTCCCCAGGGCAAGGTTAGATAAAGATTTGTCAAACCACTGTCTTCAAGAGAGACCTGCTACAGCTGGCAGTCTCTCCTCTTGTCTGTCCCTGCACCGTGCTGATCTACTCACTGTCTCTCCTTGCTCCTGCTGCCTCTACAGTTAATGTCCCTCCAACTGCCTTCTGTGGTGGGATCCTTCAATGCCAGCCTCCCGAGCTCCAGCCTGAGGTAAAATCCTTCCCCGGTTAGGGGTCCCTCCGACAGACTCCCTCAGCACTGGTTCTCAATCTTCCACCCAACTTCCCTGCTGGCCTGTCTATTAAGGGCTCCTGCCGGGCCCCCAACCTGGGGATTGCCTAAGGGCCCCTAAATATTCAAGGCAACCTCTCCTGGTTTCCGCCCACTGTCTTCTAGAACGTTCTCCAACATCCTAAAAACAGGGGGGGGGGCACCAGATAGCTGCCTGGATGAGTCATCCAGCCCTGGACTCTAATAACCCTGACCCAGATTCAGTGACTCAGGTTTATCCCTGGGCCAGACTAAGATTTGCCTACTCTCATTCTAGTAGCACACACTAGAGGGTGCTACAAACTTGTAGTAAATCTTTGGTGAATGTCACATTAGCTTCTTTTAAATATACTCCTATATGTACCTTAAAGCTGTACTCCAGGTATCTCTAAAATTTTACCTTGCAGTGCACCCCCCAAGTTTAAATGCTTATTGTGTTCGGAGGAATTGGAATAAGCACAATAGCTATCTAATTCCTCTCTCCACCGGTGGCTGGTGTTTTTCACTGTTTCTAATTCTCCCAAGTTGTGAATGGACCACTGACCTTCTCATATACAATGCAGGGCTGTTGATTCTGAATTGTACATGATGACATCAGAAGGGCTGCATCCGGAGGAGTGTTGAAGAGAAGCAGCATTGGGGACTGGTCTACCAGCTGGAAGGAAGGCTGCTGGGCCATGGAATAAAGTAACTATTTCTGCTTGCAGTTTTAGTTATTTGTACCACATTGTAGCCAGAATTTAGAGAGCTCCACACAGGGTCATTGGGAGTATATTTTCTAAAGCTAGCGCTTTGTAACCTTCTCTCTTTCTGTTTTCTGAAGTTGATTTACTAAATGGAAATAGGCTGATCATTTTGCAAGAGAATTTTCCCTTAGCTTGATGACTGTGGTGAAAATACACTTTGTAAAGTATTCCCAGTTACATGCAAGGACGATTAAAAAAAAGGCTTATTACACCTTTCGGGCCTATTGCTTAGCATGGTGTGATATGTTTTTTAAGCGGGGTGTTCAGGACTTTTTTTTCTCAGGGAATAGGTGCAGGTACTCCCTCCTTCTGAATCACCACTTGTCTCCACCCCCCTACTTACCTCTGAGTACAGTCCCTTGGTTCAACCCCCTACCCACCTCCCAGTACCTCCCCTTTTACAGAATACAGAACCAAGTATCATTTTGTGGTGCTATTTAGTTAGTATGGAATTTGTTCATGATAACAGGAAAAGCAGCAAAATTGATCTCATGCAAGCAACAACAATAGATCCTCCCAGCAACAGTAGACCCCCCTCCAACAAAAATAGATTCTCCCCAGCAACATTAGACCCCAGCCAGCAATTATACAGTAAATCTCCTAGTAGAAAGCAATAACTATAAACCCCTCCTTCAACAGTTGATCCCCCAAGCAACAGCTGACCCCCTAGCAACAATAGATCCCCACCAACAACAATACAGTAGATCTCACAGTGGAAAGCAACAATAGACCCCTCCCTTAACACTAGCTACAATAGATCCTCCCCTAGCAACAATGAACCCCCCAGCAGCTATCATCAATAGATCCAGCGAAAGAAAGCCCTAGGGTAATCTTACCATGTTAGTTTTTTATTTTTTGCTTTGTGTGTAAGAGGTATAATTTATCCACATGACTGTGCCAATATGCATTATCTCACATAAGTGAGTACACCCCTCACATTTTTGTAAATATTTTATTTTATCTTTTCATGTGACAACACTGAAGAAATGACACTTTGCTACGATGTAAAGTAGTGAGTGTACAGCTTGTATAACAGTGTAAATTTGCTGTCCCCTCAAAATAACTCAACACACAGCCATTAATGTCTAAACCGCTGGCAACAAAAGTGAGTACACCCCTAAGTGAAAATGTCCAAATTGGGCCCAAAGTGGCAATATTTTGTGTGGCCACCATTATTTTCCAACACTGCCTTAACCCTCTTGGGCATGGAGTTCACCAGAGCTTCACAGGTTGCCACTGGAGTCCTCTTCCACTCCTCCATGACGACATCAGGGAGCTGGTGGATGTTAGAGACCTTGCACTCCTCCACCTTCCGTTTGAGGATGCCCCACAGATGCTCAATAGGGTTTAAGTCTGGAGACATGCTTGGCCAATCCAACACCTTTACCATCAGCTTCTTTAGCAAGGCAGTGGTCATCTTGGAGGTGTGTTTGGGGATGTTATCCTGTAGAAATACTGCCCTGCAGCCCAGTCTCTGAAGGGAGGGAATCAAGCTCTACTTCAGTATGTCACAGTACATGTTGGCATTCATGGTTCCCTCAATGAACTGTATCTCCCCAGTGCCGGCAGCACCCATGAAGCCCCAGACCATGACATTCCCACCACCATGCTTGACTGTAGGTACTTTGTACTCCTCACCTGGTTGACACCACACACGCTTGACACCATCTGAACCAAATAAGTTTATCTTGGTCTCATCGGACCACAGGACATGGTTCCAGTAATCCATGTCCTTAGTCTGATTGTCTTCAGCAAACTGTTTGTGGGCTTTCTTGTGCATCATCTTTAGAAGAGGCTTCCTTCTGGGACAACAGCCATGCAGACAAATGTGATGCAGTGTGCAGCATATGGTCTGAGCACTGACAGGCTGACCCCCCACCCCTTCACCCTCTGCAGCAATTCTGACAGCACTCATATGTCTATTTCCCAAAGACAATCTCTGGATATGATGCTGAGCATGTGCACTAAACTTCTTTGGTTGACCATGGCAAGGCCTGTTCTGAGTGGAACCTGTCCTGTTAAACCACTGTATGGTCTTGGCCACCGTGCTGCAGCTCAGTTTCAGGGTCTTGGCAATCTTCTTATAGCCTAGGCCATCTTTATACAGAGCAGCAATTCTTTTTTTCAGATCCTCAGAGAGTTCTTTGCCATGAGGTGCCATGTTGAACTTCCAGTAACCAGTATGAGAGAGTGAGAGCGATAACACCAGATTTAACACACCTGCCCCCCACTCACACCTGAGACCTTGTAACACTAATGAGTCGCATGACACCAGGGAGGGAAAATGGCTAATTGGACCCAATTTGGACATTTTCACTTCGGGGTGTACTCACTTTTGTTGCCAGCGGTTTAGACATTAAGGCTAGGTTTCCACTTTTGCGATCCCAAAGTTGTGCGATTTACAGTGCAACTTTGCAATCCGATTTTTGATATGATGTTATGCGACCGGTGAGAACAATGCGAGAACAAGTCGCACCGAAGTTGGAACAAAGTAGTGCAAAAACCTTTTTTGGAGTCGCTGCGATTTGAGTTGCACCAATTAGAACAGGGACCAATACATGGATTTTGACTTGTCATGCGACTTCACATGTGTCAAGTCGCACAACAACTCACAGTAGTGGAAACAGAGCCTAATGGCTATGTGTTGAGTTATTTTGAGGGGACAGCAAATTTACACTGTTATACAAGCTGTACACTCACTACTTTACATTGTAGCAACGTGTCATTTCTTCAGTGTTGTCACATGAAAAGATATAATAAAATATTAACAAAAATGTGAGGGGTGTACTCACTTTTGTGAAATACTGTATGTTTTTCATAAAATATTAGGTTTATAGTTTTTTTTGTTAATGAGTCTTTTTTGAATGGTGTGTTTTTCTCTGGTCTATGTATTGTAGTATTCACCACAGGCTCCAGAACGAGGGGTTTGCAGGCCTTCTGTTTGTTTTTTGAGATTTTTTTGAAAGCTCCTTTTTTAAATTTTTGCGTTGTAGCCGCCTTTGATCTTCTATAACTACCTGAGTAAAATTGAACTGGTTTTATATGTGCACCATCAGCGGGTCAGAATCCACAACCTGCTGCTACCATAATTGGCTTACTTCTTCGCTCACCGCCCTGGCACACAGCCTGGGATCTTCCATGCTGTCTGTTCTATGAAATGTGTCATGCTTGGCATCTCCATCCATTTGAATAGAGCAGTGCAACTAGCTTTTACATTATCAATTTTAAGAACTACAGGTATGACCCCCGGGGTTGGGGGTTAAATGTTTACATGCTTCCACTCAATACCACAAACCCATTTTAGTCTAGTTTCTAAAAATTTGTTTAACTTAACTTTAAATTAGTTTACTGTGCACCTCAAGCATTAAACATTTTTTAACATCTTAGATACAATGTAAAAGCGCTAAAATCTCCATCAAGTTTCTTTTGTTGTCTGTGTTCCCAATTTATGTTCCAGTGTCCATTGGCACTGCAACATAATTTGATAAGATATCCAAAATATTACAGCTGTCAATGGAACAGAAGGTAAAAGTCATCTTTGCAGTGACAGCTTCCTCTCACTTTGGAGAAATTTCCTCTCACTTCCTGTTTTGTGCCTGGGATAAGTTCCCTACTCTGTTTGAAGCCATTCAAAATAAAATGGCTAGAAATTCCTTATAAGGACTCTTCCACAGTGGCAGCAGTGCCTACCACTCTCTCAAAAGTGATCTGCTGTGGACAGGAGGCTATCCTGCCACATCATGAATGTCTGCTTTTTTTGTATCCCAACCAGTGGTGGCTGGTTCTCCAATTTTTTTTTGGGGGGGGGGGGGTGGCAAACAAACCCCCCCCCGCCAGGTCTGCATTTACCCCATCCAGGTCACAGCTTCCTCTGCTTCTTCTCCCAGCCAATCTGGTCTTAAGACCTGCTTCCTGTCCTGATTGTCACAAGTGGGTGGGCTCGTGGCGCAGTGCCAAGCCCAACCTTTTTTGAAGCCAATTAGAGCCTCAGGATCTAATTATGTACTTAAAAAAAAACTTGTTGAAATCTATGCATCTGACGCCCCTCATGGAAATTAAGGGGGTGGCGCCCCTGCACCCCTTATGGACCAGTCGCCACTGTTCTTAACAGGTTTTAACACGTAACAGCGATCCAAGCATTGCAGCAGCATTTGTACAGACCGGCCTTGCTGTATTGTTAGAATTTGGGCAGGAGGCCAGGGTGTGATAAAACTGTGTCTCAGTCTCCTATTTTTACTGTCCCCTAGCTAACCGGGGGACAATAAAAGAGCCCTAGAGCTAACCAAAGAGCCCTAAAGCTGGCCATACACAGATGGAAATTTGACCAGTTCAGCAGGGTCCAGCTGAATTTTGATCAGTGTGTGGCAGTCCCCTTTTGATAATACTCAAAGTGCAGCAGTACAATAAATATATAAGTCACAATGATAATATATAAAATAGCGTAAAATTAATATGTAAAAAAAAAATTGATTTATACTCCTCTTAAACGGCGTATCCCTGAAAATGTCCATGTGCATGAAACGTGTCGGGAGGAGCCTACGTACTGCCGCCACGCTGCCACTTCTGATTACTGGTTTGGCGGCCCTCAGAGTAAGTCCAGCTGAGATTGCTTGTTCTACTGGAGTGTTTTATATATGCTGCAGCATTTTATGCTATTTTTATTAAATCAATAGTGGTTATCATGGTATTTATTATTTATTTCTGGTGAGTGCATATATGGTAGTGGCAGCGTAGCGCCAGTTGTTTCTCATGTGGTGGATCTAGAAAATCTGTATATCAATTTTTTGTATCTCATGATTGAATGAGCTTTATTGGGAGGAGGACAAGAAGCACTTCTGCTTTCTTCACACAAAGGACTGTTCTTTTCACATAATGGATCCTTTTTTGTCAATGACTATATTTTACATTTTTTTTTTTCTACATATTCGTTTTACACTATTATACACATTACCATTGTGATTTATATAGTTACTGTAGGGCTGCACTTTGTTTGAGTTTATGTTGATTGACAAGGTCGGAGGAGTCGCCTTGTGTGCTAGTCGCTAAGACTTTGGTGCGATCACTTATTTTATGTTTTTGTGTCCTCTCGATAGTAGTTGATTTGGTTTGATTGGCTTCTGTTGAACAGAGAAGAGAAGAACAGAGGGCGCCAGACTAAGTACAGCATTAAAATGACCAGTTTATTAAAAGAAATGCCAAGGGGCAACTCAAATGAGGTCTGAGGAAGAAACGGAAGCTGTGAAACACATTACTGCCCACTTCGCGTCAGCGTGGCCTTCGTAGTGACGTCATGTTCGGTGCCATCTTGCATTCCACGCTGGTTATGGTGGCGATCAGCCACTTTTTACATGTCATGCATCCACAGAGCCACCACGGATGCTGCCAACAAGCCAGGATGCTCCCAGGAGGTCCAGAGCATGACCATTGTATATGTGCCTTTATTTTTACCCTAAATGTGAGTTGCCCCTTGGCTTTTCTTTTAATAAAGTAGTCATTTTAATGCTGCACTTAGTCTGGCGCCCCTCTGTTCTTCTTTTCCATATCACAGAGCTGGTTGCTTCACTTTAAGGGAGCTGCCGCTGGTGCTGCTATTCATTATATAATTTAATGGACTCTAATAAGGGACTTATTACATGTCTTATGATGTCCCCGATGATTGGGAATTCTGTTTAGTATATCCCTCTAGCGCCACTATATATATTTGTTTTTTCTGTTGAACAGACAAGCTGGAAAATGTTTCTCTATCAGTTTCTGCAGCCGCTGCGATCAGTGTGTTCTGACAGAGGCGTGTTCTGCTATCAGAATACAATGTTCCAGTCCGGACGGGGGATTCCTCCATCAACTTCATGTGTGTGGATGGAGAAATCTGTTAGCTTTTTTTTTGTTTAGCCCCCTGGCTGAATAATCAAAACAAATAAAAGCGTATAGCCAGAATTCCCCCTATATAGCTACATTACAAAGCCAAATTTATTAGAAAAGTATACTGTACTGGGAGCATAACCCTGTTAAAGTATTTGTTTTAGTATTATTTCTTCATGAAAATATTTCATCATAAAAAATTGAATATTTATTGTATGTAAAAAAAAAAATTTATGATGTGTTCTTGAGTGGTTTTCTTGATATATTTAGAACTGTTTTGAGCCTAGTAAATTGCTGAAAAAAAATGTATGACCTTTAACAATCTGCGTTGCGGCACAAATAAACTTGTACTGTATGCGAAATGGAAAGAAAAATGTTTTTGGTCAGTCTGCACTCATCACTTAGAAAAACCTTTCTATTGTGACCTTTTCATGTCCACTATGCTCCAGAAAAATTTCTAAATAATGGGAAATACAGTGTAGGGTTCGTGTATACTTTTCTGGCATGTAGAAGCGAGATTCATTATGATAAGCATACACAGCAGAAAAAAATAGATACGGGACTTCAGAATAATTATGTAATAAGAACTACAATAATGGATACATGTACTGTGTGTACCAATAAAAAAAATAAAAACTTGCAAACTAAAAAAGTGTTAATATTTATTAAAAGATTATTGTGCTCCTTATTTTTTACTTAACTGCTCTGTTCTGCTGAATATAATAGTTTTTATGGTTATTTTTATTATCATTATTATGATAAATACTATTATTGTTATATACATAACAAATTCTAGGGTTTCTTGAGAAAAAAACAAAACAACTGTCCCCCATGTACATTACATACAATACATTGCAGAGGTTTTAGCAGTGGCGGCCCGTCCATATGGGGTGCAGGGGCGTCACCCCCCTAATCCATGCGCCCGGTCCCTAATCTTCATGCAGGGTACAGGACGAATGGATTTTAATGTAATTTTTTTTATTAAGCACATGATTAGAGCCTGAGGCTCTAATTTACTTTAAAAAAGGGCGAGCTTGGGGCGCAGAGCAGTTGTGTGATATTCTCTAATGTCTTCCTCCTTCTCCTTCCGGCCAATTAGAAAGCGGGTCCTGACACCTGATTGGCCAGGGAGTCTTAGGCCTCCCAGCCAAACAGGTATCAGGACCCACTTCCTGTTCTGCCAGGAGGAGAAACAATGCTTGTTTGGCCGTGAGGAGAAGCAACTGCCCCTTGGCAAGCTGGAGCAAGGAGCAGCATTGGCCTCCTGCATCGGCAGCATCATTGGCAAGCTTGAGCAAGGAGCAGTATCAGCCTCCTAAGGTAAGGCCACTGATCGCCGCCTTCCTGTCCACCTCACACGGGGGGGTGGTGTTGGTAGTGTGAGAGTAAAAAAAGGTTGAGCACCAGCCGCCACTGGGTTTTAATAGTATTTTTAAAGGAATACAGCCAAAGATCGTTTGGATGTACTTCTCCTGTGGTTCACAGAAGTGCAGTTCATTCTGCCCTCCTGTGACCCGTATTCAGCCAACAACAGGAAGTCCGCTGTCGCTGTAACAGAGCTGTTCCTGGCTGGGGAAAGATTGGGACCATATGATCAGAATCTACCCAGGAGCCTAGACCGGCATTTGGCTCAGCCTCTCAACGAGCGCGGGGGGGAGTGCAGAGCAGAGAGAGGTGACTGGTAGTTACCAGCTCTTTGCTCACTGAACACTGAGAACTGAGCGATCGGTGGTGTTTGATCGATCAGTCTTATGCCGGTACACACGATCAGAATTTCCGACCAACAAAACCTTGGATTTTTTTCTGAAGGTTGTTGGCTCATACTTGTTTTGCATACACACGGTCAAACACGTACGATGAGCCGAGAAAAAGAAAGTTCAACAGCCAGTGCGGCTCTTCTGCTTGATTCCGAACATGCGTGGACTTTTGTCTGACGGACTTGTGTACATACGATCGGACTTTCCGACAACAAAGTTTGTTGTCGGAAAATTTGAGAACCCGCTCTCAAACATTTGTTGGCGGAAAGTCCAACAGCAAATGTTCGATGGAGCATACACACGGTCGGACTTTCCGACAGCAAGCTCATATCCAATATTTGTTGTCGGAAAGGCCCTCCGTGTGCATGCGGCATTAGAGTCGGCGGGGTACAGATACAGCATCAGACCGATGCTGTATCCACCTAGGTAAGTATGATTTCTCTAAGAAAAAAAAAGCAGACCTCTCTTTTAAACATTCAATATTTCGTGTCTGCTTTAGTTCTGCAGATATCACAAGCATATGTTTGTCACGGACTCCTAAATAGTTTAAACTGTGGGGCATTACAGGGATAATGAGGGCAGTGCAGAGCTTGTCAATCCATGTAGCAAACCAGAAATGATCTGAATGAGATTTCAGGGAGTTTATATTTTATAGACAGATTCCAATACAGTGAGAAGAAAAAAAAATCCTACTGAAAAAATGTGTATAATTTGAGGTGTATTCGTATGTTCAAAACATACACTGTTGGTATGGCTGTAACTGCCCATTGGGGTATTTTACAATACACTTGTTACTATGGCATTTAAAGGGCATTTAAACTAAATTTACACCCCCCCCCAATGCATATCAGACACCCACCTGTGAAATAACTTACCTATAGGCTATATTCACACAGCTGTAAAAATATTACTGATGTTAGTATGTACCATCTGATCAACACATTGGTTTGATGAAGATCGTATTGGACCAGCACGTTTCGAATTTACACAAATGTTAACCCTTTCTTCTTCAAGGAAATTAAGTATCAAAAGATAGTTACCTGTAATAGAAAAAACAAACAATATTACAACCATAATCTGTTTAACACACAAGGTGTTGGAGGAAGATATGTAAAAATGTCCACTGACCCGTCAAGGTGAAAACGATTGCATATAAAACCGTATCATCAATATTTCCAGGCCCTTCAGGTCTGGTATGGATATTAAGGGGAACCCTGTGCCAAAATTAAAAATAAAATGGTGTAGGGGCCCCCCAAAATCCATACCAGGCCCTTCTGAGCATGCAACCTGGCAGGCCACAGGAAAAGGGGGGGGGAAGAGAGAGCACCCCCCCTCTTGAACCATATCAGGCAACATGCCCTCAACATGGGGAGGATGCTTTGGGGTCCCCCCAAAGCACCATGTCCCCATATTGATGGGGTCAAGGGCCTCATCCCCACAACCCTTACCTTGTGTCCCAAATTGTCTACTGTCATTTTTACAATTTTGACACTTTTTTTGGAGAAAGAGTAGGGCTACAATGTACCCCATTCCCATTCACATGGGGGGCGATATTTGGCTGGGGGGTCCCCTTGTGGATAAGCCCCCCGCAGACCCCCACAACCACTGGTCAAGGGTTGTGGGGATGAGGCCCTTGTTAAGGGCATGTGGCCTGGTACGGAGGGGGGGTGCTCTCTCATCCCCCCTTTTCCTGCGGCCTGCCAGGTTGCATGCTTGGATAAGGGTCTGGTATGGATTTTGGGGGGACCCCTACGCCATTTTTTAAAAATTTTGGCTCAGGTTCCCCTTAAAATCCATACCAGACCTGGAGGGTCTGGTATGGATTTTGGGGGACTCCTACGCCATTTAAAAAAAAAATGTTGGCACAGGGTTCCCCTTAATATTCATACCAGACCTGAAGGGCCTGGTATGAATTTTGAGGGGAACCCTCACGCAATTTTTTTTTAAAATTTTGGCGCAGGGTTCCCCTTAATATCCATACCAGACCCAAAGGCCTGGTATTGGACGAGGGGGTGGGGGGGAACCCATGCCGTTTTTTTCAATGATTTTTATCTATATTGCCGGGATCCGACAATTCATTACAGCCGCGAGTAGTTTTAAATTACATTTTTTTCCTTTGGAAATGTAATTTTGCTGTGGTACTGTTCTAAACATGGGAAAGATGTGCTACTTTACAGGCATACTAAGGACACGCCCAGGCACGATATTTAAAGGAATATTTCATTTTTATTGTTTCACTTTAAGCATTATAAGGCCTCTTTTTCTGCCGCTTTTAAAAACATGTTTTGTTATTTTGAAATTCCAAGACTCCAGGCACAGCGATTACTTGTAGTTGTACATCACAATTAGCTGCGTTTACTTGTGTTTATATGCGGCTGCGTTTAGCTGCGTTTAGCTGGGTTGGAACATTCTTGCCATTTCTGATGTGCTTCCTGTTGTTTTTCTTACCTTGTTGCTGCTGCTATCCACAGGAGAAATAGTACACTGCGATTACCTGCAGTTATGTGAAGATAGCTGCAATAAATCGGTCCTGGACGCAGTCAAATTTTTTTCTAACCACACAAAACCCCATGTAATGAAACTGTTGCTAAATGTGTGAATGGGGCCATAGAAAAGCATTGTCTGAGTTTAGCTGCGGTAGATAACTTGATCTGTCCGTAGCTAAAAGCTCAATTCTATCCGCCCGTGTGAAAGGGGCCTTAAAATCACTGCTCCCGAAAAAACGTCCATTTTTAAAACTTTTTTTGCATTGATACATGTCCCCTGGGGTAGGAACCTAGCCCCCAAACACTTTTTTTTTTTTTTTAAAGGTAAATTTTTATTTGTTTTTTTTTTTGGTACAAAACAAACAAACAAACATAAATACACATACTCTGAGCGAACGTCGCTCAGTCCAATACAGAGTGTAAGACACTGGTATACATTTGGTACACATGGTTTCATATTATACAGTTGCATATGTCTGTTCAATTTCTATTAAACTTTGTATCATAAACTGGAGTTTCTTTATTTGCTTTATATGGTAGGTGTAATAGTGTTTTCAGAACTAGTCCATAGACCCCATATTTTGTGAATTTTTTTTGGGCATCCTCTGGCTTCATATGTTAATTTATATTTATATATTATTATATTAACTTGAAACCCTGAGAAGAGGCCAAACTGTTGGATAATTTCCAGCAGGGTTGGGAGAGACGACTGGGGGTCCGCCAGGTATATTAACATGTCATCAGCGTATAATGATACTTTCTCTTCTAGGCCCCCAATCGCCAGGACTTCCAGCAAATAAGGCCACTCGACCGAGTCGAATGCCTTGTGCGCATCTAAGGCCAGCACCGCTCTGGTCCCTACAACATCATGGGTGGCTTGCAGATTCGTAAACAGTCTTCGTAAATTTATGGACGTTGATCGTCCTGGAATGAATCCAGTCTGATCCGCCCCAATAATGGTGGTAATAACTGAGTTCAATCTCCGGGCGAGCACCTTGGCTAAAATCTTGACGTCTGAGTTAATCAATGATATTGGTCTATATGACTCACAAAGTAGATGGTCTTTATGAGGTTTGGGGATGAGGACAATCAGTGCCTCTGACATAGAGGGCGGTAACTGTCCTGTTTTTATAGCAAAATTATAAACTTTTAGTAAATGAGGTATTAAAAGTTCTTTGAATTGTATATACCATTCTATGGGGAAGCCATCCAGTCCCGGTGTTTTGTTTCTGGCAAAGGACCGTATGGCTTCTCCAATCTCCTCCTCTGTCAGAGGGTCGTCAAGGAGTGAGGCCTGTTCTTCTTGGAGCCTTGGTAGCGAAATACCAGCCAAGTAATTATCTAGTTCTACAATAGTATAGTGAGCTTTAGTAGCATATAGCGAAGAGTAGAATTTCACAAAAGCATCTACTATCTCCCCACTTTGTTCCACCACTATACCTACTATATTCTTAATTCTTGCAATACTGCACAGTTGATAATCAGGCCTAGACAAATACGCTAGTAATCGGCTATTTTTGTCTCCAAACTCGAAGATTCGCTGGTTTTGATACAGCAATTTCTTCTGAGTGCGCTCTAAAAGGACTAGATCTAGGTCTCTGGATCTATGTTTCCAAGTATTATGTGTTGCTGGGGTAGGGGTTGTGGAATAGGCGTCCTTTAATTTGGATTGGGATGCCTTGCGGGCCTGTCCAATCGCCGCCGCAAAAATGCCACGCGTGGTGGCCTTGAAGGCATCCCAGGTCAATGGGACAGAGACATTTTGACGGTTACACAACCAATATGCTTTCATTTCCGCTGTGCTTTGATCTACCACCATTTGATCTGCTAGCCACAGTGGGCTCAGTCGCCACATGCGGTACGAAGTGTGGGGGCCCAAGGCAAGGTCCACCATTAAAGGGGAATGGTCAGACACCGCCCTAGGGAGATTTTTGGCCTCAGCCACCCTATTCAATAATTCAGATGAAACCAGACACAAATCTATCCGGGACAGAGTACCATGTGTTTCAGACTGACATGAGTACTCCCTCCCGTCCGCGTGCTTCCACCTCCAGGTCTCCACCAGGTCAAATTGGGTCAATAAAGAGCATAGGGGTGTGGGGGGCGATGTAGAGCACTTGAACCTGTCTATGGAATTATTGAGTACTGTGTTAAAGTCCCCTGCTATCAGCAGAGGGCCTTCTGCTATTGCCAAGAGGGAACTCATTACCCGTTCGAAAAACGATTTAGTGAAGGGTGGTGGGACATATAGGCTTGTACCACAATAACAAAACACCCGTTAGGATCAGTTTTAATATGTTTTATGGTGATAGGTGCTGATTTTGCTATAAGTATAGACGTGCCTCTGGCATACGTGGAGTAAGTAGAATGTATAGCATAGGCAATTTTTGCTCTCTTTAAAGCCATTACCCTTGACACCTGTAGGTGGGTTTCCTGGAGAAGGATCACGTGTGGACTGTGTCTTGCCAAATATTCAAACATCAATGACCTTTTGACCCTGGAGTTAAGCCTCCTAACATTCCATGAAACTATACGGAGTTTAGACATGCGTATAAACAATTTATGACTGTTTGAGCCCATTTCTCACCGCTCGCCAGAACCCAGCCCCGGACGAGGTCCATCGGCGAGCCCCGAGAAATAGACCAAAATGTAAACATCTCTGATATTTTACTCATCAATCCATGAATCTCAATTTTGGATTGCACCAACTGTAGGACCAAAAAAGCGTTATTAAAGTATGCATACACAGTTGAGCACCAGTGTCGTTTGTAGATAACCATGGCGTTAAAGCAAAACCCCTCAAAAAACTCCCCAACAAATTGTCCCTCCCTAACCCTCCCGGCTCTCATCCCCCAACATATGAGAGCTTTATTCCCGTAAGCGGACCTATTTGGCAGGAGGGCCATGGCTCAGACCCTAACCAACTAGTCTCAGGAGACGTGTATAGGTCCACAACTCTGGGTCTCCATCCGCATTTGTCCGCACAAATTAAAGAATGTGTGGTATCTCTTGGCCTGAAAAAAAAAAAAAAAAAAAAAAAAAAAAAAAAAAAAAGGGGGGGGGGGGGGGGGGGTAAGGGGGAAAAAAGAATCGGAGAAGATGATGAGCTGCTGATTGGCATCCAAGGATAACACGGGAGGCGTCTTCTGCTTCAGAGAGATTCATAATGTAAAGTCCCGTATCGGCTGTATGTAGAGGGGGGTGTATCTTCTACTTCTAGGGATGCAGGATACAAAGTCCCATATCAGCTGCGTGTGAATGGAGATAGATGAAGTAAAGGAGGCAAAATGAACAAAACAAAAACAAGGCCCCTCCAGGTTTCCTCATTTCCATGCTTCCCCCATCTACCGGCAATGGGGTATAGTAAAGGTGGCTTGGTGGGCTACATGCAGGTTGATGCACTACCGGGAGGAGATCTCCTATCCTGGTTTCTGCGAGTCGGATGTCCTAAGGTATCCACCCATTGCGATGCCTCCCTGGGATCTGTAAAAAAGTAGGCCTTGCCCTGGTAGATGATTCGCAAACGTGCAGGATATAACATGCCATATGGAAGGTGAAGCTCCCGTAACCTGCGTTTAATTGCCAGAAAAGTGGCTCTCTGCTTCTGCGTAGCTACTGAGAAATCTGGGAAAATGGTGATACCATTGCCATTAAAAGAAACTTTTCCCCTCTCTCTAGCCACTCTGAGAATAGCCTCTCTGTCTCGGAAGTGTAACAGCTTTATAATCATGGCACGTGGTGGGGACCCAGGTGGTAGAGGGTGCATGGGGATTCTGTGCGCCCTTTCTATGGCGAACATTTGTGAAAAGGTGCTGGCTCCAAACTCATTCAACAGCCATCTTTCCATGAATGTTTCTGGTGTTTTACCCTCAGCACCCTCTGGGAACCCCAAAAAGCGCAGGTTGTTTCTTCTTAGGCGGTCTTCCATATCAGTGATCTTATCTGTGGTGTACTCATGGGCCTGCCGCAGTTCCCTCATAGAGCCCTGTAAGGGACGTGTCTCATCCTCCATGTCACTAATACGTTGCTCAGCATTAGTCACTCTATGGCGGATATTGTGGATATCCTGTTTTAAAAAGGATAATTCTGTCTTGATAGTGTCCATTTGTGTGGTGAGAGATGCATGGCTGTGCTGGATGGCTGCCATAATCTGGGCTAGTGATGGCTCTGCAGGGCCTGCATCATTCCTGTCTGTTCTGGGGGATTGAGGATCATGTCCCTCCGCAGGGGAGAACAAGAGAGGGTCTTCAGGGCTTAAGGTGGGGGGGGATCGCTGTGACTCACCCTTCCCCTTGAGCTGCTTCCAGGGTGTGGATGTGGAGGCTGCTTGTCGCTGTGTGATCCCCTCATGCTGATCGGCGCCATTTTGCTGCGGCCTGCATGGCGGTGGGCCGTATTTGACCATCCCCGGGCGGTCACAGTGCTCTCTGGATGCTGTGGGGGTATATGAGACCCTCGGATGCCGGCCCGGATAGCAGGATCTGTGCAGGAAGTGTGCGGTGCGGACGGAGCTCAGGCTGAGCACGTCCTCACATCCCAGGTGCTGGCCACGCCCCCCCCCCAAACACTTTTTTGGCAATAACTTGCATATAAGCCTTTAAAATGAGCAGTTTTGATTTTTCATGTTTGTGACCCATAACGGTGTTTGCGCGCTTGTACAAAGTTTTTGCCTCTTCACAAGTTCTGGTGTGAACCGGGGGGTGTTCCGCTCATCCCTATTGTCAATATGCATTCCAGAAAATTCCAGTATAGCGTTTTTATGTTTATTCAACAGTAGAGAACTCCTGTGTCTTCATCCTTTGACTCTATTGTTCAAAAAGCAATGGATGGTGCGATCATACAATTAAAGCGGAGTTCCACCCAATTTTGAGAGGTGGTCTTAAACGAAAGACCACCCCTCCACCCCTCATTTTTTGGATATTTAAAAAAAATATATATTTTTTTGGTACCTTTTTTTGAAGTACTAAGTGTACTTCCGATCCAGCCGGGCTGCGACGCAGGATGTCATGGCCACTTGTGCGGTGAGCCCTTCGCTGTCTTCTGGGACAAGTGTGTGTCCCAGAAGACAAGCTGGCCATTCACAAAGCGCTGCACGACTCGTGCATGTGCAGTAGGAAACCGGCAGTGAAGCCCAGGGCCATCTTAAGAGCATTGTAGGGCAATACAGTGCACGGGGGCCCTGTCTAGAGAATCACGCACGAGAATAAAAATGCAAATTAATAAGGCTATATTTATTGGTACCTGATTCCTATACTGACCCCTACGCTGACCTACATGATTCCTACACTGTCCACTACACTGACCCTTACACTGACCTACATGATTCCTACACTGATCACTACACTTACCTACCTGTCCACTACACTGATTAACCTGATTCCTATACTGACCAGTACATTGACCTTCCTGTCCACTACATTGACCATTACACTACATTGTCCACTACAATACCCATTATACTACATTGTCCACTACAATACCCATTACACTACACTGACCACTGCAACACACACATTACACTGGCCACGCTAACACACACATTACACTGACCACTGCAACACACACATTACACTGACCACTGCAACACACACATTACACTGACCACTGCAATACACACATTACACTGACTGACCACTGCAATAAACACATTACACTGACCACTGTAATACACACATTACACTGACCACTGCAATACACACATTACACTGACCACTGTAATACACACATTACACTGACCACTGCAATACACACATTACACTGACCACTGTAATACACACATTACACTGACCACTGCAATACACACATTACACTGACCACTGCAATACACACATTACACTGACCACTGCAATACACACATTACACTGACCACTGCAATACACACATTACACTGACTGACCACTGCAATACACACATTACACTGACTGACCACTGCAATACACTACACTACACTGACAACTGGAAGCCTACAGGCATGGAGAGGTAACCGACAACCAGAAGGTTTGCTGGTGGATCATGGAAGGGCACCAGCGACCATGCTGGGGAGGATGGAATACCTGTCTGGAAGTGTAGCGGGCTATGGGCATAAACGCGCTGGTACCTGCAGTGCGGGAGGACGTGGGGCTGCCTAGGCCAAGGCTGGGGTCCGAGGGGTCTACCAAATGGAGCCATGTCTCTTGAAAGACCAGGGGAGCCGAGCTGAGCCGAAGGTGTCCGATGCGCGACAATGACGTCAGCGCCGAGCGGTAGGTGGAAGAGGAAAGCCGCACATGACCCCATTCGCCCAATCACAGGGGCATCCGGAAACTAAAGATGGCGGCTGGAGCGCAGGCTGCGGGGACATAGGAAATAGAAAGTTTGGGGGAGAGAGCCGGGATTTCAACGCCACTGGTCGCTGGGCAGGTGGGGCCCCCCAGGCAAGTGGGGCCCCCGGGGAACTGCCCAGTGTGCCCAGTCGAAAAATGGCTCTGGCTATATGACCATCTCCAAGCAGCTTGATGATCCTGTAAATACCGCTGCAAACATTATTAAAAATGTTAAGGTCCATAGGAGTGTAGCCAACAATCCTGGATGTGGAAAAAAGAGGAAAATTGACCCCCAGATTGAACAGAAGTATAGTGTGAATAATAGAGAGGGAGCCAAAGATACAATCTGAACTCCACACTTAAAGTACTTAAATTAGTGTTCCTGCCGCAAAAAATTTAGCTGCTGACTTTTAATAAGGACACATACCTGTCCAGGGAGCCTGCGATGTTGGTTCCCTGAGGCCGATCTGCCCAGCGTGCCCAGTCGAAAAAATGGCCCTGGTGAAGCCGCAAGGCTCCACTGCCTGTTTAAGATTTTTAATAATGTTTGCAGCTGTATTTACAGGATCATCAAGCTGCTTGGAGATGGTCATATAGCCAGGGCCATTTTTCGACTGGGCACACTGGGCAGTTGCCCGGGGGCCCCACTTGCCTGGGGGGCCCCACCTGCCCAGCGACCAGTGGCGTCGAAATCCCGGCTCTGTCCCCCAAACTTTCCATTTCCTATGTCCCCGCGGCCTGCGCTCCAGGCGCTATCTTTAGTTTTCGGATGCCCCTGTGATTGGACGAATGGGGTCATGTGCGGCTTTCCTCTTCCACCTACCGCTCGGCGCTGACGTCATTGTCGCGCACCGGACACCTTCGGCTCAGCTCGGCTCCCCTGGTCTTTCAAGAGACATGGCTCCATTTGGTAGACCCCTCGGACCCCAGCCTTGGCCTAGGCGGCCCCACGCCCTCCCGCACTGCAGGTACCGCCGCGTTTATGCCCATAGCCCGCTACACTTCCAGACAGGTATCCCATCCTCCCCAGCATGGTCGCTGGTTCCCTTCCATGATCCATCAGTGTAATGTGTGTATTGCAGTGGTCAGTCAGTGTAATGTGTGTATTGCAGTGGTCAGTCAGTGTAATGTGTGTGTTGCAGTGGTCAGTGTAATGTGTGTGTTGCAGTGGTCAGTGTAATGTGTGTGTTGCAGTGGTCAGTGTAATGTGTGTGTTGCAGTGGTCAGTGTAAAGTGTGTGTTGCAGTGGTCAGTGTAATGTGTGTGTTGCAGTGGTCAGTGTAATGTGTGTGTTGCAGTGGTCAGTGTAATGTGTATGTTGCAGTGGTCAGTGTAATGTGAGTGTTGCAGTGGTCAGTGTAATGTGAGTGTTGCAGTGGTCAGTGTAATGTGTGTGTTGCAGTGGTCAGTGTAAAGTGTGTGTTGCAGTGGTCAGTGTAATGTGTGTATTACAGTGGTCAGTGTAATGTGTGTATTGCAGTGGTCAGTGTAATGTGTGTGTTGCAGTGGTCAGTGTAATGTGTGTGTTGCAGTGGTCAGTGTAATGTGTGTGTTGCAGTGGTCAGTCTAGTGTGTGTTGTAGTGGTCAGTGTAGTGTAGTGGGTATTGTAGTGGTCAATGTAGTGGACAGGAAGGTCAATGTACTGGTCAGTATAGGAATCAGGTTAATCAGTGTAGTGGACAGGTAGGTAAGTGTAGTGATCAGTCTAGAAATCATGTAGGTCAGTGTAGGAATCATGTAGGTCAGTGTAAGGGTCAGTGTAGTGGACAGTCTAGGAATCATGTAGGTCAGTGTAGGGGTCAGTATAGGAATCAGGTACCAATAAATATAGCTTTATTAATTTGCATTTTTATTCTTGTGCGTGATTCTCTAGACAGGGCCCCCGTGCACTGTATTTCCCGGGGGCCTACAATGCTCTTAAGATGGCCCTGCATATAGCCTATTAGGGCCACTGATAAGGGGGTACCACCAGTCCTCCTGTACGGGGCCTGGGCACATAGGAGGGCCCCGACAGTAGGGGGAATCAGATGTGGGCAGGACAGGGAGGATGATCAGAGTGGCAGGGGTGAAATTACAGGAACAATGCCCTGTGTGTCTCTTCCTGCAGCAGCTGAAAGCTGATTTCACCCCCTCTGCTTCCAGCCTGCTTTCAGCTGCTGCAGGGAGAGACACACAGAGCATCATTCTTGTAATTTCACCCCTGCTGCACCGATCTTCCTCTCTGTCCTGCCCACATATGATTCCCCTTGCTGTGTGCCCCACCCCCCCAGCGCTGCCAGCTTCCCTCTCCCACTGGCTGCTGTGGGCACACCTGGGGTGGGAATGTTTAGGATGGAAAGCTGTGGAAGGGGCCGGTAACTATGTAATTTACTGACCCCCTTCCTTTTCTGAATGAACACAGTGAGTGATTGGTACTGTGTTCATTCATAACTGAAGCATAGGAAATTGTTGATAACACACAGAACTTTATTTATTAACACAATACAATTTTATCTTTTTGGTTTAGCAGAAATTTTGTAAGTTATGTTATGTGTGTGTCCGCTAATAATGATTTGAGTGTATTTTTGTGAAAATATCAGTTTGATATTTTAGAGGGGGGGGCCCTGTCAGATAGGCTGTACCGGGCTCCATGATTTCTAACAGCAGCCCTGTAACCTATACCATTGACATACTAGTCTATAATTTTCCATCTGATATTTTCAGGCTTTCTCAGGACCATGTTCGGTGTGGTGCACATGATGATACCAAACAACAGACTGATTACTTTTCTTTGTTTAAAGGATAACTTCAACTTTCAAACCACATTATATATGTAGCACCCTCTTATATAGGTGCTAGGATTTGATAGATTGATTTAGTGTTGGCTCATTGTGCTTGTACAGCTATGTTTTTGATAAGTAAATTTAGCTTGTCACACTGCATTCAGTGTGGCTGCAATTGCTGTGACACTGTATTGAGTGCATCTGTGGGAGTGATTGGTTAGGTCTGCTCAGTGTTTCAGCTGCTGCAGGGTTATATTGTTTCCTCTGTTATCCAGAAGGTTGGAGATATGGAGAACTCTCTGGAAGATAGGTGTGAAGCAATGCAAATAGCAGCATGAATCTTTATACTGCCCTGGCCAATCCCAGGGAGCTGGGCCCTGAAAGCTGCTGGGAGACTGTATATATTCTCTGAGCATACTGAGCTTGGGATCTTTTCACAGAGAGGATTAGTCCAGCCTGGAGGGCTTGCTACCCTACAGGGCAGTGCTGCCATGGACTTGCTGTTTGTGAGGCCTCAGTCGGGCGACCTGAGGGTCTGGATACTGAAGCTGCTGAGCGCTGACTGAGAGACTGTCTGCTGAAGATCTACTCTGGTATCACTGGAGGAAAGTGTAGTTTGGAAGTTGGAAGGAGGTAACCAACTGTCCTTGGACATTTTGTGAGTACAGACAGCTGAGAGATCTTACAGACTTTTGGGCTGTAGGCTTGTAGTTCTCAATAAAGTACCAAGGCACTGTTGAGCTCTCTAGGTAGCTCATTGAGGGCACTTTCACACTGAGCCACGCCGAGTGCCAACCATCGTTTTAGTGGCGCATTTCGACAGCTAGCGGGGCGCATTTAACCCCCACTAGCGGCCGAAAATGGGTTAAAAGTGCCCGCAAAGCGCCGCTACTATGGCACTTTGCCGACACTTTGGCGGTGCTGCTCATTGATTTCAATAGGCAGGGGCGCTTTAGGAGCAGTGTATACACCGCTCCTAAAGCGCCTCAAAGAAGCTGCTTGCAGGACTTTTTTGAGCATCGTGCCAGCACACCGTTCCAGTGTGAAAGCCCTCAGGCTTTTCACATTGGAGTGCCAGGGGAGGCACTTTACAGGCGCTTTGCAGGTGCTATTTTTATCGCTATAGTGCCTGTAAAGCGCCTCAGTGTGAAAGTTACCTGAGGCTTCCTGTCAGTATGTAACTGACTGCTTATAGGTGGTACAAGCACACAGCTTACACACAGAGCCTGCAAGAGCCCTGCATTGCACCTGCAATCTGCTGATCCCAGGTGCAATGCTTTGCAGGATCCCAATAAATAAAATAATAAATGCACATTTTTTTACATGGAAAATAAGATGTGCTTTTATTATTTATTTTGAAATAGTAAACTTATCCCTATTTTTTGGGATACGGCACTGCGGCGCTTTAACTGACAATTGTGCGGTCATGCAACGTTGTACTCAAACAAAATGTCCTTTTTTCCCAACAAATTAAGCTTTCTTTTGGTGGTATTTGATCACCTCTGCGGTCTTTAATTTTTTGCTCTATAAACAAAAAAAAATGACAATTTTGAAAAAAAAACTGTATTTTTTACTTTTTGCTATAATAAATATCCCTAAAAAAATAAAAAATAAATAATTTCTTCATCAGTTTAGGCCAATATGTATTCTACTACATATTTTTAGTTTAAAAAAATATTTATTGCTTTGCGCAAACATTATAGCGTCTACAAAATAGGGGATATCTTTATGGCATTTTTATTTATTTTTATTTTTTTTACTAGTAATGGTGGTGATCAGCGATTTTTAGCGGGATTGCGACATTTCAGCAGACAGATCAGACACTTCTGACCCACTTTTTCGGGACCGCTGACATTTATACAGCGATCAGTGCTATAAAAATGCACTGATTACAGTGTAAATGTCACTGGCAGGGAAGGTGTTAACACCAGGTGGACTGACTGGAGAAGGAGGGAGATCGCTGTTCCTAATCACTAGGAACAGCAGATTTCTCTTTACTCCCCTGTCAGAATGGGGATCTGTCTGTTTACATTGACAGATCCCTGTTCTGGCTCTCTGTGGAGCGATTGTGGGTGGCTGACAGACATTGCGCCTGCTAGCCACGCGCATCGGCTCCAGCGTCGCACCGCGCGCACCTCCAAGAGCTCTTAAAACGGCTGACGTACAATGATGGCGGTTCGCCCAGCCGTGCCAACCTGCTGCAGTGCAATTGCGGCGGCTGGTCAGCAAGTTGTTAAATAGTCTGATTGGCTAATTACAACTTTTGAAATGTGTGATGCTAAAATCATTAGTTTATAATATCCCTGTGATCCAATTATGTATAATCTGTTCCAGAGATACCACCAAATTGGTCTAGGCCAATTATGGGGTTGATTTACTAAAACTTGAGATTGCAAAAACTGGTGCAGCTGTGCATGGTAGCCAATCAGCCAATTCACTATATCTGGTCTCCCACAGTACACAGAACATGGAAATGCAATTATTTTAGTAAATATAAATGGATAAATACCTTTTCTCATAAGCAGTATATACAGCCTTGTGACTTGTATCAGTTCCTAGTAAAGCTTATAGGAGGAGTTTTCATTCTCCCCTGACCCTCTGTCTGTACATGTCTGGACAGTGTTGATTGGCCCTGTGCTGATCACATGCACTCTCCCAAGAAAAAAAAAAAAGGATCAGAGAGACAGGATCAAACAGCCTTTATACACAATGCGCAGGATTAACCACTAAGGTTCCACACTGAGTATAACAAGCATGCTTTACTGCATACATAGACTGATTTTACTGTTGTAGGTTTAGTAACACTTTAAGATTTGACAAAGAAACTATAAGCTGATTGGTTTCTATGCAGAACTGCATCAGATTTTTCATTCTTCAGTTTTAGTAAATCAACCCCTATGTATCTGTTTTTACACTTTCTTGTCTTTGCTCTATGATATACCAAAGGCATGCAGGTAGATACTGTAGGAGACAATTGCTTTTAATTTCATCGCTTTTCAAAGAGAATGAAACATTGACTGTACGAGTACCAACAATCTGGTCCACATGTGTGTACATATGGGCATGGTAACTATATGAACCGTTTTTTTATAACAAGGAATATATTTTCTCTGAAGTTGTTCTGGTGTTTTGTGGGTCATTTACATACAAACAGTACCTAGTGGAGCCTTTATGTAAAATTTCCTTTCCAGGTCTATGAAATCTTTATTCCCCATAGAAAATAAAATCTTTTGTTATTTAATATTTATATATTACACTAGGGCACCACAGTTGCTGGGCACCTGTTCTCTATTATAAGAACCTGGAAGATATTGTTCTGAGATGAAGTTAGGTTAAGTGGGTAAATGCTATAAAGCTTTGAGGTTATGAAGAGAAGTGTAAAGACTTATAACTTGTCAAGTCACAACCATAAGGGAGCTAAACTCACTGACCTGCAGCTACTCTAATGCAGATTGTCAATCCTGCAATGAAAGACCTGTCTTGTAAAACGTAAACATTAATCATTAACAGGGTAAATGCCAATGCAATGTTAAATTAAAACCAAATATTTCATTATACACGCTAGGTGTAAAATATAAATATGCAAGTAAAATAGTCAGATGAATGCAAAAAAAATCTGAATGGTAAAGTGTATCTAAAATAAAACGTATACTTTCTCGGCTTACCAGTTCTTAAATGTGAGGGCTGCATTCATTTTTTTCATGATTTATTGTTCTATTTTTACCTGAAGATCCTGCCAGGAATACATTTGCTATCCTAGGGAGGCAATGCTCATTCACTGAACTTCATATATGGACAAGAGTGTTGTAAATAGACCCCTCACATTTTTGTAAATATTTTATTATATCTTTTCATGTGACAACACTGAAGAAATGACACTTTGCTACAATGTAAAGTAGTGAGTGTACAGCTTGTATAACATTGTAAATTTGCTGTCCCCTCAAAATAACTCAACATACAGCCATTAGTGTCTAAACCGCTGGCAACAAAAGTGAGTACACCCCTAAGTGAAAATGTCCAAATTGGGCCCAAAGTGTCAACATTTTGTGGGTCCACTATTTTTTTCTAGCACTGCCTTAACCCTCTTGGGCATGGAGTTCACCAGAGCTTCAGAGGTTACCACTGGAGTCCTCTTCCACTCCTCCATGATGACATCACGGAGCTGGTGGATGTTGGAGACCTTGCGCTCCTCCACCTTCCATTTGAGGATGCTCCACAGATGCTCAATAGGGTTTAGGTCTGGAGACATGCTTGGCCAGTCCATCACCTTTAACCCTCAGCTTCTTTAGCAAGGCAGTGGTCATCTTGGAGGTGTGTTTGGGATCGTTATCATGTTGGAATATTGCCCTGCGGCCCAGTCTCTGAAGGGAGGGGATCATGCTCTGCTTCAGTATGTCACAGTACATGTTGGCATTCATGGTTCCCTCAATAAACTGTAGCTCCCCAGTGCCAGCAGCACCCATGCAGCCCCAGGCCGCAATAAGTTTATCTTGGTCTCATCAGACCACAGGACATGGTTCCAGTAATCCATGTCCTTAGTCTACTTGTCTTCAGCAAACTGTTTTTAGGCTTTCTTGTGCATCATCTTTAGAAGAGGCTTCCTTCTGGGACGACAGTCATGCAGACCAATTTGATGAAGTGTGCAGTGTATGGTCTGAGCACTGACAGGCTGAACCCCCACTCCTTTGTCTATTTCCCAAAGACTCTGAATATGATGCTGAGCATGTGCACTCAACTCCTTTGGTCGACCATGGTGAGGTCTGTTCTGAGTGGAACCTGTCCTGTTAAACTGCTGTATAGTCTGTATGGCCACCATGCTGAAGCTCAGTTTTAGGGTCTTGGCAATCTTCTTATAGATTAGACCATCTTTATGCAGAGCAACAATTCTTTTTTTCAGAACCTCAGAGAGTTCTTTGCCATGAGATGCCATGTTGAACTTCCAGTGACCAGTATGAGAGAGTGAGAGCGATAACACCAAATTCAACACTCTCCATTCACACCTGAGACCTTGTTACATGACACTGGGGAGGGAAAATGGCTAAATGGCCCAATTTGGACATTTTTTACTTAAGGGTGTACTCACTTTTGTTGCCAGTGGTTTAGACATTAATGGCTGTGTGTTGAGTTATTTTGAGGGGACAGCAAATTTACACTGTTATACAAGCTGTACACTCACTACTTAACATTGTAGCAAAGTGTCATTTCTTCAGTGTTGTCACATGAAAAGATATAATATAATATTTACAAAAATGTGAGGGGTGTACTCACTTTTGTGAGATACTGTAAGACAGGATTCTCCATAATATAGGGGGGAATGCTTTGTAATTCACAGAGAAAACTGGAAAAATGCTAACTGATAACAGTTATTTATTATTCTATTTTATTACAGGTACCTATATAGTGCCATAAATTTACGCAGTGCTTTACATAGATATCAGTGGCGGCTGGTGGTAATTTTTTTGGGGGGGGGGCGGCAAACAGTGCACCCACAAACGACCCCACCCGTTGGGTTGGGTTAGTTGGTCAGTCAGTGCACTTACCCCATCCATGGTGGGCAATCACGGGCGGCTTCCCCGGCTCTCCTCCGTGGGCATCACCTTATTTCATAGCGGGCATCACAAGCAGCTTCTCCTTCCCCTGCTCGGTGGCTTCCGTCTCCTCCCTCCTCCTCGGCAGCCAACCAGACCGCTTCTCCTTTCAGCTAATTGGGAAACGGGTCTCAGACCCGTGCTTCCTGATTGGCGCAGAGGCGATTCAGTGTGAGAATAGGGAACATTCATTCCCCCTATTCTCACACACCTTGGTGGGTTCCGAGCGCACTCTCAGCGCCCCAAGCCCACCCTATTTTGAAGCCTATTAGAGCCTCTGGCTCCAATCGGTGCTTCAAAAAAACACCCACCCACATTGGAATTCATGTGCCTGGCATCCTGAAATGGGCCGCACGCATGAATGGGGGGTGGTGGCGATGGATAGGGAGGTGGCTCCTGTGCACCATTAATGGACGGGCCGCCCCTGAATATATTGTACATTCACATCAGTCCCTGCCCTCAAGGAGCTTACTTTCTAACTCACATTCATATATACACATACTAGGGTCAATTTAGGCAGGAGCCAATAACCTACCAGCATATCTTGGAGAGTGGGAGGAAACTGGGGTACCCGGAGGAAACTCACGCATAAAATACAATGTTGTTGAGTTCACAGGAAGTTTAGTATGTAAGTAGATATCTAGCAGGGTCTGGTGTTTTTTTTTTTTTTTTTTTGCACCTATCCAAACAATTTAACAGAACTCTTTCAGTTGTAATATTTAACATACCAAAAGTGAACAAATAAACAAATAGGAAAAGCTCATAGTTGGGATTTACATACACTTTAATGATGTGTGCTAATTGCAAACTTTCTGCTTTCTAAGAAAAAATAATAATATCAAAAATATTTTAAGGTATATTTGGAATGTTAACTTAGTAATATACAATAACACAAGGTAAGGTTTGATTAATAAAATTCACTAGTTTCCTTTTAATAGGTTAGTCCACCAGGAGCTGAAATATCATTGAACTGGCTGAATCACCAACCCAATTTCTAATATTTTTTTACTTTAAGGATCCATTCACTTTAATGTGTCTCCAAAGTTGCACGATTTTCATTGCAATTTTGGAGCATGACTTTGATGCAACTTTTGGCACAACTTTGATCAGACTTTGCATTCTCTGGACCAAAGTCGCATCAAAAGTAGTGCAGGCACCTTTTCAAAGTTACTTTAACTTTAAGTCGCACTAATTTGAACAGGTGCCATTGAAAAGAATTGCCTGCAAACTTGTCATGCGACTTTGATGTGCAGAGTAGCATGACAAGTCGCACAAGTGTGAATGGAGCCTTAGAGAATTTAGCAAGAAAATGTGCTCCAGTCTCTTAAACTGCTATGAAACACATGTTTAGCAAACAATTTCTGTCCATAAAGGTTACTAAAAGAAAGGAGCATTTTTTTTTAACACAGCAGCGTGTCCAAAGGCTTGCACTTCCCAGTATACATATTATGTGGCAAATAGATAAAACCAATTAAATCAGAAAACCAGTTTATGAATTATTGCTAAGACAATTTGCAATTCTAGCTCTCTATCTAGCCTAGAGTTCTCTTTTAAATGAATGTTTTTGTATTAAAAAGAAGAAAGCGCCACAAGGTTTCAACAGGCTAAAAATCTTATGAAATGCACATGTTCTTGCAAAGAGGCAAAGTTTCATGCTTGATTACTAGACAGATCTGGACAGATACTAGACAGAAATACACAAAGCACATCAAGATTCAAGTATTAAAGAATATATAAACCCAACATTTTCCTCATATGCGCCTGCATGTACTTATATGAAAACGTATAGTGTTCTCTTTGTATTATTTTCTTTGTGTGAAACCCACTGGTGTTCCTGCCAGTCCCTCTGCTTTCATATCAAAAACGGACCACATTAGGCATGAGAGCACAACGTGGTCAGTTCTTTAGCTATGCTGAGAACTCAGCCTGCTGTCCTCCAATGATCAGACTTGTGCTTACATGCCCTGCACAGCCATTCACTGGAAAGATCAGTGTGCTGCTGTTTCTCTTCCGCCAGCTCTCTGAGCTCCTTATGCAACTAAGAACTGGGGAATGTGATCATTTATAAAAAAGGGAGAAAAAGGATATTTATAATGTTTTTTTTATATCTATATACAAATGTTTTATCCTTCATTTCTATTTTAAACGCAATGGGTTGTTTTACAAGGTGAGGATATACTTATACGTTGATACTTTTTTGCTTTTTATTTTGTTTCCTGTATTTATAGCTTTGATGAAAGGAGCAGTTGTGTACCCCGAAAGGCATTTTTCCTACTTCGTGTTTATTTATAAATAAACAATTTCTAAAATGTTGAAACTGAGGCTTTTTTCCTTCTTTTTGTTTCATTCAAAGGAGCTTTTATTAGTATTAAAATACACATAAAGTAACAATATCAATGCTGGCAAAGACATGAACCTATGTTGGACATATTCAGTCTAAGCAATAGATAAACATGGTCTCTGCAGTGTAGCATACACAGAAAGAATGTATTACACGGACAATTATTGGCAAGTTATCAAATTGCTGAAGACAATGAAATAAGAGACCTAATCATTGACTGTTGACAGGAATAAGGGCAAAATAATATAGCAAAGCCCATATAACTAAAGTATAATTGGTTGAGAAAGCCTAACTCAGAAGTGTTGGGTGTTGTCCTAAATACAGGGATATTTGGAACCCCCTATGCCGCGTACACATGACCGGATATTCCGACAACGACGGATGTTTGCTCAAACTTGTCTTGCATACACACAGTCGCACAAATGTTGTCGGAAATTGCAATCGTCAAGAATGCGCTGACGTACAACAGGTACGATGGCACTATAAAGAGGAAGTTCAATAGCCAGTGCGCCCCCCTTTGGGCTCCTTCTGCTAATCTCGTGTTTATCTCGTGTTAGTAGAAGTTTGGTGAGAGACAATTCGCGCTTTTCAGCCTCGTGCTTTTCAGATTGTTACTGCTCTTCAGTTTGTGCTTGTGGGTTTGTATCTGGTTTTCAGTGCGTGTAGTCAGTTCGTATCTGGTTTTCAGTACGTATTTTTATATTACGTATTTGACTTTCAGTGCGTTCTTGTCCGCTTGTTTCTGATTTTCAGCTCGCTCTCCTCAGGCCTTTCTGATTTTCAGTGCGTTCTGTTAGTTCGTTCTGACCAGCCGACCGTTTTGAAACCATGTTGCGGGTACGTACTCATCGTAGAGTTCGTGCTGTGCAGGGGCTTAGTGTTGGGGTTCTTACTTTGACCCAAGTCCAGTCCATGAACAGGGCGGGGAGGAGTTCGTGGACGAAGAATTGGTTGCTCCGTGAGAATAATCCTGATGATTTCAGGAATTATCTCCGTATGACGGACCCCGTTTTTTGTTGGCTTTGCTGTCCCCTTATATTACAAGGCAGGACACCTGCATGCGGCAAGCCATCACTCCCGAACAGAGGCTAGTCACCACGTTGCGGTACTTGGCAACGGGGAGAAGTCTGCAGGACATCAAGTTCTCGAAACGCATCTCCCCCCAGGCTCTGGGGATCATTATTCCAGAGACCTATTCTGCCATTATTCAGGTACTGCAGAAGGACTATATTAAGGTAAGATTTCTCCTTTAACATCACATTCTATGTATTTAATGTTTGCTAATGTATTGTATTTCTTTCATCATTCCATAATTACCATGATTGTAATATGCTGTGAATGTCCTCTTTATCCTGATGCATGCTGGACATTTTTAAAGTTCCTTTTTTGTCCTTCATGCATATTTGCCTTCACTAACCTCACCAGCATGCTATCCTGGGCCCATACACACCTAGCCTAGTCACTTAACAATGTATTTTATCAGCTCCAAAGCAGTGCTCTACCCTAAACACCCCCTAAAATGTGTCCAAATGTTATTTGTGTGCTTAAATTCAGGCAGAGTGCAAGAGATTTTTTGGGGGGGTCCCAAAATCATTTGGAACCCTCCTTCCCTCCAACCGCTAAGTCAACCAATACCAATCCTCTATCTGCTGACTTTGCCAAATCCAAACACACTATACCTACCTCTTTTATGATCAGATTTCTGTATGAATTGACCAAAGCCTAAATACTTTCAAATGGTACTTTTTAAAGTTTTGTTCTCCTATTATCTTGATAGGTAATTGCAGAATGTAAAAAAGTGCTTCAATTTGGACACCGTGTATTTATATTTTTGTATTATGACACTTCTTACCTGTCCAGTGGGCTGCCAAAAGTGTAAAGTAAGGAGGGGCTGGCCAAAGTAACACACATTATTCATGCATTCAGCTCTCAATGAAGTGGAGAGGGTTACCTGTCAAAGATTTTTTTTTTTAAATACTCCTTCAAATAAATGTTATACTGATGTTGGCCAAGAATGTTTGTGTCTAATCTGCTTGCACTGTTATGTGCAAAAGTACAATTTCTTTTTCTTGTTTCACTCCACAGTTTCCTTAAATGCCACAGGAATGGCAGACTGTGGCTTCCCAATTTGCCCAGTGGTGGGACTTTCCCAACTGCAGAGGGGCAATTGATGGGAAACACATTCACATAGTCCCACCTCCCAACTTGGGGTCATACTATTACAACTATAAGGGGTTTAATAGTATTGTGATGTTGACAGTGGTCTCGGCGACATATGAGTTTCTCTATGTGGATGTGGGGAAGAATGGCCGGATGTCGGATGGTGGAATCATCGCCCAGACTGAGTTCTATGGACGGCTCCAGAGTGGTGGCTTGGGATGGCCAACGTGGCTGGTCTGCCGTTCGTCTTTCGTCGCTGATGAAGTGTTTGGGCTGGGTGATCACCTGATGTGGCTGTTCCCCATGAGGACCATCACCCTGGACCAGAGGGTTTTTAACTACCGGCTGGCCAGAGCAAGAAGAGTGGTGGAGAATGCTTTCGGGATAATGTCCAGCCGGTTCCACCTATTTCTTACTCCAACATGGCAGAAGATAAACTTAACCATATAATCCATGCATGCTGCATCCTCCACAACTTTTCAAGGAGAAATCTGATGAACTATGTGGCCTCAGTTGGGCCTGAGGCCAGATTTCAAGACCAAACCCTGATGGCGCTTGAAGCTGGCCGTCCTGGCTTGCCCCCAAAAAGCACCCGCGAGGTCCGTCTAAAATATATGGAGCGGGTGAAAAATATATCCTTTGATTTAATGCTTGTGTTTCTTTTAGCTGTCTCCTAGGTTATCCAATGGGCTTATTTTTTTGGCCATTTTCTTCAATAGTGCAAACGTAATTTCTTTGATACATGAGGTGACAAAATCTTCCTCAGCTAACTATTATTTTGTGAGTCTGCTACACACACACACCGTGTTTTTGTTGTTAATGTATGTAATGCATTAATGCTAAAAATATCCATCATTTTCAGCACCATGAATTAATTTTTTGGAAAAACGAAAATGCCCTGATTGTTGCAAATTACAAAGCACTGTGGGTGTTATTTACTAAGGGAAAATCTACTTTGCACTGCAAGTGCACTGCAAAAGTGCACTTGAAACTGTACTGAAACTGCACTGAAAGTGCACTTGTAGTTCAAAGTGTCACTGTAAACACCAACTTAATCCAAAAACTGCTATTGAGCATTGAAAGAAGAAGCCACACATTGTTGAGAAGAAAATGTTTTACTCTGTGCATATTCATATGTGCATTTAGAAAAGGGTTTTTGAACAAACCAACATATTTTTATAAGAATTTTTTTTCTTAGACATTAGAAATATCCTTTTTGTGGTAAACATGCATGTTTTTAAAAACATAAAACAATACACAACTCAGGAATTTACAGTTCACTTAAAGTTCAACTTTGATAAATTGAAGGCAATATCAGACATTAGTATGTCCAAACTGTGTTGATATTACCTTCATCAGATGATATGATGTCACCCCTGTGAAAGCCAAATTTTGAAGATGCACACAAATTGAGAGTCAAAATGGGGATTTCCCTCCTGATCCCATGGCTAAGGTCAACATGTGCTAGCTCCCATCATGGGGGATCAATGGACGTGTTTCGGGGGTACAAACCCCTTCCTCTCAGCTACTTGAGTTGTGAGGAAGGGGTTGCACCCACAAAACTCATACATTGATATCCCGTGATGGCAGATGGCACATGTTGACACACTGTGTGCATCTTCAAAATTTGGCTTTCAAAATTTTTTTAAAAAATAAGAAAAATAAAAACAATTAGTAAAATTTTGGTGTGTTTTATATTCTGCCTAAAACATCAATGATGTTTTTGAGTCTTTTTTCCACATCATTGATGTCTTCCTTGATCTTCTGTAAATCCCTATTGCACACCATGATCTTCCCGATGAGGATGTGTGCACTTGCACTTGTGAAATGTGTTTCTTCTTCCACAACATCCACTTCACCTAAAAATAAAAAAACACGCCATGTATTATAAATATGCAGGCATCCATCTATTACCTAAAGCTGTGGACTCAGACACTCAACTGTTTTGGTCACTATTTCGCCCACTTCATAAACCTCTTCTTCCTCCACATCCTCTGTGTTGTGGTGTGGGAATTTCCCCTCCTTTAGGAGGTGGGGGTCCTTGGTGTCCTCTGATGTCACGAGTCTTTTCTCCCCTATGTGAATAAAAAAAAGGTATACTTAGCACACAGATATTTGAGGGCAGAAATAGGAATATGAAACATTGCTTGAAAGTGTTGTACAATTGTCTGTTTTGGCAGAGTTCCATGCTGAGGACATGATTGTTTCCCTTTCTTAAAGATGGAATACTTAACTTTTTTGGTAAAGTATCACACATGTAGAAACCCCTAGTATCCACTGGAGCGCCTGTGTGGGACACCCTAAAAAGTTTGTTCTGGTGTCCCACACTAGTGCTCCTGCATCCAGATGTGTAAACAGCTGCTGAGTGTCCTCTCCTTTCACTGAATCAAATTTGCATTTCATTCTAGTTACAAACCCATCTAGACAACAATGTCATAAACTTCTTTGAATACAAATAGGCCTGAACAAATGTAGTTACCATACCAAAAACATTGTATTAGTGGGCGAACAAACGATGTTTACTACGAACGATTACTGTGCCCACGAACCTGAAAGTTGCCATTTTAAACTGTACAACAGTAAAGAAAAGCACATGGAGCAGCATGCAAGTAATAATAATAATAGGAACACACGACAACTACTTACTTTTTTGCAGAACTCTCTTGATCCTTCTGTACTGATCCTGCTCCCTCAATTTCAGGTCTGACCAGCGTTTCCTCAATTGATCCTTGGATCGTCGTACCCCAAAATTCCTGTGCAGACTTCTCACAACTTTAGTCATGATCTTGGCCTTTCTGACATTTGGCTTTGGGTAAGGTCCATGCTTTCCATCATAGTCGGCCCTCTTCAAGATGTCCATCATCTCCACCATCTCTACAAAGGCCATATTTGAGGCCTTAAATCTCCTTCTGGATCGGGACGTTTGTGGTTCTGGGCTTTCATCGTTGCTGCTGTTGTCTGCATGCACTTGTCCTTTCTCCGCCGTGTGCTCTCCCACTGCGCCGAAAGAGAAGGGGCGTGGAATATACTAGATAGAAGGTCAGGGGCAGGCGGAGTTTCACGCATGCGCAGTGTATATAAAGCGTAACACGCGTGCATCATACGTACGATCTGTGAGCGGAGGAAGGAGTAGCGGAAGCACCGATCGTGATAATGAAGGTACAATTTTAACTTGGGCCTATACTGCTTATAGATTGAGGCCTATATTGGGACAAGATTAGTAGAGTTTAGCCTGACATTAGGGTTTTTGTCTTGTGTTGTGTCTTGCAGAGAAAATGGATCTATTGAATGATCAGGACTTTATCTCCATATTCATTGATATGTACAGGGAGCTGCCCTGTCTGCGGCAGGTAAATCACCCCTTTTATACCAATAAAAGAAAAAGGCAGGCAGCGCTGGATCAATTGCTGGAATTTGTGAAGCCGCAGATCCCCAAGGCAACCATCAACTATTTGAAGGCCACAATTAGTGGCATGAGGAGTACATATATTAGGGAGCGCAAGAAGGTCCAGGATTCCCAGAGATCAGGAGCTGCAGCAGATGACATTTATGTACCCAGGCTGTGGTACTATGACAGCCTGCATTTTCTGGCAGACCAGAGGGAACCCAGGCCAGCAATCTCCAGTCTTCCTTCAACAATTCCTTTCACCCCAGATGAGGCTTCCGACGTCCAACCTGGGCCTTCCACCCAGGAAGATGTGGAGGAGCCCAGCTTGAGCCAGGTATAGCATTGTTCAACATATTTATTGTCCAAAAATTACACCCTGTTCCAAATTATTATGCCAATGATATTTTTCTCATTTACCTAAATAAATGATGTAAAGAACAGTCAGCATAATTCTCATGTTATCAACTATTAAAAGTACAATTCAAATTTTATTGAACAAACCTCCTAATGATAACAGTTTTTATTTTTCAAAATAAAAAACTTACAATGCACTGTTCCAAATTATTACGCACAGGTTTCAAAACACTTTATAGTTTATAAAAAACTTAAAATTGTCATTTGTTGTGTTTGCAGCATATTCATTGAAATCAAAAGCTATTTCAATCAAACTTTGAACAACGTTGTAACTTTTTAAACATTTTAACAGGTCACGTTAAATTTTAACATAGGACCCCTTATTTGATAGCAGCTTCACAAGTCTTGCATCCATTGAGCTTGTGAGTTTTTGGACAGTTTCTGCTTGAATTTGTTTGCAAGATGTCAGAATAGCCCCCCAGAGCTGCTGTTTGGATGTAAACTGCCTCCTACCCTCATAAATCTTTTGCTTGAGGATGCTCCAAAGGTTCTCAATAGGATTGAGATCAGGGGAGGATGGAGGCCACACCATGACTTTCTCTCCTTTTATCACCATAGCAGACATTGATGCAGAGGTATTCTTTGCAGCATGAGATGGTGCATTGTCATGCATGAAGATGATTTTATTACAGAAAGCACTGTTCTTCCTTCTGTACCATGGAAGGAAGTGGTCAGTCAGGAACTCCACATACTTTGCAGAGGTCATCTTTTTACCTTCGGGGACCCTATAGGGGCCGACCAGCTCTCTTCCCATGATTCCGCCCCAAAACATGACTCCACCACCGCCTTGCTGATGTCGCAGTCTTGTTGGAACAGGGTGGCCGTCCACCAATCATCCACTACTCCATCCATCTGGACCATCCAGGGTTGCACGGCACTCATCAGTGAACAGGACTGTTTGAAAATTAGTCTTCATGTATTTTTCTGCCCAATTCAGCCGTTTCTGCTTGTGAGCATTGGTTAGTGGTGGCCAAATGGAATGTTTATACACAGTTGCAAGACTCTGGAGGACTCTACACCTTGATGTCCGTGGGACTCCAGAGGCACCAGCAGCTTCAAATATCTGTTTGCTGCTATGTAATGGTGTTTTAGCAGCTGCTCCCTTGATCCGATGCATGGATCTGGCAGACATCTTCCTCAATGTGCCTTTATCTGCACGAAACCCATCTGTGCTCTGAATCAGCCACAAATCTCTTAATAGTGCGATGATCACGCTTAAGTTTTCGTGCAATATCTAATGTTTTCATACCTAGTCCAAGACATTGAACTATTTCACTCTTTTCGGCAGCAGAGAGATCCTTTTTCTTCCCCATATTGATTGAAAGTGGTGCTCTGCTTAATAATGTGGAACACCCTCCTTTAGTAGTTTTTCCTATAATTGGGCTCACCTGGCAATCTAATTATCACGGGTGCCCGAGATTGTTTTCAGTGATCAAAAGAGCCCTGAGACACAATGCCATCCGTGAGTTAAACTGAAAAACAAAATATTTAATCTTTGTGATACTGAAATAGAATTTGCATAATAATTTGGAACAGGGTATAATGATGTTAACTAGATGTTATTGATCATTAATTTGTGATTTAACAAAGTGTTTTACATATCAATAGACAGTAGTGGCCACAAATGAGTGGGACAAGAATGAAAAATGCTGGGGTCAGAATGATAGTCTTTTATATTTATTAACATTCAATTTACAACAGTCATGAGCTGAAAATTGTGTGTGATTGATGAACCAAAAACTAAAACTATGTACCTTTTTCATACACAGGAAAGCCTCAGCCAGGAGGAGGCTGTGGAAAGTGGCAGCCAGGAGGTGGCAGGGGTAAATGGCAGCCAGGAGGTGGCCGGGCCCAGTAGCCTGCCCGAATCCCAGGTCCTTGCCCTCCGCCTTCAAAAAAAAAGGCCCAGGAAGGGGAGTAACCTTGAGGAGGCAGCACTTGGGCTATTTCGGCAGGCTACTGCAGCCCTCGGAACCCCCCCAGTCTTCAAGGGGACTATGCCTGCATGGCAGCCTGCAAAATGCAGGAAATGGAGGAGGGCTAATGCCTCTTCTGTGAGGAAGTTATCTTACAAGCCCTAAATAAGGGGTTGAGGGATGAACTCACAAGCCAAAGCCAGGTTTGTTAGTTCGACCATCGTCCTCCTCCTCCTCCACCTCCTGCCATAACTCCAACACCAGAGCCACAGCCTGGAAGCGTGGAAGGAAGCGTGGAAGGAAGACAAGAAAGTGATGGCCTGTGTTCGGTCTGGTCTGACAAAAGACGCAGGCTGTTGTAAGACCACAGCCTGGGGACATATATGTCATCTGCTGCTGTTCCTGATCTCTTGGAGTCCTGGACCGGATTGTGCTCACTATTATATGGACTCCTCATGCTACCAATTTTGGCTGTAAAATAGTTGATGTGTGCCCTGGGGTACAAAGGCTTCGCTAATTTCACCAGGAGATCTTGATAAAAAAAACACAAAAAAAGTGGATCACTATAAAAAAAAAAAAAGGGAGATCTTCATAAAAAAAAAAAAAAAAAAAAAGTAGATCACTATAAAAAACAAAAAGAAAAAAAAAGGAGATCTTCATAAAAAAATTGCAGCGTGACGAATGTGCTTTCTCCATTACGAACGCTAGTTTTACCAGACCGAGTGCTTCCATTTCGTACTTGATTCAGAGATTGCGTGGAATTTGGTGCGTCGGAATTGTGTACACACACTCAGAATTTCCGACAACGGATTTTGTTCTTGGAAAATTTGAGAACCAGCTCTCAAATTTTTGTTGTCTGAAATTCCGACAAAAATTGTCAGATGGATCCTACACACGGTCATAATTTCCAACAATAATAATTTGGCACTGCAGCCTGAGTACATTGGACCTAAAAGTAGTAGCTGTGTCTAATGGATAGCAAGTAAAACATTCTGCCTGCTACATACTCTACATTTTTAGAATTATTTTTGGGCAACCTCTGTGCTGATCTTTTCTTTTTTAACTTTACTCCAAGTTCCCAGAGTTTGGCCATGGCTTATTAGAGAGATGCCTGTGTGTAGAAAAACCCTTGTACCCCGTTGGGATGGTCCAGAACCTCACTACCTTATTTCTTTTAAATTATAGGGAATGACTTTGAGCACTTTTATTTCATACTCTCACTACAGCAATTATACATTAAACTAGTACAATTTTTTCCAGTACATTTAAATATTGTGACAGCAACAAAAGTCTGACAGACTTAATTATAAGAACTCTCAGGAGTATTTCCCTCATCTGCTCTGCAGCGTGCATCAATATGCTTACCTTAATAAATCAGCTCAAAGGTTCTGCATGTTATTTTAAAGCATCATGGCTGTATGACTGTGACAGTCCCTTGTGTCCTTTGTACATTGGTTCGGAGCAAGCATAGCTCTGAAGCTTTAGTGTAACATGGAGTACCTGTAGGGCAAACAATATTATATAATGTGTGGTCAAGGTAATAGGCCTAGTATTTTGTGTATTATGTTAGCTGTATGATGGGCAGCAGTGCTGGATTACCAGATAGGCAGAGTAAGCACCGGCCTATGGGTCCCACACCATTTAAAGCGGGGTTCCACCTAAAAATGGAACTTCTGCTTTAAGCACTCATGACCTCCTGACATGCAACATTTGGCGTGTCATTTTTTTTTGGGGGGGTACCTGGTTTTGACAGGTACCCAGCTCCCACTTCTTCTGGCGCAGAGCGGAAGTTCCCTTCTCCCCCCTCTCTCCCTACAATCTTCTGGGACACGTCACAGGTCCCAGAAGATTGCCCGGTCATTTAAGACAGCGAAGCGCGACTCACCCACACTTACAATGCCAGCGCTGTGGAGAGGAGGGGGAGAGGAGCGAGACTTTGGGCCGCCGCATTGTTGGACCGTAGGACAGGTGAGTGTCTGTTTATTAAAAGTCAGCAGCTACATTTTTTGTAGCTGCTGACTTTTAAATGGGTGGAACTCCGCATTAAGGGCCCCATGACAATGACTCAAAATAATATTGATCTTGAAAGAAAATTACAATAAGGCCTTCTTACATTGTTTACAAAAGATAGAAAAAAAAATGATCCAACTCAAAGAAGCGAAAACTTTACATTAACCACTTGCCGACCGGCTCGTGCCAATATACGTCTGCAACGTGGCATGGGTGCACAAAACAACGTACGATGAATTTCCCTGACGGGGGCATGGACAGCAATACAAGCTGACAGGTGTTCTAATCCCACTCTACTTTATTCAAAACTATAAAAAAAAGTTTTGCCTTTAGTTATACTTTTTTTTTAATAAATGTATTTTTATTACAGCACAGTAAGCTCGGTGAGAGCTAGCATGAATCGAACAAGAAATAAAAAACAAACAAAATGAAAAAAGTTACAGGCATCCAGGTCGAAAATAGATGTGTATCCATAAAAAGAGCTGTATAAGACAGACCAGTTAAGGGCTATAAACAATATTTCTCTGGATTACAGATGAGTATGTATAGCAATTTTGAACAACATAAAAATGTATACCATGGGGTGAGGGCATAATAATCTGGGTGGCATCCAGAGAAGTCAACAAGGGAAGCAAAAGCATAAAGGGGAGCTATATCAGGGAGGTTCGGGGATGGAAGGATGAATGTGAACCAGATAGGGTCCGGGGGGAGAACCATATTCAGACTTGTCCCATAACTCCCAGACCCCATTGAACCTGTCAACAACATCCTCCACCAATGCTGTCATGGGATCTATTCAGGGAATTTCGGTGATGACATTGAGAGGGAGGGGTAGGGGTCAACCAACATATAGGGATAACTCTCTTAGCTGCTGTTTTTCCCCCAACCCTGGGAAGGGGAGGCCAAGGAGGAGATGTAGCGGGTTCAATGGGAGAGGAGACTCAAATAATCGTTGGAGCAGGGACATCGCCATGGTCCAGAAAGATGTTATTAACTCACATTGCCAGAATATATGGTAATGAGTTACTCTGGTCTTACCACATCTCCAACAAAGAGGGGACAGAGAGGGATTAAAACGGTGTAAAATTTCTGGTGTTCTATACCAGAACAACAGTATTTGGAATGGTGTCGCTCTCTGGACCACGCATCGGGATATCTTGGAGGTGGAGTTCCAGATCCTGCCCCACTGAGGGAGAGACATAGGCTTTTGGGTGATTTGGACCCATTTTTGCATGCAAGTGTGAAGTTTATCTGAAAGTGGGGATGAGTCCTGAAGTATTTGGTAAATAACAGAGATTAATTGCGTTTAATAGGGGCCTTGGGAGCAGATGAGTTCAAAGGTCGTTGGTTTAGGTAAAATAAGGGCAGGGGATAAAGCTGACAGATAATGACTTATTTGGAGATAAGAGTAGTGCAAATGTTTGGGGAGTTGGTATTTAGACTGGAGGTTAGCGAAGGTTCGGAATTTATCTGTGGCTAGGTGGACGAAATGGCGTATTTGAAACAGGCCAGCCTGTGCCCAGGGGGCCATACGAGAATGGGATAGGCTGTCTGGGAGCAGTGGGTTAAAGAGTACATTAGATAATGGGGGGCATGGCGAAGAGGGAGAGAATTTGTTGAAAGAAGTGTGCTAGCGCTTTAGTGTGAACAGCATAGAACTTAAACATAAGCTATGGAGTTTGAGGTCCTGAGTCAGAGTGGGCAACCAGACAAGGGAGCAGGGGTGTGTGGGAAACAACGAGCCCATCTCGATTTCTGCCCATCTGTTCGGAGCTTCTAGGTTGGACCAGGATACCACTTCCCGAAGGTGGGAAGCTAAATAATATTTATAAACATCCGGGGGCCCCAGACCCCCCCACGATGCCAAGGGGAGAAGATCACAGTGCTTGCTACCCTATGGGCCTTGTCATTCCAGAGGAAATTAAGGAATCAACACTTGACTAGCTTTAATTGTGACATGGGGATAGGAATCGGTAGGATCTCAAAAAAAACCCCAGAAATTTTTAGTACATTGATCCTACCTATCCAAGATATCGGGAGTGGGTCCCAATGCTTTAACATGTTACTGACTTCTTTAAACAAGGAAACATAGTTGGCCTGATACAGGGAAGCATAAGTTGGGGTGATTTGCATGCCTTGGTATTTGAGGGAGGAGGAGCACCAGTGGTACGGGAATGAGTTTTGTAACACACTCAGTTCCGCAGATGGGATATAAAGAGGGCGTGCCTCCGTTTTAGAGGTATTGATTTTATACCCAGACAGAGTACGGAATCTTGATAGTAGGGTGTGTAAAGATGGGAGGGAAATATGTGGGTTAGTGAGAGTCAATAGAATGTCATCTGCAAATAAAGATAATTTAAATTCCCTTTGGCGCATGAGTATACCTCAGATGTCAGGGTGGGACCGGATAGCCTCTGCTAGGGGTTCTAGACAAAGGATAAAAAGTAATGGGGAGAGAGGGCATCCTTGTCTGGTGCCGTTAGTCATTGGAAAGGTCTGAGATAAAAAGGAGGCCATTCGGACCTGGGATGAAGGATTGGAGTAAAGGGTTTGTAGAGCAGATATAAAGGGGCCTCGGAATCCGAATTTGGTTAGGGTGGTGAACATGTAGGACCAGCTCAACCCGTCAAACGCTTTCTGAGCATCTAAGCTGAGAATTATGGCAGGTCTGCATACTCTGTTTAACATGTCTATGAGGTCTATGGTGCGTCTAGTATTGTCTCTCCCATGTCTGGTAGGGGCAAAGCCTACTTGATCCTTGTCGATCAATTTTGGCAGGAATTGGGATAAACGGTTGGCCAGGATCTTCGTAAAGATTTTGTAGTCAGCATTTAAAAGAGCTATCATTCTATAATTTTCTGGAAGGGATGGGTCTTTGCCCAGCTTGGGTATGACCGAGATGTAGGAATGCAGAAACGTGTGATGGGGGAGATTGCCTTGTAAAAGGCAGTTATATAGGGACATTAAATGGGGCGTTAAGGTCGGTGAGAACGTCTTGTAGTAAGAATAAGGAAGGCCGACTGGTCAAGGGGATTTGCGGGAGGGTAGGTGTTTGATAGTGTTGGTCAGTTTGTCTTCAGTAATGGGGGTGTCTAATGTTAATAAGTCCATCTTGCCCAGCATAGGTAGCTGGATACTGTCCAGGAAGGTCTCAAATGACCCTTGGTCAAATGGGGGATGGAGGGCGGGCGATAGAACAATTGTACAGTTTATCATAGAAATCGCCAAAGACTCGGGTCATAGACTGTGGGCAATGAGTAGGCGTACCATCTGATTGTTTAAAAAGGTCAGGAAAGCATTTAAAGGGTGTAGGGTTAAGTCTGGAGATTAACATGCTGTGAGGCTTATTGGAGAACTTGTAAAATTTTTGTTTTTTCCATAGAAGGGACTTAGCTATACCAGAAATTCCCTAAGATTTTATCTGATTCCTCAATGAGGTTACTGCCCTCAGTTGGGCCACTGTGGGAGAAAGCACCAGAGAACCTTCAGCAGTTAGCAGTTTGGCTAGTAAAGAGGTTTTTAAAAAGGCTGTATCTTTCTTCCTGCTAGAGCTCACAGAAATACATTCCCCTCTAAAGAAGGCCTTATGAGCCTGCGTTTAGTTGAAAGTATTTGGTTAGTGAAGAGAGAAGTTTACATTTGGTTTCAGGATGGTTCAATAAAGACTTGTTGAGTCTCCAATGGCATGTCTTGGGATAAGCAGTGAAGAGGGAAAGATATAGGGTTAGGGGGGCATGGTCTAACCAGGTGATAGGGCCTAGATCAGAAGACACCGTGTTAGGCACAAGGGGGGCAGTTACGAAGAAATAGTCTAGCCCGGAGAACATTTTGTGGGGGGGGAGTAGAACGAAAACTATCTGCTGGTGGGGTGTTTTATCATCCAGGCGTCAAAGAGGTGATGAGCCCATATCAATTGACAGAAGGAGGAGGCTAGTGATCGCACTGGCAGAGGTAGCTTAGTTTGGAATAGAGATCTCCTATCTCTTGTAGGGGAAAGGATAGCACTGAAATCACCCCCTATAACCGTGAAGGGCCTAGAGAAGCGTTTCAACAGATCAAACATTTCAGTGAGGAATTTAAGCTGACCTGAATTAGGAGCGTAAACATTCATAAGGGTAAGGGGACTAGACATGAACACATATTGCAGTATTATGTAGCGACCAGGCGGGTCCAAGTGGCAGGACTGAATCTGGAGAGGCCAGGAGAGCCTGACGAGTACTGCAACTCCAGCCTTGCCAGATGAGTCTGATGCCAGATATGATACCAGGAAGTGTTTGGAAGCAAATTTTAATGAACCTTCGGCTCGGAAGTGCATCTCCTGAATCAGGATCACGTCCGCGCCGGAGGCCCTGAATTCCTTCAGAGCCAGCCATCGTTTCTTGATTGAGTTTAAACCCATCATGTTATAGGACAATATCTTTAGAGCCATAAGTGGGGTAAATTAGTAAGACAGAGTACCCTTAGTGCATTGGGTAATCCCCCTATGGTATGGAAACAGAGCAGTACCCTTGTATCTAATAATACAATACACTGTAACCTGGAAGGCAAGAGACACACAACAATGAGAATAAAAAAGAAAAAGAAAAAAATAGAAAAACAAAAATGGTCCTCAGAAAAAAAAACTGGGCAGAGTTCAGTAGCGTGGTAAAAAGCAGGCCGGAGCAGCCTAAAAAGGTAGAACAGGAACAACAATTGCAGGCCTGAGAAGCAATAGCATCTTAGGGGTCCCCGACCGCAGTTAGAGGACAGTAGGGGGAGAAAGGCAGTCTCCAGTAAGGGTGAAGCAATGTGCCCCGCCAAGCCGCTCCATCTTTGCCTTGAGCAAGCAAGGGTCTCCCTATGAACCTTCTATTAGTTATCAAGAAACAAAACCAAACAGTTCAAGGCATCTCAGTGGGAGATAACATAAAAGAAACCACGATCAAAAAACAAACCTGTGTAGGAGGTAACAGGGGGTAGGAACCCCAAGAGAAGAATCATGAAGGTCATCTCGCAGATGGTCAGGTTGGTAGCCGAGGGCATTGAGGGCATTGTGGTATGGACTAGGATTTCGCTCCTTTTCCTCTCACCAGGGTTCAGATCCAAGAAGGGGCCATGGGAGCCCGGGGAGTGGTGGGAATTGGCTGGCCATCTTCCACTGGTAGTGGTAGCAGGCCCAGATTGTTAAGGAGGGAGTCCCCTTCTTGCAGGTCTCACAGGATGTGTTGAACTCCATCCTTGGTGATGGAGAGATGGAATGGGAAGCCCCAGTAGTAAGGAATCTTGTGTTGTTGGAGGTAGGAGGTGATAGGCCATAAAGAGCGTCATTTTGCTAGAGTGATCGGGGAGAGGTCGCTAAAAATTTGGATTCTGTCCCCCTTGTAATCAATGCGAGATCTGTTGCGGGCTGCCAGGGTGAGTGCTTCCTTACTTTCATAGCAGTGGAATCTCACCACGATAACAGAGTGCTTAAGGGACGCAGTTTCCTCTTCTAAATCTTGCAGATAGTAAATAGTCTCATCAAATGTTGCCTCAAGTGTATCAGTACACTCACCAAGCTGATCTATTTCGTCCCTCAGTTCCCTGGAGATATTCCCCACTTCCTGGGCTATGGCCCTAGTAAGTTTTGTGGGAGGGCCTGGAGCTTGATGTTCAACAGTTCAGGGGTTAATAGAGCTTTGGTGGGTGAGGGCTGCTGCAAGGGGGGAGACTGACTGTGGGGGAGCCGGCTGTAAATCATCCTCCGACATTAGGGTGCGGACGTAATCTTCCAGGTCCCTTTGTGTAATTGAGACCGGGGATTGAGGCCTAGTGAGGTAGCGGTCCATAGTAACAGTAGGCCGCTGCGCTGGATGTTCCCTCTGGTCTCCATATTAGACCATGAGGTGCCTGGAGGTCTTAGGAGCTGATGAGGCTTACCCTTGAGGCGATCGGTGAATGAATGAATGATTTGTAAAGCGCTGCAAATGCGAACTGAATCGCCTCAAGGCGCTAGATGCATTCTCTGTTGTCAGCTTCTTAGAAAAGGAAGGTCTTTAGTTTTTTCCTGAAGGCCTGGTGGTTTTCTTTCATGCGGATGTTGGTCGGAAGAGCATTCCATAGTCGAGGTCCTTGGACTGCGAATCTTCGTTCTCCCTTTGCTTTGTAGCGGTATTTGGGAATGATGAGGAGGTTTTGGTTAGCTGATCGAAGACTGCGCTTCGGCGTTTAGTGTTTTATATTCTCCCGGAGATATAGCGGAGCGTTTCCTTGTATGCATTTGTGGGTGAGGCAGAGGGTCTTGAATGTGATCCGATTCTTCACGGTTAGCCAGTGTAGGCTCTTTAGGGATGGGGAAATGGATTCCCAGGGTTTTTTTCATGTTAACAGTCTTGCCACCGTGTTTTGGATGAGTTGCAAGCGCGCAAGGTGATATTGGGGTAGTCCTACGTAGAGCGAATTTGCGTAGTCGAGTCGGGAATTGATGATTGTTCCCACAACTGCCGCTTTGTCCTCTTCTGGGATGAAGGGGATGAGTCTGCGTAGCAGGCGGAGGAGATGGTGGGATCCGCTAACTACTGATCCTATTTGTGCATCCATTGTCATTCCTGAGTCAAAGATGACTCCGAGACTCTTGGCTTTGGTGCTTGGAGAGATGGTCTGTCCGAGGATGGTGGGAGGTGCCCACGGAGTCTTTATTTTGGAATTTTTGTTGGCTTGTAGGAGAAGAAGTTCTGTTTTTGATCCGTTGAGTTTGAGGGAGCTAATGGTCATCCAGTCATCTATTAAAGTGAGGCATTTCTGTAATTGCCGATGAAGGTCTTTTTGTCCGTTGATGCGAAGGTAGGGTTGGGTGTCGTCCACGTATGAGTGGAAGCAGAGATCGGTTTTCCTGATGATATTGAGAAGTGGGCGGATGTAGATGTTGAATAGCACTGGTGAAAAGGGTGAGCCCTGAGGGACTCTACAGGAGAATGTTCCTAGTTTCACTATCTGAGAGCGATTCTCTAAGAAGGATGCAAACCATTGTAGAGCAGAATCTGTAGCTCCTGCAACTTCTGCGAGGCGGACAAGTAAAGTATTGTGGTCCACTGTATCGAATGCTGCGCTGAGGTCTAACAGTACCAGGAGACTCGATTCTCCGTCATCTGCTGCTTCAAGGGCGTCGTCCCATATTTTGAGAAGTGCTGTTTCTGTGCCATAGCCTGGGCGGAAGCCCGATTGCAGAGGGTCCAGGAGTTGGTGTGTGTCCAGGTGGCGTTGTAGCTGCTGTACTACTGCTTTCTCTATAATCTTGGAGATGGTGTTGAGGCTTGTTATTGGTCTGCGGCAGTTAGGGTCCTTAGGGTCGAGATTGGGTTTCTTTAGCAGGGGTTTGAAGATGCCTTGCTTGAGGGAAGTTGGCACAGTCCCTTCTTTGAATGATTGATTTATGAGGTGAGTTAGGGTAGGGGCCAAGATGTCGGAACATTCTTTCAACAGTTTAGTGGGGATGATGTTGTTTGGTGATGTGCTGTCTCGAAGGCTTCTGATGATATTTTTAGTCGTGTCAGTGGTGATTGGGGACAAAAAGAAATTCGGTGGTTGAGTGATGTTCGTGTCGATATCCTCTTTTTGCTTCGGTTGAGTGAGGTTGGTTGCTATTTTCTGATGAGTTGATTTCCAAATGTTGTCGATGAAGAAATCTGATAACTCATTGCAGATTTCTTGAGTATCGTTTGCTGGGGGCTCTAAGCAGGTCGGGTTCATTGACTGAGCAACTATTTTGTAAAGTTCCCGCGGACGGTTTAAGGCAGATGAGATGGTCTCTGAGAAATGATCTTTTTTGGCTTTGAAGATTGCCTTGTGGTATTTCACAGTGAGTGCTTTGTAGTTAGCATGGTTTTCCTTGATGGGATTTCTTCTCCATGCTCTCTCAGCTCTTCTACGTTCTTGCTTGAGTAGGGTGAGAGTGCCATTAAACCAACTTGAGTTTTTTTTGCGGACAAGTGTTCTGCGTTTTGGCGCCACTGAGTCTGCTGTTTGTAGTAATACATTGTTTGGGGAGTTGAGTGTTTGTTCCGTTGAGAGGTTTGAGTTTAGCAAAAGAATTTTGCTTGATAGTGTAGTTTTGAAGAGTTCAGAGTGTAGTTTCTTCTGAGATCTATTCCAGTGTGTTGTTGTTGCGCGTTTCTGTTTTTGGAGGATGGTGTTAGTGGTGATTTTAAATTTGATAGCATGGTGGTCCGTCCATGGTAGTGGAGTGTTGTCAAATATGTTGATGTCCATATTCTGTTTGAAGATGAGACCTAAAGTGTGTCCTGAACCGTGCGTGGGAGCATTTATCAGTTGTTGATCGGTGGCGCATGAAGCTATGCAAGGGCGATGGACGGTGGCGCGGGTCCGGAGCTCACTGGGTACACGTCCGCCATGACGGAGAGCTGCGCATGTGCCCCCACCTTTAGTTATACTTTAAGTTATTAAAGACACAAGCTTTCAGGATTTATTTGATCCCTTCATAAAGATTTATACAAATGTGAAAGTGATTTTGAAACCTAAATATTTATAGAAGTTTTTTTTTTACATTTTGACAGAGGACATGAGGAGAAGATTCCCGATAGCTATCAGAGCAGGGGATCAGGGGGGATCAGGGGCTGGTTATTTCATAACATGTTACATGTTACCCCCTAAACATGTTATGAAAGGTGAACTTATCCTTTAATTGAACAAGCTGAAGTTAGAAGATGATTGTCTATTATGCACAGTTGCACCAGATTTTGCTGTGCAGTAAGCCTGTTATTTTGTTTAGCCTCAGCAAAGCGCAGGATAACTTTCTGAAATTTTGAACATAATTGTTTACACATTTTATAAGGGTACTACTGATTGTACTACTTAAAGGGGTTGTAAAGACTATGTATTAAGATAAAAAGCCTTCTGTGTGCAGCAGTCTCCCCCAGCCCACCTAATACTTACCTGAGACCCATCTCTCTCCAGCAATGTCCACGAGTATCTCAGCCATCCTAGATTCTCCCTCCTGATTGGCTGAGACACATCAGCAGTGCCATCGGCGCATGCTGCTGTCAATCAAAGTCAGCTAGCCAATCAGGGGAGGGGGGGGCTGGGTCAGGGCTCCGTATCTGAATGCAAGCTGTTTACAGTGGGGGCACTCAACAGGAGGGAGGGGCCAGGAGAGCTAAAGAGGGACCCTAGAAGAGGAGGATCTGGGCTGCTCTGTGCAAATCCACTGAAACAGAGCAGGTAAGTATAATATGTTTGTTATTTTTATAGAAAAAAAATATTATAATCATTTTTTTTTACTATTTATATAAACATAGGGATGTGTTTATCAAAACTTGAGCAGACAGAATCTGGAAGAGCTGTGCATAGTTAATGACTTTTATCTTCTGCCTGTTCAGTTAAATTGGTAGTAAACCGCTGTACTTTTTTTTTTTGAACCCTGCAAGGTATTGTCTCATGTGCTAGTATGCATCGCATACTAGCACAATATGTTAAACTTACCTTAAAACCTACCTAAAAATAACAAACATTTTTTACTTACCTGTTCTGTTGCAGTGGATTTGCACAGAGCAGCCCAGATCCTCCTCTTCTCAGGTTCCTCTTTAGCTCTTCTGGCCCCTCCTTCCTGTTGAGTGCCCCCTTGTTGATTCCACAGCTGGAATCCAGCTGTGTGACTCGCCAGAGCCGTGTCAGGAGCCATGGTTTACGGCACAGGGCTGTGAAGGAATGGCCCAGGTGGCCGTTCCTTCAGAGCACATGCTCCAGTGATGTCACGGGCTGCATGTACAGTAAGTATCTCCAAAACGGTACACGTTTAGGAGATATTTACACTACCTATAGGTAAGTCTTATTATAGTCTTACTTAAAGGTACTCCCTCTTTAAGCTTTGAAAATGAAAGATAGAAGCTGCTTGGTTGCCATGCACAGCTGCAACCAATCAGCTTCAATCTTCTCTTTGTTTAGTTAAGCTTTGAAAATAAAAGATAGAAGCTGCTTGGTTGCTGTGCACAGCTGCAACCAATTTTGTTTACAAATAAACATTCAGACCACATGTCATTTTTAAACAAAGCAGAAGCTGCTTTCGTTTCAGGCTATCTCTCTCTGATTAAAGAGTTATATAAAATAGGCAGGCAGAGTGGGAGATGAAAGGGGAATGAGTCTCTGCTTACATTTACTCCACTGTGTGTGTAAAAATCTCAGCCTAAACTAAGGAAGTTGATCTACATTTAAAATCTAGTTTAGCTATGTAACAGAGATTAATTAGCACAGTTTGTAAGAAATACCCCTTTAGTATGTAAACTTTGATCAAAAGTAGCACAGTACTTTGCACATGTGACAGTGCTAAGGCCCCTTTGTTCATCTAACTTCACAGAAGCCTATTATGACTTTCAAATCATTAGAGGTAGATAATTCCCTCTCCTGCCTCTGATCACTGGATTACCCTGATGGTACAATCAGAGGTTAAGGTCTAGCATCAGGAAGTGCTGGCCAGTAATAGCTTGCTGCTTCCTTGGTATAGCAGTTGTCTTGCACCCACACAGCAAATTACTACTATTTGAAAGATATGTTTGCATGATCTTAGTTTCTCTTATTGAAAGATTACCTGTCTGTAGATGGCAATGAAGAACCCATAAAAGATTTAAATATACCTGAGTGATTTACTTTACATTTCATGGCCCTGGGAGAACTGATTTTATTGAATGTATGGTGTTTGCAATATTTGTCATTAAAATATGCCAGGAGAATCCAGTTGACTTTATAGTACAAAAGACAGCTGTTGCACATGTATGTTTTGATATGCTGTTAAAGCATATTAAACCCAAAACTAAAAATCTTAGCAGTCATTAGATGGGGTAGCTGCATTAATTTTTTTTTAAGTGTTTGTTACCCTAACACTTCATATTCCTGATATGTGCCTGCTGTATCCAGGGCCGTAGATATTTTTTTTTCCTGGGGGGGGGGTTCAGGTCTTTCAAACTTAAAGGCATCATTTACACTCTTATGATGGGGGAGATACAGTAAAAACACGTGACAGCAGAGTGGGGCCATGAGGCTTTGCATTTCAGCGCAGCAAAAATGATCCCATTCAACTGAATAGAACACAATTCATGCAGTTGTGGTGCGGTAGTGTACTCCTCCTAAGCTCCCTAGTTTTTTTTTCGTTCAGCCCGCCGGGTTGAACTAAAAAAATCTCACCATGTGAACCAGGCTTTAGATCTCATTCATATGTTCTAAATGGCAAACATACCATGAATACCTACAGCCAGGATCCCAGATGTTCCAATTTTTGTCAGCTGCTCAGCCTGTTCACCTGAGTGGTGGGCTGAAAAGAGCCACTGCTGTTAACATGTATGTGCACATTCAGTGGTCCCCATGTTTAAGCTCCGGGGGACAAAGCAAAACACATTGGGGTGTGGCCTGGTGGGAACCCAGGCTGAGGTCTCTCCCATCACTACTACATTACCATAGGACTCAGTGGCTGTTTGGTACCAGGGATTTCTTTTTCTCTCTTCCCTTCAGTGACTACAGGAGCTGGGATGAGCTCCATCCCTCGCTGGCACTCCTGCAGAACATTCGGTATCATCTACATTACTTCCCACATCGATTAAGCCTGAGCGACACACTAACAATCCGTGGGTCACAGTGGTTACCTGCTGTTAGGGACAAATTTCTGACCCTGGATGAAGAGAGATTTTATCCAAGGGCAAAAATGTATCTACCTGCAGGTAACCACTGGATGTGCAGATACAGGTGGATACATGTTTACAGCAGCAGACAGCCTTGGCTCTTTTCAGCCCATCACTGGTGTACAGGCTGAGCAGATATTAGAACATTTGATCATAGGTGCAGGTATTTGCAGTATACTTGCTGCACCATGGTCATGTAGGATATATGAATGAGACCCAAGAATGGATTTTTAGCTAACCTTACTGTGCAAGTTGAGCAGGTGCAAGGGGCAACATATCGTGGTGGGCAGTAAATTCAGTGATTTATTTAAACCTTAAAAAACTGTGTCCTAAGAAATTTTATGAAATGTTTTAAGACATGAAAAAAAAAATATTGTGCACTGCCTACTACAAGATGGTGCCCTTTGCACCTGGTCAATGGTTGGCTTTTATTCAATCTTAAACTGTAGTAAACCCAGCTTTTGAACTTGTACCTACAAGTAAGCCTATAATAACGTTTATCTGTAGGTACAGTGAACATCTCCTAAACTTGTGGTGTTTAGGAGATATTCACGTGGAAAACAGTAATTTCATGCTTTTCAGAGGGACCCCTTATTAAACTGTGGGGATGGGGCACAATGGAAGGGGGGCTGGCTGCTGCACTCTGAAATTCTAAATGCTTCTACTGTGCTGAGGCTAAACGGTAGGGACATTGTCTAGGCATTTTGCCAGGATGCTCTGGGGGGGGGTTTGAACACCCCTGACTCCCCCCTTATCTACGCCCCTGGCTGTATCATATACTTGTATGAGAACGCATCCTGTTCTCTTTGTATTGCTTCCTTTAGGTAAAATCACTGGTGTACCTGCTAGTCCCCTTACTTTCCTGTTAAAAACTGAACACACTAAGCAGGAGAGCACATCTTGGTCAGTTCTCTAGCTATGCTGGGGAATCAGTATGCTCTCCTCCAATGATCAGACTTGTCCTGACATGCCCCCGCTGCTCAACCATTTAATGGGAAGCTCAGTGTTCTGCTACTTCTCCCCCCTCCCAGCTCTTATGCAGCTGGGAACAAAGGGAATGTGATCACTTATAAAAAAGGGGGAAAAGGGTATTTATAATGTTTTTTTTAAATCTATACAAACATGTTTTGCATTTCATTTCTATTTTAAACTGAATGGGTTGTTTTACAAAGTGATCATTTACAATGACTTTAAGGCTTCTTTCCCTCTGTTTTCACCTGGTGATCTGGCCAGTAACATACCTCCTGTATAATGCCCCGTACACACGGTCGGACATTGATCGGACATTCCGACAACAAAATCCATGGATTTTTTTCCAACGGATGTTGGCTCAAACTTGTCTTGCATACACACGGTCACACAAAGTTGTCGGAAAATCCGATCATTCTGAACGTGGTGACGTAAAACACGTACGTCGGGATTATAAATGGGGCAGTAGCCAATAGCTTTCATCTCTTTATTTTGAGCATGCGTGGCACTTTGTGAGTCGAATTTGTGTACACACGATCCGAAATTCCGACAACGGATTTTGTTGTCGGAAAATTTTATAGCAAGCTCTCAAACTTTGTGTGTGTCGGAAAATCCGATGGAAAATGTGTGATGGAGCCTACACACGGTCGGAATTTCCGACAACAAGGTCCTATCACACATTTTCCGTTGGAAAATCCGACCGTGTGTACGGGGCATTAGAGTGCCCCCACTCTGGATGAAGTAGCACAGTAACACCTTTGAACAGCAGCAATGTTAATCTGGGGGGGGGGGGGTAAATGGACTTGAAGATTTAGATACACTAACACATTGAAGCCAAACTCCAGCTCACACTTTATAAGCAGGTACAGTAAAAAATTCCTTTTTTTTATCTTTTTGGGATAAAGGCTTTCCATAAATAAATACAAGCTGATCATTGTAAGAACCCTTGTCAGTGGGAAAAGGGTTGTTTAAACTCTGTAACTGCTACACCAGCAAGAAAGCTTGTTCTGTTGAAAAAACAATAGACTTACTGGCCAGATCACCAGGTGGAAATAAGGGAAAAAAAGCCTAAAAAAGAAAATGAATGCAACCATCACACCTAGTAGGTGCAGTATAATAAATGTTTGCTTTTGGGTTTATTACCACTTTAAATGTGTATGCAATCCAAAGCCCTGTTCTCTCGGCATCATGTAAGTGTTTATTTTAAATGATTTGCAATGAAATTCATACAGCAAATGTTTGCTGAATATTTGCCCATCTGTATAATACAGCATTTGGCTGTTATATTCAAAGAGGATTCACCCTGTGTGTAATATGGGAGCTAATTGGTGAATCTTGTTTGATTTTATATGTGATGAGTAAATCTTGTTTGTAATTGGAGTCTATTATGTTGTATGTTTATAAATCTGATGAACAAATCTTAATGGTAATTTAAATTTTTCTATCATGTTGTATGTTGATGAGTGAATCCTCTTTGAAAATGATAGACAAATAAGGTGAATCATTTTTAAAAATGATAGCTGAATGCTGTTCAATACAGGCAAATGAATGTTCAACAAACATTCATAGTAAGAATTGTACAGCAAATCCTTTATAAATAGACTCCTTGGAGCCAGTTTAATAATAAATCTGGGAAAAGTGTGCTTTTTGCTCAAATAGTGGGGAATGGGAAACAAAATGTACACACACTTGCCTTTTTATTATAATCTGGTAATCAATATTCAATAGTTAAGATGTATATTTAGCCAAAACTTTTTTGACTGGCAATATTGAAAGAAATCTTACACTACATTTTCTGTGAAGCTGGCCGTAAGTGGGGAGTTTTTTTTTTTTTTTTTAACTTTCAGCCAGGGGGAAGATAAAAAGAAAGAAAAAAATAACAGATTATTCCATCCACCCAAGCAACGTGGATGGAGAAATCGGCTTCAGCCACTGATTGACAAAAATTTTCCAACTTGTTCATTGCAGCTTAAAGCCTCGTACACTCAATCGGAATTGTGTGATGACAGGCTGTTGGTGGAAAATCAGACCGTTTGTATGCTCCATCGGATAATTGTCGGATTTTCCACGGACAAATCATGGATAGCAGGTTTTAAAATTTTCCGTGGACAAATGTCTGTTGTTGGATTTTCCGATCGTGTGTACATAAGCCCGTCGGACAAAAGTCCAAAGTACAAACACGCATGCTCTGAAGCAAGGACGAGCCAGAAGCGGTCGGTCTTGTAAACCAGCGTTCGTAATGGAGAATTAACATTTGTGACGTGGCAAATTATGAAATCTAGAAATGTAGAGCACAATTATCTTCTTCTTTAATGGGATAAAAATGAAGCTGCTTTGCTGGTGATACTGATGGAGTTATTGCAAACAAATTTTCAAAGGCTTACTTTTTTCTAGTGATATCAAGAATAACATTATTATGCTTGTTATTTTTTTTTTTTTGTGCAAGTTACCACAACACCATTATCCTGTAGTTTTTAAGATCAAACATATATATAATATAACTAAGCTATATATATAAGATATAGAACTATGTTGGCATCCCTTGTTAATTTTACATTCTATTTTTTAAAATGTAACTGCCTACTCCCAAACTGTCATTTGAAGTAAAACACATAGCCAAGTATTATTTTACACAATTTTTTTATTGTGCATTAAAAAAAGAAAACAAATACAATTAGACATGCTATCTGCCAACAGAACTTAACAAAAAAGTGCATTCTATGCATCCAAAAATATGGAAAATATACCAAATCAAATCATTATTATTCAACCAAAAAATAAAATAAAAGCCTCATGCTTGTGTCCTGCTTCTTAATATAGGGGTTATCAATGCCAAGAGTTGGTGAAAGCAGGGGTCCGTCATCCTGAGATAATTCCGAAAATCATCCGGATTATTCTCCTGGAGCTCAAGCAGAAAAGACATATGACATAATTGGTCACGATTAATAAAGCAACCAATTTTTGGTCCAAGAAATCCTCCTACTCCTGTTCCTGGACTGGACTTGGTTCAAAGCAATAACTCCAAGTCCAATAATAAATAACACGTTATCTCCTCCGATTCCACAACATGGCTGGTTGACAAACGGCCATTCAGAAATAAACTGAAAAGCGCGAAGCGAAAAGCACAAATCAACACTCACCAAACTTCTACTAACACAAAATTAGCAGAAAGAGCCCAAAGGGTGGCACTAAAGAGCTGAAAATCCACATAGTACATCACTATGTTCATGTTTGTTGGCTGACAATTCCTTGCCGTTTGTATGCAAGGCAAGCTCCTGGCCAACGCCCTTCGGACAAAAATCTGAGGTTTTGTCTGCGGAAAATCCGATCGTGTGTACGAGGCTTTAGAGTTAAAAAAAACGAAGTGGGGTTATCTCCACCCCTACAGCCTTCTAATTGGCCAGTTAGCACCATTCACACTGAATTGTAGTGTATGTTGACAATTTTGAGGCTTTTTTTATACCGTTTGCCTATTAATAATTGTGAAGTGCCATGCAGGAGCTTCTTTGGGCAGGATTGCACATTATTGGCCCCATAAACAACTTGTTTGGAGCGCCTGAAAAATGCTTGTAAAAAATGTTTTTTTGTGTTTTTGGGCACACACTTTCATTTAATTCAATGGGGCCCAAATCTGCTTTAAAACTAGTTCATGTAGTATTTCAACTTTCAGTCATTGAACTACATGCCCTTGAATGTTTACATGTGAATGGGGACAATTTAAAAACATGGGATTTTGTTTAAATAGTGTTTTGGAGTAGACATATGCACTGAATGAATATATAGAATACAAATGATTAGAGAGGAGTTGGGTGTCCTGCCATATATCAAGAAATGGGAAGAGGAATTGGGTTCACAATATAATAATCACACACTAGAAAACATTTTAAATTTGACACATTGTTCCACTGTAGATACAAAAACATCCGAGACAAATTATAAGTGCCTGGCAAGGTGGTATGCTACTCCTGACAAGGTTAGTAAATTCCAACCTGAAAAGTCAGCGGAGTGTTGGAGAGGACGTAGGGTTCCGGGAACAATGGTCCACATATGGTGGGAGTGTTCCATCATTAAGGAATTCTGAAAGTAAGTTTTACAGATTATAAGGCATATTACTAACAAAGCAATTCCGGAAGACCCGTGGATATGTTTGTTCCACGGGACAGACAGTACAGTCAGACAATAGAAAACATCTATTATTCCCATCTTGTTAAATGCTGCGAAAGGGCAAATCCCGAAAAAATGGCAGGAAGTGGAGAGACCAAAAATTAAGGATTGGATTCTCTCGGTCAACGAAATATATAATTGAGAGAGTCTTGACGATAAGGGAGTTGAATGGGAAGAAGGGATAGAACGTAATGATAAATGGGAAACGTGGCTGGAGTTTAAAAAAACGTGGAAATACCTTGAAGTGATCACGAGATAATGGGATAGGGGACAAGGATGGGAAATATGAATATAAGTAGTTTAAACATCATCCTTTAGTAGTTTCTGCAAGATAGGGGTATTGGGGTGGGTGGGTTTTTAAAGGCGATTGGTGAGAATATTAGTAGAAAGCATTATTTTTTTCTGCTCTCTTTGTTGTAAATGGTGTAAATTTGTTAAAATAAAATAAAGAATTAAAAAAAAAAAAGACATTTTTTTTCGTTTTTTTGTTTTTGTTTGTTTTTTCGGTCATTCGTTATGATCGCAATTCGTAAATTAGTAAATTTGTAGATTTGAAAATTCGAAAATGCGTAAATTCATAAATTTGAAAATTAAAAAATCCGAAAATAAGAAAGAAAATTTGAAAATTCTGAAGTATAACAAATGAACTAACTAATAATAACTAACTATTAAATTATAGGTATTGGAATTTCCTTTCAAATCTGGCTGTTAGTGAACGTAAGGAATACGAATTTATCCGAAGTAACGAATTATCCGAAATAACGAATGCCGCATCTAAACAGATGGAACAGGACAAATTAATAATAAATAATAATAATAAAAAAGTTTTCATTATTATTATTGTTATTTATTATTATTAATTCATTACATTCCATTAGTTTAGATACAGCATTCTGATAATTCGGAAATTCGGATTAATTCGTATTCATTATGTTCACTAACAGCCAAATTTGAAAGGGAATTCCAGTACCTATAATTTAATAGTTAGTGATAGTTAAGTTATTATTAAATAGTTATTATTTCAGATTTTCAAATTTTCAGGTTTTCGGATTTTCGAATTTCGAATTTCTGAATTCCCAAATTTACAAATTTTTGAATTTACAAATTCTCGAATATTCGTATTTACGAATATTCGGAAACATTTGTTGAATGGGTTTTCGTTAATTCAGATATTTCTGAATTAACGAATTTGTCAAAATTCGGTAAAAAACTAATTCGGAAGTAAAAGAATTGCACATGTCTATTTTGGAGTATTGAGCTGCAAAACTCTCAGGTGGGGGCAAGGACCAGCAACAGCTTAGTTGCAGTAATGAACCCATTGGCTCACTCTGCTCTCTCCTCCTGTCAGGATGTTCTTTATCAGCACATGTGCATGTAGCAGACCTGTTTGTTAATTAGGCAATCCTAATTATCCAGATGTACTGAAACCAACATCCTAGAGATTGTTCGCTTACTTAGATGTGCATGGCTATGTTTCCCCATGAGAACACATGCGCTGTGTGCATAGAGTTGAACAAGGAAAGAAAAGCATGATTTTTGCAGCGAGGAACTGTGAACACTTCTCTTGCTGGCAATATGAGCTTGCTTTTATTAATTTGAGAAGAAAAAACTCAAGGGCTTCAGCCTTTTTTTCTTTTGGCTATGGTGTTATTTTATGCTCTCATTTTAGATACAAATATTGCTGTTTGGACTGCTTTTTAAAGTGAACCTGGCATCAATACTAGAGATATAAAGTAACAATATACTGTAGACCATAGGTGTGTGCACAGGGAGTGCCGGGTGTGCCTGGGCACACCCTAATCCTCCTGTGCAGTGCCGATCCCCCCCTGCTTCCTCTCTCTCCCCTGCAGTGCTGCCAGCTTCCCTCCTCTCCTATCAGGAGTGGGGAAGGGGCTGGAAAATATTTCATTAACCGTCCCCTTCCTTTTCTGAATGAACACAGTGAGTGATTTGTACCGATCGCTCCTGTCTTCATTCTTAACTGAAGCTGCAGCTGTTTACTGCAGGCTGCAGAGAAAGGGACTGGGGAATCTGTAGTCAGTTTCTTCCTTTGTCTCAACTGTGAGACATCAGGGGTCTGTTTAGTACCTTGATAGTTGACCAAAGCCCCATAACGGGGCTCCTTAAAAAAATTGTAAAAAATAATACAAAATAATATTGTAAAAAATAATAAAATAAATTAAATTGTAAAAAATAATAAAAATAAAAAACGACTGACACCGTCCAGTGCCCTTCTGACACTAATCTTTGCTCTACTGACACCGTCTACTGCTCTGCTGATATACATGCACGTGTGTTTGTGCTCTGGGGTGCATACCCTAATGCAATAGGCTGTGCACACCAATGCTATAAATGAGGATAGCCCATTGCACGCTTGTAATTTTTTAATTATTCAAAGAGATTTGGTGCACCTGGGGAGCCCTATGTTCCAGGTCAATTGTCCACGTAATGTAGGCCTCTACTTCTCCAACCTGAGCACTAAGCTCAACCCCTTCATCTAACACTAGAAATTCTGTTGGCTGCTGAAGCTTTCGCATTGAAACGGCAGGGTTGGAACTTAGGGGTGGATTTACTAAGATCCCATTCACACTGGGGAGCTTTTCAGACATTTTAGCGCTAAAAATAGCACCTGTAAAGTGCCTGAAACACGCCTCTCAAGCCGCTCGAGTGCTGTCACACTGAGGTGGTGTGTGCTTGTAGGATGGGAAAAAAAGTCCTGCAAGCAGCATCTTTGGGGAGGTGCGGGAGCGCTGTATACACTTCTCTCAAACCACCCCTGCCCATTAAAATGAATGGGCAAAGCTGCCACAGTGCCGCAACACAGGTGCTATTAACCCTTTCTTTTGCCACTAGCTGGGGGTTAAAAGCACCCCGCTAGTGGCAGAAAAGTGCCACTGTAACAGCGGTAATGAGCCACTAAAACTAGCGGCGCTTTACCGCTAACATCGGCACCACCCCAGTGTGAAAGAGGTCTAAAGCAAATAGACTGTGCACTCTGCAAGTGTAGTTGCTCCAGAGCTTAGCAAATAAGGTAAAGCTTCACGTTATAGAATACACAATCCCTCCCCCCTGCAGTGCTGCCAGCTTCCCTCCTCTCCTCTCAGGACCAGGGAAGGGGCTGGAAAATATTTAATTAACCGGCCCCTTCCTTTTCTGAATGAACACAGTGAGTGATATTTACTGATAACAAATGAATAACAAAAAACACAATTTTTACTCGCACATAGGATAGGATGGGGGGAGAGCTTCCCCCACGTACTAAGCTCTGCAGCAACTACTCTTGCAGAATGCAACTGCACTTTGCAAAGGTGCACAGTCTCTTTGCCTTTAGAAAATCAGCCCCTTAGAGTCTACACCATATTTTTCATATACCGTATTTATCCGCGTATAACACGCACTTTTTTCCCCTTAAAATCAGGGGGAAATTGTGTGTGCGTGTTATACACTGATCCCTGCTGTCTCTGAGGGAAGGGGAGCGAGTGCCACTGAATTACATAGAGCCGCAATCTCCTGTGTACCCAGCGCTCCGTCACTCGCAGCCACGCCTCCTGGCCCCGCATTGGTCCACTGTTCTGTCTATCATATGAGCAGGGCCAGGAGGCGTGGCTGTGAGTGGGGGACCGCCGGTACACAGGAGATCGCGGCTCTGTGTAATTCAGTGGTGCTTGCTCCTCCTCTTCCCTCGGAGACAGCAGGGATAATCCAACACTGGCGAGGCTGCAAAGATGGGAAAGGTGAGGCTGCAGATGGGCACTGAACAGCCTGCATTGTGGGTCAATTTCTAGGCTGCAGATGGGCACTGAACAGGCTGCATTGTTGGGTAATTTAATGACTGCAGATGGGCACTGAGAAGGCTGCATTGATGGGCAACTTAGTGGCTGCAGATGGGCACTGAACAGGCTGCATTGTTGGGTAATTTAATGGCTGCAGATGGGCACTGAACAGGCTGTATTGTTGGGTAATTTAATGGCTGCAGATGGGCACTGAACAGGCTGCATTGTTGGGCAATTTAGAGGCTGCAGATGGGCACTAAACAGGCTGCATTGTTGGGTAATTTAATGGCTGCAGATGGGCACTGAACAGGCTGCATTGTTGGGCAATTTAGAGGTTGCAGATGGGCACTGAACAGGCTGCATTGTTGGGTAATTTAATGGCTGCAGATGGGCACTGAACAGGCTGCATTGTTGGTTAATTTATTGGCTGCTGATGGCCACTGAACAGGCTGCATTGTTGGTAAATTTATTGGCTGCAGTTGGGGACTGAACAGGCTGCATTGTTGGGTAATTTAATGGTTGCAGATGGGCACTGAACAAACTGCATTTTTGGGTAATTTAATGGCTGCTGATGGGCAGTGAACAGGCTGCATTGATGGGCAACTTAGAGGCTACAAATGGGCACTGAACAGGCTGCGTTGTTGGGTAATGTATTGGCTGCTGATGGGCAATAAACAGGCTGCATTGTTGGGTAATTTATTTGCTGCTGATGGGCACTGAACAGGCTGCATTGTTGGTCAATTTATAGGCTGCAGATGGGCACTGAACAGGCTGCATTGTTGGGTAATTTAATGGCTGCAGATGGGCACTGAACAGGCTGCATTGTTGGGTAATTTAATGGCTGCAGATGGGCACTGAACAGGCTGCATTGTTGGGAAATTTAGAGGCTGCAGATGGGCACTGAAAAGGCTGCATTGTTGGGTAATTTAATGGCTGCAGATGGGCACTGAACAGGCTGCATTGTTGGGCAATTTAGAGGCTGCAGATGGGCACTGAGCAGGTTGCATTGTTGGGTAATTTAATGGCTGTAGATGGGCACTGAGCAGGGTGCATTGATGGGCAACTTAGAGGCTGCAGATGGGCACTGAACAGGTTGCATTGTTGGGTAATTTAATGGCTGTAGATGGGCACTCAGCAGGGTGCATTGATGGGCAATTTAGAGGCTGCAGATGGGCACTGAGCCGGGTGCATTGTTGGGTAATTTAATGGCTGCAGATGGGCACTGAGCAGGGTGCATTGTTGGGTAATTTAATGGCTGCAGATGGGCACTGAACAGGCTGCATTGTTGGGTAATTTAATGGCTGCAGATGGGCACTGAACAGGCTGCATTGTTGGGTAATTTAGAGGCTGCAGATGGGCACTGAACAGGCTGCATTGTTGGGTAATTTAATGGCTGCAGATGGGCACTGAACAGGCTGCATTGTTGGGCAATTTAGAGGCTGCAGATGGGCACTGAACAGGTTGCATTGTTGGGTAATTTAATGGCTGTAGATGGGCACTCAGCAGGGTGCATTGATGGGCAATTTAGAGGCTGCAGATGGGCACTGAGCCGAGTGCATTGTTGGGTAATTTAATGGCTGCAGATGGGCACTGAGCAGGGTGCATTGTTGGGTAATTTAATGGCTGCAGATGGGCACTGAACAGGCTGCATTGTTGGGTAATTTAATGGCTGCAGATGGGCACTGAACAGGCTGCATTGTTGGTTAATTTATTGGCTGCTGATGGCCACTGAACAGGCTGCATTGTTGGTCAATTTATTGGCTGCAGTTGGGGACTGAACAGGCTGCATTGTTGGGTAATTTAATGGTTGCAGATGGGCACTGAACAAACTGCATTGTTGGGTAATTTAATGGCTGCTGATGGGCACTGAACAGGCTGCATTGATGGGCAACTTAGAGGCTACAAATGGGCACTGAACAGGCTGCATTGTTGGGTAATTTATTGGCTGCTGCTGGGCACTAAACAGGCTGCATTGTTGGGTAATTTATTGGCTGCTGATGGGCACTGAACAGGCTGCATTGTTGGGTAATTTAATGGCTGCAGATGGGCACTGAACAGGCTGCATTGTTGGGCAATTTAGAGGCTGCAGATGGGCACTGAGCAGGTTGCATTGTTGGGTAATTTAATGGCTGTAGATGGGCACTGAGCAGGGTGCATTGATGGGCAACTTAGAGGCTGCAGATGGACACTGAACAGGTTGCATTGTTGGGTAATTTAATGGCTGTAGATGGGCACTCAGCAGGGTGCATTGATGGGCAATTTAGAGGCTGCAGATGGGCACTGAGCAGGGTGCATTGTTGGGTAATTTAATGGCTGCAGATGGGCACTGAGCAGTGTGCATTGTTGGGTAATTTAATGGCTGCAGATGGGCACTGAGCAGGCTGCATTGATGGTCAACTTAGAGGCTGCAGATGGACACTGAACAGGCTGCATTGTTGGGTACTTTAATGGCTGCAAATGGGCACTGAGCAGGCTGCATTGATGGTCAACTTAGAGGCTGCAGATGGGCACTGAACAGGCTGCATTGTTGGGTAATTTAATGGCTGCAGATGGGCACTGAGCAGGCTGCATTGATGGGCAACTTAGAGGCTGCAGATGGGCACTGAACAGTTTGCATTGTTGGGTAATTTAATGGCTGTAGATGGGCACTCAGCAGGGTGCATTGATGGGCAATTTAGAGGCTGCAGATGGGTACTGAACAGGCTGCATTGTTGGGTAATTTAATGGCCGCAGATGGGCACAGAACAGGCTGCATTGTTGGGTAATTTAATGGCTGCAGATGGGCACTGAGCAGGCTGCATTGATGGGCAACTTAGAGGCTGCAGATGGGCACTGAACAGGCTGAATTGTTGAGTAATTTAATGGCCACAGATGGGCATGGAACAGGCTGCATTGTTGGGTAATTTAATGGCTGCAGATGGCCACTGAACAGGCTGCATTGTTGGTTAATTTAATGGCTGCAGATGGGCACTGAACAGGCTGCATTGTTGGGCAATTTAAAGGCTGCAGATGGGCACTGAGCAGGGTGCACTGTTGAGGAATTTAATGGCTGCAGATGGGCACTGAATAGGCTGCATTGTTGGGTAATTTAATGGCTGCAGATGGGCACTGAACAGGCTGCATTGTTGGGCAATTTAGAGGCTGCAGATGGGCACTGAGCAGGTTGCATTGTTGGGTAATTTAATGGCTGTAGATGGGCACTGAGCAGGGTGCATTGATGGGCAACTTAGAGGCTGCAGATGGGCACTGAACAGGTTGCATTGTTGGGTAATTTAATGGCTGTAGATGGGCACTCAGCAGGGTGCATTGATGGGCAATTTAGAGGCTGCAGATGGGCACTGAGCCGGGTGCATTGTTGGGTAATTTAATGGCTGCAGATGGGCACTGAGCAGGGTGCATTGTTGGGTAATTTAATGGCTGCAGATGGGCACTGAACAGGCTGCATTGTTGGGTAATTTAATGGCTGCAGATGGGCACTGAACAGGCTGCATTGTTGGGTAATTTAGAGGCTGCAGATGGGCACTGAACAGGCTGCATTGTTGGGTAATTTAATGGCTGCAGATGGGCACTGAACAGGCTGCATTGTTGGGCAATTTAGAGGCTGCAGATGGGCACTGAACAGGTTGCATTGTTGGGTAATTTAATGGCTGTAGATGGGCACTCAGCAGGGTGCATTGATGGGCAATTTAGAGGCTGCAGATGGGCACTGAGCCGAGTGCATTGTTGGGTAATTTAATGGCTGCAGATGGGCACTGAGCAGGGTGCATTGTTGGGTAATTTAATGGCTGCAGATGGGCACTGAACAGGCTGCATTGTTGGGTAATTTAATGGCTGCAGATGGGCACTGAACAGGCTGCATTGTTGGTTAATTTATTGGCTGCTGATGGCCACTGAACAGGCTGCATTGTTGGTCAATTTATTGGCTGCAGTTGGGGACTGAACAGGCTGCATTGTTGGGTAATTTAATGGTTGCAGATGGGCACTGAACAAACTGCATTGTTGGGTAATTTAATGGCTGCTGATGGGCACTGAACAGGCTGCATTGATGGGCAACTTAGAGGCTACAAATGGGCACTGAACAGGCTGCATTGTTGGGTAATTTATTGGCTGCTGCTGGGCACTAAACAGGCTGCATTGTTGGGTAATTTATTGGCTGCTGATGGGCACTGAACAGGCTGCATTGTTGGGTAATTTAATGGCTGCAGATGGGCACTGAACAGGCTGCATTGTTGGGCAATTTAGAGGCTGCAGATGGGCACTGAGCAGGTTGCATTGTTGGGTAATTTAATGGCTGTAGATGGGCACTGAGCAGGGTGCATTGATGGGCAACTTAGAGGCTGCAGATGGACACTGAACAGGCTGCATTGTTGGGTACTTTAATGGCTGCAAATGGGCACTGAGCAGGCTGCATTGATGGTCAACTTAGAGGCTGCAGATGGGCACTGAACAGGCTGCATTGTTGGGTAATTTAATGGCTGCAGATGGGCACTGAGCAGGCTGCATTGATGGGCAACTTAGAGGCTGCAGATGGGCACTGAACAGTTTGCATTGTTGGGTAATTTAATGGCTGTAGATGGGCACTCAGCAGGGTGCATTGATGGGCAATTTAGAGGCTGCAGATGGGTACTGAACAGGCTGCATTGTTGGGTAATTTAATGGCTGCAGATGGGCACAGAACAGGCTGCATTGTTGGGTAATTTAATGGCTGCAGATGGGCACTGAGCAGGCTGCATTGATGGGCAACTTAGAGGCTGCAGATGGGCACTGAACAGGCTGAATTGTTGAGTAATTTAATGGCCACAGATGGGCATGGAACAGGCTGCATTGTTGGGTAATTTAATGGCTGCAGATGGCCACTGAACAGGCTGCATTGTTGGTTAATTTAATGGCTGCAGATGGGCACTGAACAGGCTGCATTGTTGGGCAATTTAAAGGCTGCAGATGGGCACTGAGCAGGGTGCACTGTTGAGGAATTTAATGGCTGCAGATGGGCACTGAATAGGCTGCATTGTTGGGTAATTTAATGGCTGTAGATGGGCACTGAGCAGGCTGCATTGATGGGCAACTTAGAGGCTGCAGATGGGCACTGAACAGGTTGCATTGTTGGGTAATTTAATGGCTATAGATGGGCACTGAGCAGGGTGCATTGATGGGCAATTTAGAGGCTGCAGATGGGCACTGGTGAGGCTGCATTGATGAGCTGTGACCTTTATTTTGCTTCAAAGTTCTTTTATTTAAAATGTAAGTTTTTTTTCCTTAAACTTCCCTCCTAAAATTGGGGTGCATGTTATACACCTGTGCGTGTTATACACCGATAAATATGGTAATTAAAACCAAGCACAGGTTAGGTTTAAGCTGTAAACTTACCATTTGCCCTCTCTGTATTTTCACGTGGAATGTTGTAGTCCCTAGATGAATGTTGCTCGAGTCTATTATATACTGCAGAAATACACTGAGATTCTTAGTGAGTACCGAGAGAAAAGGCTAGGCTTCTTTCAGAGATCCAGTAGCACAAGCATAGGATTTACCTTCTGCAGCTTAGCAAATCCTCACCACTAATGAATTAGATAGGGTGAGTGTGGAATAATAGCTTCTCCTTGTTATAACGTACTATCAGCAAGCAAAACTTGAAGTCTCCTCTGCAGCAATGAAATCTACTTCTGAACATTTCTGATAAATAAAATACATGGTTACCGGATTATATAATAAAAAAAGAAAATCCGATTTTACAGTGTTACACTGTGACCCAGTCAAGCAGGTATAAGCTTGTCTTATCCAAATAAATACAGCAGCTTTCCAATATCAGTGATGTATTACAGTGGATTTCAAGCCAACCTCAGTGCACAGATCTGCATTATCAAGCTGTTTGTTTTAGTGTGTTCCTGGATGTGATGCTTTGGTAATGGTCTACCAATCTCCTGTAGGAGCATAAGGAATAGGTGATGACTTTAAAAAAGAACTCTGCTGAATGTTATTACATCGATAGTGGCCTCATCATAAATAAATATATGAATATAAAAAACAGACTACTGTTTATTTCATCTCCATGTCACCAAGTTGGCCATAGGCAATAAAAAGATCCACTGTACAGCAAGGGAGGCCCGTCCATTAAGGGCACACGGGCGCAGCCCACTCTATCCACACCACCCCCTATATGATTAATAGATAGCCGCCGCGGCCACCCTCCATTCATGCGTCCAGCTCCTTTCAGGATGCCTGGGCGCATGAATTACAGTGGCGAGGGTGTTTTTTTGAAACACCTGATTAGAGCCAGAGGCTCTAATAGGCTTCAAAATAGGGTGGACTTGTGGTGCAGAGTATTGCGCTCAGAGTCCACCCAGGTGTATTAGAAAAGCAAATGAATATTCGCTTTTCTAACACTTAATCACCTCTCTGCCAATCAGGAAGCGCGGGTCTGATACCCGTTCCCTGATTGGCTGAAAGGTCAGGCAATCCTATTGGACGCCTAAGAGGAGGATGCACGGCGGAAGCCACTGTGATCCACACCACAGGAGGAGGAAGAAAGCTGCCGGACACGCTGTCCGCTTCCTAGATGGGGTAAGTGTGGGGTTTTGATGTCCCGACTGTCCTCCGGGGGGGGGGTGGCCGCTGACCGACTGGGAGCAAAAACCACCAGTCGCCACTGCTGTACAGGAATGACTACCTTTAGGCCTGTGTATCTGTTCTATAACATTCATGCTGAGCTTCACCAAACATTTATGTATCAAGAAGAGACAAAGCCACTGCTAGACATTTCTGACATTAAGGAAAAAATATTGTGAATGCTTTTTTTCCCCATGAAGTCTATTGACTGGGAATTTGCCCATAAACATGTAATAAACGCATAGGGGTTGATTTACTAAAACTTGAGAGCGCAAAACCTGGTGCAGCTCTGCATACAAACCAATCAGCTTCCAGTTTTTTATGTCAAAGCATAAAAGAGTATCTCCACTTTTGTTAAGAAAAAAATATTCGCCTCTGGGTGATCTCTGTACATTGCAGGAATTTTAACAAACGTTGTTGCAGATTGTACCTTTTGTTATTGTTAAGAAATCCCTGTTTCTTTGTCTGTGTCCATGTGGAAAGTGAACTTAATGGGAGTGTTTTTTATAATTATAAACCAGCTGCTGCACTTGCAGGGCTCTAATGAGGAAAATTGCTGGGTCTGCATCCTTTTAGATGTGATTTCCTATTGGGAGTATCTCAGCAAAAATCAAATTTTTTGTTGAAGGGGATGCTGGAAATATGACTTGTAGCTTAGTACAGACTTCTGGGAAAATCAGTGAGCAAATCACACAAGCAGGAAATGATGTTTCTGGGGGTCGTTCTGTACACATTCTGTGTGCAGAACAACTCCAAGTAGCCATATTGCATTGTATTTTACAGAAAATTACAGAGTTTCAGATTAAAAAGGAAAGGTCATTTTTAATAACATTCAATCACAATATGACTTGAGTCGCAATTGTGTTAAACTATATATGTATATTTTTTTATTAATTTTTTTTTTTTCCCCACGAAAGTGGAATTACCCTTTAATTGAACAAGCTGAAGTTAGAAGCTAATTGGCTACCATGCAGAGCTGCACCAGCTTTTGCACTCTCCAGTTTTTAGTAAATCAACCTCATAATGTCAAAAAATGATAAATTATGTAATTGTCATTTAATGGCTGCAAGTAACTTATCGGCCAGGCATATGAAATGACCACCACTGAAAGAAAAGTAAATAAAATGTTTACTGGTTGAACACGGAGAGTGGAGGTACTAATGGCAAATAGGCTGTTTAATTTGAAAAGGACATTGCATTTTGCAAGGGAAATTTCCCAACAGCTTAGTAAATGTGATGAAATTTTACTCTGAAAAGAATACCCAATCACATGTAAGGAAATAAAAAAAACAGCTTTTTGTTTTGCACATGAAGTCAGCAGAGCCTGCAGAGCTTCACAACAGAGCCAGCAGAAGACAGCAGAGCTTCACATCAGTTCTGGGGAAAATTCCCTTGCAAAGTGAAATTTCCCTTGCAAAGTGAGCAGCCTATTTGCCTTTAGTAAATCAACCCTTATGTGTATGGCTGCTCATAGATCGAAAAGTTAGTTGTACATGAAGGCACAGTAATGACCGCCCTCACAGCAAAATGTCTTCAGAGTATAATTAACTGTTTGCCGACCGCCAGCTGTCAATTGACGGGCAGGCGGCACAGCTCTCATTGCGGTAGGGTGTCATATGATGCCCTCGCCTCCCCGGGCCACCAGGGGGCGCGCGCGCGCCGTGTCACTGGGGACTCGATCCACGTGCCCGGCGGCCGCGATGTCCGCAATGCCCGGTAACACAGCAGGACCTGGATCTGTGTGGTAAACGCACAGATCCAGGTCTTGTCAGAGGAGAGGAGACCGATGGTGTGTTCTCAGTACAGAGGAACACCGATTGGACTCCTCCCCTTGTGAATCCCCTCCCCCTGCAGTTAGAATCACTCCAAGGGAACATAATTAACCCCTCGATCACCCCCTTCACATTTATACAGTAATCAATGCATTTTTATAACCCTGATCGCTGTATAAATGTGAATGGTCCCAAAAATGTGTCAAAAGTGTCCGATGTGTCCGCCGCAATATCGCAGTCACGATAAAAAATCGCTGATCGCCGCCATTACTAGTGAAAAAAAATAATAATAATAAAAATGCTATAAATCTATCCCCTATTTTGTAGCCGCTATAACTTTTGCGCAAAACAATCAATATACACTTATTGCGATTTTTTTTACCAAAAATATGTAGAAGAATACGTATCGGCCTAAACTGAGGAAAAAATTTGTTTAAAAAAAAAACAATCGGATATTTATTATAGCAAAAAGTAAAAAAAATATTGTGTTTTTTCAAACTTGTCGCTCTTCTTTTGTTTATAGCGCAAAAAATAAAAACCGCAGAGGTGATCAAATACCACCAAAATAAAGCTCTATTTATGGGGAAAAAATGATAACAATTTCATCTGGGTACAGTGTTGGATGGTGGTGCAATTGTCATTCAAAGTGTGACAGCGCTGAAAGCTGAAAGTGGCCTGGGCAGGAAGGGGGTGAAAATGCCCTGTATTGAAGTGGTTAAACATCTATACTTGGCTAGTGTATGTTCAATACATATGTCCAAACTGTCCTTTATTTGGAACCAAATCCCTCTGTCCCTCGTTTCTCCTTAGAAATGAAATCCCTATTTTAAGACAGACATATATATATATATAAAAATATACCATTCAAGTATTGAAAGTGTGTTGAACTGCACTAAACCTTTCAGCTAACCACAAAATGATTACATGTGTTATTTAGAAGGGGACGACTGTAAAGTAGTGGTAAAAAAGCATGCAGATTTAGTCACAGTACTGCAACATTTTGATAAAATGTTCAATTCTATTCCATAAGGCCCCTTTCACACTGAGGCGCTTGAAAACTGCTCATAAAACGCCGAGCACTTTTGCGGTGCTTTTCAGGCGCTTTTCCAGTGCTTTTGAGGCATCAGCGGTGTGCTTTTTGGAAGGTCACATGACTCAGAAACTGCTTCAAGAACAATTGTGAGGCACTTTTGAAGGGCTTTTCAGGCGCTTTTCATTCATTTCAATGGAAAGGGGTGCTTTTGAGATGCTTTTTTTAGCATTCCTAAAACATGCTCCATAGATGCTGCCTGCAGGAGTTTTTTTTACCTCCCCTCCAGCGCAACTCCCCAGTGTGAAAGCATCCATTGATTTTAGTTATTTTAGAATCCCTGCAATGTACATTGATCACACAGAGAGGACTGCTTTTTTCTCAACAAAAGTGCAGTTACTCTTTAACCACTTAAGCATTGCCCCACGTACATAAACTGTGGCAGGGTGGCCCTTAAGTGCAAAATTATGTACCTGCACTAGATTTTCTTCTTTGGGTCTGTGGCGCGCGTGCCGCCGGGGACCTGCTCCTGCTGTAATTGGACACAGCGGGAGCCAATCAGCGGGTCAGCGGGTCAGGAGGACCCATTGACTGCCAGGGATCGGGTGATCGTTCTGAGAGAGGCAGAATGGCGGTCTGCCTATGTAAACAAGGCAGCTTACCATTATGCTAAGGAAGGAAGGAAGACAGAGATCTTGTGCTTCTGCTAAGCAGGAACATGGATCTCTGCCATCCTACAGTTAAACCATCCCCCACACAGTAAGAAAACACTCCCAAAGGAACACAGTTAACCCTTTGATCGCCCCTGATGTTAACCCCTTCCCTGCCAGTGTCATTAGTACAGTGACAGTGCACTGATATCTGTATTGGTGTCACTGGTCCCCAAAAGGTGTCACTTAGTGTCAGATTTGTCCTCCGCAATGTTGCAGTCCTGCTAAAAATCGCTGATCGCCGCCATTACTAGTAAAAACATTTTTAAAAATGTAAATTCCATAAATATATCCCATAGTTTGTAGACGCTATAACTTTTGCGCAAACCAATCAATATACGCTTATTGGGATTTTTTTCTTTTTTTTTTTTACCAAAAACATGTAGCAGAATACATATTGGCCTAAATTGATGAAGAAACTTGATTTTTCATTTTTTTTTTATTGGATATGTTTTATAGCAGAAAGTAAAAAATATTGTTTTTTTTTTTCAAAATTGTTGGTATTTTTTTGTTTGTACCACACAAAATAAAACCGCAGAGGTGATCAAATACCACCGAAAGAAACCTCTATTTGTGGGAAAAAAGGACATCAATTTTATTTTTGGAACAGTGTCACACGACCGCACAATTGTCAGTAATGCAGTGCCATATTGCAAAAAATGGCCTGGTCAGGAAGGGGGTAAACCTTCTGGAGCTGAAGTGGTTAATATGGATTAAAAAGGTTCCACTGTTGATTCAAACTGTGGTTTTACATGCATCCAGGCTGCACTGTGTCCCGTACAGATGTCTTTTTTTCTTTTTTGGCTGCAGTCCCATAGATCAGTACTTTGTGCAGCACAAGACCAAATAGAAGATGCAGAAAAATAGCTATTTATATTGCACTTTTAATGCCGTTTCAGTTTTCCTGATGTTCTTTTTTTAAAACCTACCTATAGTTGCTAGCAATATTTATTTCCTCATAGCTTTACTCTCAGAATATTTCAACATGTTGACACGGTTTGCAAGTCAATAAATGTTGTTTCAGCCTGCGGATGGAAAGAGGATGTAACAGGAATCATTGGGATTTCAAGTAACAAGCTTAAAAAAATAAAAAATGAACAATACTCAGCTTTTTTGTGGCCATCAGGAAACACCAACAATACTCCCACCTTTTTCCTGTGACTTACCCAGAGTTCCTTCCAGGCGACATAGATAACTCATATAGCTCAGAAGAATGCCAGTGAGAGGACGCATGTTGCGTAACATTTTATCTGATTAAAAATGGCCTTTATGTTACAGGACATAATGCTTTACCAGTACCCATTGTAAAAATAATTCAAAGTTTTGCTTTGGCTGGTAATAATTTCATATTGTAAACTCTTTTACTGGGTCTCAAATACCTATAGGAGGAAACCTATGGATATGCCTTATAAAATACAACTGACACTTGTCACAACTGACATTTCAGCTTTGCCTAGTTGGGTCATATGATGGCTTCTTTAATTTCTTAAAATGTAATATCACAGTCAGAGGACCTTGAAATGACAAATGATAGTATCACCTTCAAGTCCAGCTCTAAGAGTGACACTATTGCTATGAATTTTGGGGAGAGGAATTGAGAGGTGGAGAGGGATGGAGTTCTGTCAGAAGACCTCTTTATTGAAATGTTTGTAGATATGAGGACATTATTTGTTTAATCAGCATCTACTCAAAATGCCATTTTTGGTTGGATTTGGTAGTTTAATGGAAAACAACAGCACAGTGGGCAACAGAGTAAGCTAAATGGTTAGCACTTCCTCCTAGCAGAACTAGGGTTGTCGGTTCAAATCCCAACCACAGCACCACCTGCCTGGAGTTTGCATCTTCTCCCTGTCCCTGTGTGGGTTTCCACCAGATACTCTCTCAAGACATACTGGTAGGTTAATTGGCTCCTGTCTTAATTGGCCCTAGTGTCTGTGTGAATGTGAGTTAGAGACCTTACATGCTAAGTCCCTTGAGGGCAGGGACTGATGTGTTGGTCCAAAATATATACTGTATGTAAAGAACTCTGTAAATTGTTGGCACTATATAAGTATCTGTAATATTATTATACAGGATATATATAGAGCCAACAGTTTGCACAGCATTTTACAACATTAGGGCAAACAGTACAGTTACAATACAATTCAATACAGGAGGAATCAGAGGGCCCTGCTCCTTAGAGCTTACAATCTAAAAGGGAGGGTCAAGTGATACAAAAGGTAGTAACTGTGGGAGGATGAGCTGATAAAGAATATAAAAGTACAGTTATTAGGTGGTGGCGGGATAGGCTTCTCCGAAGAGAAAAGTTTTTAGGGATCGCCTAAAAGTTGATAGAGTACGAGATAGTGATACCGATTGGGGTAGAGAATTCCAAAGAATGGGAGAGGCTCGGAAGAAGTCCTGGAGGCGAGCAAAGGAGGAGGTGACAAGGGAACTAGATAGCAGGAGGTGTTGGGGGGAATGAAGAGAATGATTTGGTTGATATTTTGAGACTAGGCTAGTGATGTAGGTGGGGGGCAAATTGTGGATGGGTTTGTAAGTTATTGTTAGTATTTTGAATTTTTTTTTAGTAATCTTTCGTAATAAATACAACAGGCAGTATTGATTGCCATATACTGCAGTGGATGTTCCCAGTAAAGCATAGAGCGGGTTGTATAAGATAATGCCACTTTTCATGGATCAGTTAACTGCCAAGCTGGCCACAGGCAAGCAGATTTCTCACTGATTACAGAAGAGATTTATTATTCTCCTTAAGCAAATCTAACTGGAACTAAACCCCATGCATCAGTATAGAGTGCTTAGTAAATCAATCTTTGTATTGAATTCTAATATTCTGAGTATCCTAACTTAATGGTCCTAAAAGAGACCCTGTCATTAGGAAGACGTGCACTAAATGTCCGCAACAATGCTTCCTTTTCTTTTTTAAATCAAAACACTGCGTCTAACACTGCTGTCAAAATCAGCATTCTCAGTAGTGTCTTATCACTCATGCTCCATGCTGTTCACATCCCCAAGTAGTACGTCACTCCGTTCTCTCTGCTCCCAGTACAGAATTGCGATATCTGTGTTAAAACCACAGAGGCCATATGTAGGAGCAGACGAGGGGTAAGGATCTGCTGACTGAAGGGCATGTTATGTCCTTTGTGCTGATTATTTTGTCCATATGATTCGAAGGGTTATGACGGGTGGTCATAACGTTATGGCTGAGGCTGATCGGTATATATATATATATATATATATATACATATATATATATATATATATATATATATATATATATATAATTGGAGTCCTTCAACCAAGACAGACATGGAACCACATAAAGATGTCACAAGACTGACAACATGACACAGACCTGAGGTGTGCCCTGGTCAGCTGGTCGGTATGCCAAAAAAGGGGTGATGTCCGGTGACGTCATTACTACTAGCCCCGCCCCTCCCGGGAAAGCGCTCCGAGCGTATTTTTAAAATGACTTTATTTTAATTAATGTTGTATTACAATGGATGCTGTGCCCCCGCTGTATGTGCTTTTTGAAAAACGATGTCACTTCATACCGAATTTCGCCGTAGTACGATCATGTGACTCCCGGCCCGTCCCGCCCCTCTCCACTCTCCTCTTCCGTCTCCTGAGTCCTGACGGCAGTAGGGAATTCTCAGTCCCGCACGCCTCTCTTCTGATACGATAACTATAGTCAGTGGGCGGGACTGAGAATTCCCCACTGACGTCAGGACTCAGGAGACATGTGAGAGGAGAGCGGAGAGGAGAGGGGCGGGACGAGCCAGGAGTCACATGATCGTACTACGGTGAAATTCGGTATGAAGTGACATCATTTTAAGCTGGCCTGCATTGATCGGGTGTCTAGAGTAATGCCTAGGAAGGTGATGGACTGTGGCGGACCTTACACTTTGTGCTCTGCTATGGTCACGTTCAGGTTGCCAAACATTACCCTTAATTTATCCAGATCTGAGGGGGACTCGCCGGGCCGTAGGAAGTTGTTAAGGTAGTTGATGACTTTCTGGCACTGCGCCTGGTGGGACAGGATCCAGGTGAGGGACTGAGCGAAAGTGTTGAAAAGTCACAGACTGCTCTTTGAGCCGAAAGTTGGTTTAGTGGTGAAATAGTACGTATCGTATGTTTTAAAACGAAAAATTAAGCGTGCCGACTTTTGTCGGATTTGCGAACTATCATGTGATGCGGGTATCGCATGAGTTGCGAGTGAGTGCGAATGTGCAAATGAGTAGTATGAGTAGCGACTGGGTGCTTGTGGCAGGTGCCTCGAGGGGGAGGCCGAGCTGCAGAAGATGTGTGTGTGAGACGAGAAGTGTTGAATCATGCCGAGGATTCGAATCGCTGTGTCGCAGCTGCGACCGAGATTCAGATTGGGCTGACGTGCATGAATCTGTGGAAATTAACGAGCAATGCTGTAAAAACAAACTATGAACAAACAAAGCCTGTGCCTAGAAATGTCGGACAAAGACCAACAATGCTTCAGGCTTGGGAAACTACGAATGAGTTTTAAGTTTGCAGGACAGATAAAGCTAACGAGGCTGCAGAAATTACAAACTATGAAGCAACGAGGCCTGTGCCGAGTGACAACGACCGACAACAATTCGAGGCTGTGAAACTAAGAATGAGTTTTTGTTTTTGCGGGATGGGTAAAAAGAATGAGGCTACAAAAATGACAAACTACAAATGAGGCCTGTGCCGAGTGATGTCGGACAACGACCAACAATGACTCGGAGGCTTGCGAAATTACGAATGAGTTTGCGAGTTAGGAAAAACAACGAATCGCAACATCGCATATGATACAACAAGTTCAAATCCTACCTGCGACAGCGAGCGAGAACCGCCAATGATGACTACGAACGGAGGAGCCGAAACACTCGAGTAATCGATCACACAGACTCACGAACGACAAAGTCAGCTGGGAAGAGTCGGCCTGGTGACGTAATGAATTGCGCACTGGAACCGACAAGGGATACATGTGAGTGGGCTGAATATATACCCCCCGGGCTCCTCCCATAAATTCAGTTCACCATACTGGCCTTCTTTTCTAAGTTTGGGGTCATTGTCCTGCTGCAGAATAAATTGGTGGCCAATCACATGCCTTCCTGAATGTGTGGCATAATGCATAAATATCTGCCTGTATTTCTCAGCATTGAAGACACCATTGATCCTGACCAAATCTTCAACTCAGAAATACAGCACCAAACTTGCAAGGAATCTCCACCATGCTACACTGTTGCCTGCACACACTCATTATTGTACTGCTCTCCAGCCTTTTGGGAAAGAAACTGCCTCTAGCTACAGCCAACTATTTCAGATTTTTTCTTTTTTCTGCATCACAATTCCTATGTTTTCATGCATAGTTGAGTCACTTAGTCTTGTTTTCACATTACAGGTATGGATTTTTGGCCATAAATCTTTCATGAAGACCACTTCTGGCCAGACTTCTTCGGACAGAAAATGAGTGTACCTGGTCCCCACTGGTTTCCACCAGTTCTGTGCTGATGACACTGCTGGACATCCTCCGATGATGTTTCTTTCATTAGCCGCATTAAGTTTCCTTGGCCGACCACTGGATCTACGGCCCTCTACGTTGCCCACTTCTTTGTGCTTCTTCAAAAGAGTATAAGAAGTACATCTTGAAACCCCAGACTGTTTTGAAATCTTTCCCTGGGAGAGGCCTTGCTGATGCAGTATAACTACCTTGTGTCATGTTGCTGTGCTCAGTCTTGCCATGGTGTATGACCTGTGATGGGAAACTGTCTTCCACAACCTCACCTTAGTAGCAGGGTTTTGCTGTTTCTCACCCAGTTTTAAGCCTCCTACACAGCTGTTTCTTTCTTAGTTAATGACTGTGTTTCAACCTACATATAAAATTAATGATCACTAGTACTTGCTTGATATAATTGATTAATCATACACCTGACTCTAATTGTAATCCTTAAACCCCCATTCACATCGGTGCAAGGCCAAATCGCAGCCTATTGCCAGCAACAGCACCGTCCATCTGTGCATGAACCCACACAGATGTCTTTCAAATCGCCCCCGAACTCACACTGAAATGTGGGTTTGAAATCATAGAGCTGACCAAGGATCAGATGGTCCCCGGCCATTTCTATGACCTTTGGAGCAGTGGCGGCCCGTCCATAGGGGGCGCTTGGGCACCGCCCCCCCAAGCTGTTGAAAAAAATATATAAATCGTCACTTTAAGAGTGACCAGGCGCCGGACATGCGGCAGTCTATGGCAGGCTTCCCAGCCTGCAATCAGCTGATTGCAGGCTGGGAAGCTGATTTGCCCGTGTTTAGGGTGTGGTCGGGGCGCACGCAATGCACCTGCAAACACCCCCACTCTACTGTGATTTGTTAATATGCCAATTAACTGGCTAGGATTGGCGCAGCAAGCAGGGACCAGAGGAGAGGACAGTGGGCAGTGTTTTTTTCGTCACTGACACAGTGACATGTGGGGGTGGAGTCGACTGGGACCTGAGGAGAGGACACTTGTCACTTCTGGTTTCCTGGCCACAGTGGGGTGGAGTCGACTGGTGTGCGGGCGGTGGATTCAGATGAGCAGCGCCAATCAAGGTAAGTGCTGGCCTGGCGCTGCAGACCCAAGATGGTGACACTTTCTTCTCTTGGTCTCTCTGAGACCTTGCTGCCCACCCCTCCATTCCGCACAGCCAGAGACACGCTGACAGTGACTGACTCCCTGTCCCAGGCAATGCCATGAGACCTTGCTGCCCGCCCCCTCCATTCTGCACAGCCACATGCTGACTCCCTGACTGTCCTGGGTAATGGTTCCTAGTTCCAAATGCCAATGGATGCATGATGCCTGCCTGTGCCTGGGATATATATAGCTGTATATGAGATGGCACTGGTGGGCACAGATGAGATGGCACTGGTGGGCACAGATGAGATGGCACCAGTGGGCACAGATAAGATGGCACTAGTAGGCACAGATGAGATTGTACTGCTGGGCACAGATGAGATGGCACTGATGGGCACAGATGAGACGGCACTAGTAGGCACAGATGATATGACACTGCTGGGCACAGATGAGATGGCACTGGTGGGCACAGATGAGTTCATACTAGTAGGCACAGATGAGATGGCACTAGTAGGCACAAATGAGAGGGCACTGGTGGGCACAGATGAGATGGCACTAGTGGGCACAGATGAGACTGCACTAGTGGGCACAGATGAGACGGCACTAGTGGGCACAGATGAGATCGCACTAGTAGGCACAGTTGAGACCGCACTAGTGGGCACAGATGAGACGGCACTGGTGGGCACAGATGAGACAGCACTATTAGGCACAAATGAGACAGCACCGGTGGGCACAGATGAGACTGCACTAGTGGGCACAGATTAGATGGCACTGGTGGGCACAGTGAGATCTATCTGTGGGGCTGATCTATATACTATCTGTGGCGCTGGCTGCTATATACTGTCTGTGGTGCTGACTACTATATACTATCTGTGGTGCTGATCTATAATATACTATCTGTTGTGCTGGTTGCTATATACTAGCTCTTAAAGGGCCATTTTCTTTTTTAAAAAAATTTAAATGACAACATTTTTTATTTTTTATTTTTTTTATTGCATTTTAGTGTAAATATGAGATCTGAGGTCTTTTTGACCCCAGATCTCATATTTAACCACTTAAGGACCGAACCTCTTTTTGAGATGTGTTGTTTACAAGTTAAAAACAGGTTTTTTTACTAGAAAATCCCTTAGAAACCCCAAACATTATACATTTTTTTTAACACCCTAGAGAATAAAATGGCGGTCGTTGCAATACTTTTTGTCACACCGTATTTGCGCAGCGGTCTTACAAGCGCACTTTTTTTGGAAAAAATACACTTTTTTGAATTAAAAAATGAGACAACAGTAAAGTTAGCCCAATTTTTTTTATATTGTGAAAGATAATGTTACGCCGAGTAAATTGATACCCAACATGTCATGCTTCAAAATTGCGCCCGCTCGTGAAATGGTGACAAACTTTTACCCTTAAAAATCTCCATAGGCGACATTTAAAAAATTCTACAGGTTGCATGTTTTAAGTTACAGAGGAGGTCCAAAGCTAGAATTATTGCTCTCACTCTACTGATCGCGGCGATACCTCACATGTGTGGTTTGAACACCGTTTTCATATGCGGGTGCTACTCACGTATGCATTCGCTTCTGCACGTGAGCTCTGCGGGACGGGGCACATTTAGAAAAAAAAAATTCTTATTTATTTTACCTTTTTATTTTTTATTTTTACACTGTTTTTTTAAAAAAAAAATAGTGTCACTTTTATTCCTATTACAAGGAATGTAAATATCCCTTGTAATAGAAAAAAAAGCATGACAGGACCTCTTAAATATGAAATCTGGGGTCAAAAAGACCTCAGATGTCATATGTACACTTAAATGCAATAAAAAAAAAAAAAATGTCATTTAAAAAATTAATTTTAAAAAAATGGCCCTCTAAGAGCTGTGGGTGGAAGTGGCATTTTGACGTCGCTTCCGCCCTGCATTGTTACGGAGATGGATGGGGGCCATCTTCCCCATCTCCATGCCCAGCCAGGATGAAGATCTGATTTGCCTCCGCCGCTGCCGACGGATCCAGTAAGCGGCGGAGTGCACCGGAGCACGGCGGGAGGGGGGCCCCTCTCTCGCCGCAGATAAAAGTAATCTCGCGGCGAATCCGCCGCAGAGACCACTCTTATCAGTAACCGGACTGCCAGACGAACACGAGGATACCGGGGTTATGGCAGCTAGCCGCTGTCATAACAACGATATCCCCCGTCAAATTTAGGATGTATATCAGCGTGCGGCGGTCCGGAAGTGGTTAAGAGGTCCTGTCATGCTTTTTTTCTATTACAAGGGATGTTTACATTCCTTGTAATAGGAATAAAAGTGACTCAATTTTTTATTATTTTTTTTATTTTTTATTTAAATGCGCCCTGTCCCGCCAAGCTCGCGTGCAGAAGCGAACGCATACGTGAGTAGCGCCCGCATATAAAAACGGTGTTCACACATGTGAGATATCGCCGCGATTGGTAGAGCAAGATCAATAATTCTAGCCCTGGACCTCCTCTGTAACTTAAAACATGCAACCTGTAGAATTTTTTTAAATGACACATATGGAGATTTTTAAGGGTAAAAGTTTGTCACCATTCCACGAGCGGGCGCAATTTTGAAGCGTAACATGTTGGGTATCAATTTACTCGGCGTAACATTATCTTCCGCAATATAAAAAAGATTGGGCTAACTTTACTGCTGTCTTATTTTTTAATTCAAAAAAGTGTATTTTTTTTCAAAAAAAAAGTGCGCTCGTTAGACCGCTGCGCAAATACGGTGTGACAGAAAGTATTGCAACGACCGCCATTTTATTCTCTAGGGTGTTAGAAAAAAAATGTATAATGATTTGGGGTTCTAAGTAATTTTCCAGCAAAAAAAACTTTTTATCTTGTAAACAACAAATCTCAAAAAGAGGATCGGTCCTTAAGTGGTTAATATATTTTTATTGAGATTTTCATTGTAGAAATGTATATAAATTTATAAGAGAAAAAAGGAAAGGAAACACAATTAGCAGCATTGAAATTTACAGTTGAACCCATAAGTGTCCTGAGCATATTTCGTAGTATACCCACTGATTTACAAATGTGCAATGGGGATTGAGCATTAATAGCCATAATTAAATATAGAAAAAGACAAAGTAAAAAAGAGAGAAGAAAAAAAAAATAAATAAAAAAAAAGGGGGGGGGGGGTTGTTGACAGGGTGTCCAATAGTATGTAAGGAAAAATGGGTTTTATGGTCAAATGGGAGAGTTTTAGGATAATAAATATGCAAAGTCAGGGTTTATCATAAAAGATATACAGGGGAGCAATACATATTGAAAATGAGATTATCGGTCATGCAGCTGCGCCGATAATTCTTCCATTCTCATAAGCTTATTTAATTCAGTTATCCATTCTATTATTGAAGGAGTGTGCTGGGATTTCCAATGCCTCGGAATTATCGCCCTTGCAGCCACTAAAAAGAAACAAAAAATCCCCTTATTAACTTTTCAGGCAGATTCTGGGAACATATAGTGCTATTTGGAGAGTTTGGGGCACTGAAGAATTTTTCAAAACAAATAATTACAACATAAAGTTCATAAGTGAGGAAAAAGAGAGCACCTTTCATAATTTTGAAGGGCGTCCTCTGAGTCGAAAAGATAATAGTAGAGGTATATATGAAACTATTTTCCAGAAACATTTTTATACGCTACAAGTTGCCACCCAAAACATGTTATTAGCACCATACCCAGAAATCAGTTTATCAGGGCTAGATAGGACTGCACCTCTTGTGAAAACTTTGAAGAAGAGGTACTAGGTTTAAGAAGGGGGCTTAAAGAGAGGGGTATGATGTTCAGGATATTAGAGAGACATACTGTATGTACTGTATATGCAAAAAATGTGGATAATACTATTTTATTGATGGGTGATGGAAGCAGACAATCTATATAGACAAAGGGGACAGGATCTAACACTTGGTATAGTTTGGAATATAAAAAAAAAAGAAAAAAGAAAGAAACTGTTTAGGAAACTTTTATCTTTACTTTTTGAGGACCCTACATCGGGCAATATTTGGTTAGGCATACAATTTGTAAGTAGATAGGCATCCACCTTGGGCTCATATCTGTCACCCAATCTTTTTAATAGTAAAATGGAATAGGTATATTTAAATGCAGTGTGTCAGGATGCTGTTGGCAGTTTTTGAGGGATTCATGAGCAGTTGCATCCTGCAATACAGTGAAGACTTCTCCCAGAAAATCCCATGTTAAAGTGCAACTTTCCTTGCAAAGTGAACAGCCTCAGTTGCTTTTAGTAAATCAACTCCTCATGCACTCATCCACATGCAACAACACATTTTTTAATTTTAATAATATGGTGCCAGCATACCTTTTTTAGCTTTACATTTTTGAAGATTGTTTGTACCTGTGGAGGAAATCTCTAATAGGGAATATTATTTGGAAAAAAAAAAGTGTCATATTAGGTGTCAACATAAGCTATAGTTATACGCTGCATTTCTAAGATTACAGCTCAGCTGCATTTTGAAATAACTGTAATATGATTTAACTATTTGGATGCTAATTTATGTGTTGCTGCTTTAACCCTGGTGTTGTAAGCCTTTCACTGCTGCTGACATACAGTACGTAAACAGACGTCTGGGTTCCGAGCTGTCAAAATCCCAACAGTCTGTGATGAATTTGCTTCAAAATAGAGGTGACATTAGGCATCTAATTTACCCCTGATGTCCCCTTAAAGAGAACTTGTCACCTCTTACTTGTGATAGCAATAAAGTTAAGTAAAAGTTTAAAAAAAATAAAAATAAAGTTTAATACAGTAATTCAAAAATACTCCCAAATAATGTTTAAAAGCCCCTGCCTCCATATACACACACATATGAATGCAAACATGCATATGGGGTGCAAATGCATACAGAAACAACAATTTTGTGACATATATTAGGTATTGTTGCACAATATTCTAGGGCCATCATTCACTGATTTTTTGCCATTTCAAGGGTATCCACCATTTTGAGGCTTGACACATTTGGTATCCATTTACTCACCTTAAGCTCATATTTTATGGGTATTATGTTGTGTTTCAGAAGTTTGTGTATATGCACCTGTGGTTTGTTCAACCAGCTGCTGCAGCCAGACACATTTGTGTCTTTTACTATGTATTCAAATTATGTAGCACTGCATGTATATGTATCTTATCCATAATCCTATTTTATGTGATTTTTCTATCAATACAATAAATATACATACAAATATCACATATAAAAAGTGCTTTAGTGCTTTGTACTACTTGTATACCTTAACCGTTTGCTGACCACATAACTTAGTTATATGCATCAGAGAAGCTCTCTCTACCTAGTACGTGATCTGGCACTTCTGGTTAGAGGGCTTGCGCACGTGCCACCGACGCCACGGCTGTACTGTGATTAGACGCAGCACAAACCGATCAGCCGGGGCTGGCCAATGGATGTTGGCCTGCACCCACTGATCAGCAAGGAAAGACACAGAACTGAGCTCTGCCTATGTAAACAAGACAGAGCTCCATTCTGTCAGCAGGGATGTGATGGATTATCATTCCCTAAAATGCAGGGAGTCCATCACATCCCATAGTTAAAACAGTGCACATAGTACACAAAACACTGGCTAGGCACACCTTTAACCCTTTGATCACCCTAGATGTTTAACCCCTTCCCAGCCAGTGTTATTAGTACAGTGATAGTCATATATGTTTACTCATGTGTGTATTAATGGATGTCTACTTATGTTCATTTTAAATTTGTTTTTAATGTAAATTCCTTTTATTTTAATATATATGCAAAGTGTATGCTGGACATATTTTTTTTGCAAGAGTATATCGTCGGTATTTTTACTATGGAACCATGATGTTTTTAATGTGCAGCACCAGCACAGTTTCTCTCGCTCCCATATGGTGATGGACAATCAGCGTGTGTTAACACTGCTCTGAGGTGCACAATCGGAGCAAGAGTGACACGTCTAGCTGCGCCCTCTGTTGAAGTCAGGAAGTGACGAAATGCGTGAGGGCGTGGATATAACAAAGTAAACCAGAAGTGATGAGTGCGCTTCACCGTCAGCTGTTCCCAACCAGGAAGTGATAGTGAACGCTGTGTATGCAACACGGGTGCTCTTGGGACCAGGAAATTTGGTGATTTCAAATGTTCTTCTAACAGTGTTCAAATGTACGTAGATTGGAAGCTGGGTTGGCTGTATGTTGGGGATTTCTTAATAAAGCAGGATTACGCTGTGTTTGCATTTCTGTGTTTTTATGAACCCCTTTGGAGCACAACATTTGCCTGCTTTCTATGATGATGATGGGAGTCTGATTGGAGGAAATGCTTGATTAAAGGGGTTGTAAAGGTATAAATTTTTTCACCTTAATGCATTCTATGCATTAAGGTGAAAAAACTTTTGATAATACCGCCGCCCCCAGCCCCCCCGTTTTACTTACCTGACACCTCGAAACTCGGCCGCTCGTTCCCGACCTCCATTCAGCCGATCAGCCTGCTCGCTGATTGGCTATAGTGGATGGATTGAAAGCAGCGCAGCCATTGGCTCGCGCTGCTGTCAATCACATCCAATGACGCGGCGTGGGGGGCGGGGCCGAGTGATACAGCGAGCCGCTATAGCCGCCGGCTGTATCACGGGAGCACGCCCGCAATAACTAACCACCATGCGAGGGAGCTCGCATTAAGGTGGTTAGTTATTGCAGGGAGGAGCTGAGACAGCCGCCGAGGGACCCCAGAAGAGCAGGTTCGGGGCCACTCTGTGCAGAACGAGCTGCACAGTGAAGGTAAGTATAACATGTTTGTTATTTTTAAAGAAAAAAAAATTTACCTTTACAACCCCTTTAAGGTTATCTTTTTCCATCTGTTTGGTGAGTTTAAACCCCATCTGGGGAACGAGTGCCTCACATGGTGAAAACTGGGTAGTTGGTGTAGGGTGCACATATAATCCACTGCCTAGGATCACCCATCTTCACAGACTCAGTTTGCTACATCATCAAAGTGTATATGCTACATGTTTGTGGAGTTGGACACTTATCCATCATTAGCGCTGCTATAACATTTGGACTGTTTATTAATTAGACTGTCTCTTTATTATATATGTTGTTTCTGGTAGTTTTTATTACTGTATTTTAAGAGAATTTTGTTTTTTTATTATACTTCAAGCGGCTGCTATTGAATCTTTGATAGATCAAAGTATATACTGGGATTCTATCATCAGTACTACGTTTAATATACATCGGGTTTAAACTGCTCCACCTGTATATATTGACCAGGTGACTCATGACGGCTGGGATAAATTGGCGCTGAGTAGTGTACTTTAGGCCTTTTTTGTACACTTTTCTTTATAGTACAGTGATAGTGAATATTTTTTTTTTGTTTACAAACTTTTTATGAAGTACAAAAAATTGGTACAAAACGAGATATTATATGCTAAGAAAAATGCTATATATAAGCATGCATAGTAAGAACAATTACAACTGAACTATGTATATTGAAAATGATAGCGGTACATTGCAATTATTGACTAATATGCAATCCATGGTGACCTTGAAATAGATAAATAACTGTTGTATATTAATGACCTTTAATGAAGAGTATTAGTTATTCAGGGTTTAGAAAGTGCTTAGAATGTGCAAACCAGGGGTCCCATTTCTTATCATACAAATGATTTGTATTATGTAAAGTATGAAATATTTTTTCCATAAGGTTAATATTATTTATTCTTACTTTCAATTGGGCTAGTGGTACTGATGGAGATTTCCAATGGTAGGCAATTAGCCAGTGTATGGAAACACATATTGTGTGGATCAGTCTCATGTGGTGTAGGGACAATCCTATAACAGGGAAGAATAACATACAATTGGAGAGAGTGAGTCGTATAATATTGTCTGAAATTTTGGAAGCAGGATTTTCCAATTGTTTCTATTATTTGGATATTTTCTCACATTTCTCAAGAATGTGTGAGAATGAACCTGTAGAGATGCAACCTCTGAAACATGTCTGAGGTACTGAAGGGAAAATGATGTGAAGTTTTGCCGGTGTATAGTACCATCTTGTGAACGACTTTATTATTGTCTCTCTAATTGTGAGTCATCTTGTGCATTTGTGTAAATTGATGATATATTCGTCCCATTTTTCTGTTGAGAATGAGATATCACATTCTAACTCCTATTTTTGCATATAGGAATGTATATCTTGCCTATCAGTGTTAACCAGATTTGAATATATCTCAGATATCAACCCCTTGCCTCTAGGTGATTTCAAACTTACGTTTTCAAAAAAAGTGGGTGATTTGAAAGTATGACTTGTAAAAGTGTCTTATTTGGAGGAATCTCCTGAGTTCATTATTGGGAATCTGATATTTGGTTGTTAGTGAAGAGAATGAATTGAAATTAGTGTTTTCTATAAATTTTGTGAGGGAAGTCAGGTTATTGTCAATCCACCAAGTGAATTCTCCCATTCCCTGGTGGTTTGGTAAGAGTTTAGGATCTCCTATGAAAGAGGCAGGTGGAGGGGTGGCAGAGATAACTTTACATTTTTTATTGTGTAGTCTCCTCCAGAGTTGATATGATTGTGAGACTAATTGATTAAGGGTATCTAAAGTATAGATTGAGATCTTCTTGCCCCATAATAGTCCGGAGATAGTATATGGTAGGATTGAATCTTTCTCAAATCTGACCCAAGGGATCTTGGGGTTGTGGATATGCCATTGGGCAATTTGTGACCATCTGGCAGCTAAATAATAGAGCCAAACATTTGGTAGGCCAAATCCTCCACTTTTTTGTTATTTGTATAACACTGTTTTAGATGTGGGTGAATATCTAACCAAATTAACTTGTTAATATCTGGTGGAATTTAGTAATCATTATCTCATTAAGTCTAATAGGGAGTGCTCTAAATAAATATATTAACTTTGGTAGAATTGTCATTTTAATTGCCGTTATTCTGTCTAAAAGTGATATATTGAAAGACTTCCAGAGTTTAAGCAACATTATTAATTTTTGCAACATAGGTAGGTAATTTTTGGAGGGTAAATTATTAATGTCTTGGGTGAGATGGATGCCTAGATAAGAGAGAGACTTCATTGACCATGTGAAATTAAATAAGGTGCAGATGGTTTCTAATTGAGATGTTTATTGGCATACCTATAGATTTCAGAAACCTGAAAGTGGTGAGAAAGTTTTTAATGTATGTAAAAGGTTTGGTAATGCTATATTGGGTTGTGGATAGTGCAAATTTTAGCACTGATCATTGTACTAGTGTCACTGGTCCCCACAAAGTGTCAAAAGTGTCAGTTAGTGTCAGACTGTCTGCCGCAATATCGCAGTCCTGCTATAAGTCGCTGATCGCTGCCATTATTAGTATTTGTGCAAACCAATCAATATACGCTTATTGTAATTTTTTAACCAAAAATATGTAGCAGAATACATATTGGCCTAAATTTATGAAGAAATTTGAATTTTCAGTGTTCGGCAGAAGTGAAGTGCTAGCCCCGCCTCAAACGGGTTTACACTTTCTGGCATCTTTAGGGAGCGATAAAAAGTGCTTTTCACTAGCCTCTTTTTAAATATCTATTAACTTTTTGTCTCCTTTTAGTCTTCTCATGGTTTTCTACTTATTTTGTGCAGTATTTTCCTGGATCCAACCTTCCTCATCTCTACTCTTGTAACACATTATTATATTAAAAGCCATATATACATATTCGTTTGCATCAGCCCACTCATATGCATCATTAACAATTAATGATGCATTAATCAGATGGATTCCAGGAAGTTGATGGTACATGAATCATCTGCCCTTACTCAAGATGGCTGCAGCTAGAAATGCTAGGGTGATGTTTTTCAAATTTCTATGGATGGCTGTGTGATTTTGCTTTGAATATTATAAATGAATGAAATAGTGTTTTTGGTTTGTAGTGATCAGATGCAGTGCAGTTCCCATTGAACACACAATCACATAACTGTTTCCAAACTGCTCCTAGAAATCAGGCAATGCCAGTATTCAGGTTTGGTGGTTAGCCTTGCTTAGGAAAGGTAACAGCCATCATGAAAGGTTCTCGCAAGCTGAATTTGTTTTGTTCTTTTATAATGTCGATGACAGTGTTGTCTTTATTCCGTTTACTTGTTATGTCTCCATTATCTAACCCTCACCTTTCTAAAATGCTATACAGTAGTACAGTAGTACAGTTATTTTAATTTTACACAGAATTTCAGCAGATTGTTTTGTTACCACAGATAATAAGTATTTAACCTTCATTGCCATTAGATGCAAAATTCCAATCCTGAACTTTACAGGTACTTTAAGTATCAAATGCGTACTTTTTAATGTTTCAAAACTAGAACTGCTCCCAGAAATCAGGTAGTGTCACTATTCAGGTTTGGATGGTAACCTTGCTTAGGAAAGGAAACAGTCGTCATAAAAGCTTTTTACGAGTTGAATTTGTTTTGTTCTTTTTTATAATGTAGATTACAATGCTATCTTTATTCTGTTTATTCCCAATGTCTCCATTATCTAACCCTCACCTCTTAAAATGCTATACAATATTACAGTTATGCAGATATTTTAACTTTCAACAAAACTTGAATAGGTTTTTTTGTCAACGCATATTGTTAAGAATTTAACCTTCATTGCCATTAGATACAAAATTCCAGTCTATAGGGGTACATTAACCATCATATGCCTACTTTTAAATGTTTCAGAGTTAGAACTGCTCCCTGATATCAGGCAGTGTCAGTATTCAGGTTTGGATGTTAGCCTTGCTTCGGAAAGGTAACATGCGTCATGAAAGGCTCTTGCAAGCTGAATTAGTTTTGTTCCTTTATAATATATAATGTGCAGGACAATATTATCTTTATTCTGTTTACTTGCTGTGTGCCCATTATCCAACCCTCACCTCTTAAAATGCTATACAGTACTACAGTGATGCAGATATTTTAACTTTAAACAAAACTAAAGTAGATTATTTTGTTAACACAGATAGTTAAGTATTTAACCTTCATTGCCATTCAATACAAAATTCCAATCCTGAACTTTAGGGGTACTTTAACTACCATATGCCTACTTTTTAATGTTTCAGAGTTAGAACTGCTCCCTGATATCAGGCAGTGTCAGTATTCAGGTTTGGATGTTAGCCTTGCTTAGGAAAGGTAACAACCGTCATGAAAGGCTCTCGCAAGCTAAATTTGTTTTGTTCCTTTATAATGTAGAGACAGAGTTATCTTTATTCTGTTTACTCACTATCTGTCCATTATCTAAACCACACCTCTTAAAATGCTATACAATATTACAGTGATCCAGATATTTTAACTTTATTCAAAGTATTGCCATTATGTAACCCTCACCTCTTAAAATGCGCTACAGTAGTACAATGACGCAAATATTTTAATTCCAAACAGAACTTAGTGGATTGTTTTGTTAGCGCAGATAGTAAGTATTTAACCTTCATGGCCATTAAATGCAAAATTCCAATCCTGAACTCTAGGGGTACTTTAAATATCACATGCCTACCTTTTAATGGTATTGTATATTGCATGTTAGTTACTGGTAGTCTTTTCAAACATTCAATACTAAATACACAGGGGCATAAGTCATATTCTCATGTATAGCATGCTTCTTTCAATGCATAGCCCTTTTTAATGGATTATGGTAATGCATTTTATGACTTCAGTCAATGGAGTACAAGTGGATATAAAACTGTCAAGGTAAATTATAGATGTTGCAATAGATTGTTTTCATAATCACTATTTACTGCCAGTAAATATCCATTATGGGTGGGTGAAACTGTATTCTTAAAGATGCGGTATGGAAGATGAAATATTTAGGAGAAAGTAGATAAACAATTTTAGATTGCTGTTAATTACTATGAGAGTGGGCACTAGATGACCTCTCTGTGGGTCCAGAATCCAGCAGACAGTGCATTAATTGCCAGCTAATGTAGAAGCATGTAATCAGTTTCCATTTCTTAGAGACTTCTTTATGAAGCTGGAGGTTTCTGCGCTAATAACAGGACTCCCTTGTTAGAAAACATCAGATCGCGTATTTCACAAGTTTTAATCACAAAGGAGCTTGAATATATAATCTTACTATTACACTGGCAACATACTTGAATATAAGGAGTATAGGATACCTGTTCAGGTCAACTTTTTATCAAGGTAAAGCTGTGGTTTGCCAGTCCTCACCACTCCCTTTGGAGTAATCTTCAGTCTGGGAACAGCTTTTGCTTCACTATTTTTAATAAAGATATTTCTAAACACACTCAATAAAGACTCCTTGTTGTCTCTCACATACAAAAAGCTGTGATGTGACTTAGGACCTGTGTCAACAGTCTTTTTCTTCATTGAACAAGCTTTGTATTACTATACAAATCTGGGAATGCAAAACCTGTCCAAAGAAAAAAAAGCCTGTTGACACTGGAAAAGTCTAGGACATGACCGTGGGAGTAAGTGACAAGGGAGCTAAACAGCAGGAGGTCTTGGGAAGAGTAAAGAGCATGTTTTGGGTGATATTTTATGATAAAGTTGATAATGTGGTTGGGGCCAGAGTTGTGGGTGGTCTTTTTTGTTGTTAATATTTAAAATTGTTTACATTGGGCAATCATAAGCCAGTGGAGGGTTTGGGAGGCATTGGTGACAGACACTGAAAGGTTGGTAGGGTGAATGAGTCTTGCAAGATATTCAAGATAGACTGAACGGGCCTTTGAAGAGTTAGGCCAATGAGGAGGGAGCTGTAGTCATAAAAGCAAGAGATGACAAGGGAATAAATAAGTATCTTAGTTGAGTCATTAGTTAAAAAGGGGTGTATTTTGTACATTTGGATGTTACGGAGGTTAAGACAGAAAATTTGGACAGTGAATAGATGGAGAGGTCAGGGTCCAGGATTACAGAAAGTGTCTGAGGACAAAGCCTTTGGGACCCCTACAGAAAGGAGAAGAGAAGAGTGATAGGTAGAATTGTATGTAGGAACTAAGGACCCCTAAAATGTAATAGAATAACAGAAAGGAGGTCAAAGAAGAGGAGATTTGAGAGCAGAAGTGGGTGTTGAACCGTCAAATTCAGCAGAAAGGTCTAATAGTACTGCATAGTGGCCATTGGTTGCAGTGGCTATTAAGTTGATGTAAAAGAAAAAAAACTTTGGGGAAGGTGGGACAGAGGATTTTTTTCATCCAAAATTAGGGACTATTCCTCTGAATGAGAGATAGATAAGAGGTACAGAGAAGAATTATATAGCATAAGTTTCAGGAAGCATCCAGCCACTAAACGTGTAAATGTTCTGTGGCAGCAGGGAAGTATTCAGATCTCAGCCAATGGTTAAAAATTCCTTCTGTTGGCAGTATGTCCATTTTTCTCAATAAAAATAATAGAATTTAAAAGAAAAAAAAATTGTTCCCAAATTGTGCCAGCTGATACCTCAAGAGGGCCACAAATATTCATGCAAAATCCTTGCTTGATATTATAATGCTTTTTCAGAACTAAGCTGAAGGGCCATCTTTTAAAACATCAGCCCAGCGCTGAAGAGCCAATCACCCTTCCACACTTTTTGTGTTTAGAGTAGATGCAGTGGCAGCAGATAAGTTTCTACCTCCTGTCCCAGTGTACAAATAATCTTCAGTGTAATGCCTGGTGCTAAAAGAAATGTATATAGATATATATATATATATACTGTATTATTAGTACTATGGTAATATTATTATTATTTTTGTCTTAAAGAAATGGCCAAAATTGGCCGCTTTTAGTCATGTAAACTTCATTTTTACAAATTTCCTGTGATTTGTTATTAACAACTGCAACCTACAAACTTAAAAGTAGCCTTGGCAGATCATTATACAATCACCTATTGCCACATTGGTTCTATATACAGTATGTTGTGGCTGGTCAAGCATGATTATAGTATATCTGTAGGATGACTGTGGAAACACCCAGTTGTCTTGAGTTTACAGCGCATCCAGAAAGTATTCACAGTGCTTCATTTTTTCCACATTTTGTTTTGTTACTGCCTTAGTCCAAAATTAATTAAATCCATTATTTTCCTCAAAATTCTACAAACAATACCCCATAATGACAACATGAAAGAAGTTTGTTTGAAATCTTTGCAAATTTATTAAAAACAAAAAATGAAAAAATTACATGTACATAAGTATTCACAGCCTTTGCCATGACACTCAATATGGCATTGTCTGTAGACAGGATTGTATTGAGGCATAGATCTGGGGAAGGGTACAGAAAAATGTCTGCAATGAAGGTCCCAATGGGTACAGTGGCCTCCATCATCCATAAATGGACAAAGTTTGGAACCACCAGGACTCTTCCTAGAGCGGCTCGTCCGGCTAAGCTGAGCAATCAGGGGAGAATGGCCTTAGTCAGGGAGGTGACCAAGAACCCGATGGCCACTCTTGTAGAGCTCCAGCATTTCTCTGTGCAGAGAAAAGAACCTTCCAGAAGAACAACCATCTCTGCAGCACTCCACCAATCAGGCCTGTATGGTAGAGTGGCCAGACGGAAGCCATTCCTCAGTAAAAGGCACATGACAGCACACCTGGAGTTTGCCAAAAAGCACCTGAAGCACTTTCAGACCATGAGAAACAAAATGATCTGGTCTGATGAAACAAAGATTGAACTCTTTGGTCTGAATGGCAAGCGTCATGTCTGGAGGAGACCAGGTACTGCTCATCACCTGGCCAGTACCATCCCTACAGTGAAGCATGGTGGTGGCAGCATAATGTTGTGGGGATGATTTTCAGTGACAGGAACTGGGAAACTAGTCAGGATTGAGGGAAAGATGAATGCAGCAATGTACAGAGACATCCCTGATGAAAACCTGCTCCAGAGCACTTTGGACCTCAGACTGGGGCTAAGGTTCATCTTCCAACAGGACAGCGACCCTAAGCACACAGCCAAGATAATAAACGAGTGGCTACGGGACAACTCTGTGAATGTCCTTGAGTGGCCCCAATTGAACATCTCTGACGAGATGTAAAAATGGCTGTGCACTGACGCTCCCCATCCAACCTGATAAAGCTTGAGAGGTCCTGCAAAGAAGAATGGGAGAAACTGCCCAAAACGAGGTGTGCCAAGCTTGTAGCATCATACTCAAAAAGACTTGAGGCTGTAATTGGTGCCAAAGGTGCTTCAACAAAGTATTGAGCAAAGGCTGTGAATACTTATGTACATGGGATTTTTTTTTTCGTTTTTTATTTTTAGTACATTTGCAAAAAATTAAAACAAACTTCTTTCACGTTGTCATTATGGTGTATTGTTTCTAGAATTTTGAGGAAAATAATTACCGTATTTATTGGCGTATAACACACTGAAAATAGGGGGCAAATCATGGATGCGTGTTATCTGCCAATAGTGTACTTCGGAGGGGAAGGAGGGGAATGCTGGCTACATTGAGGCTCAAAATGGGCATTAATCAGGCTGCATTGATGGGAAATGGGCTGCAGATGGGCATTAATCAGGTTGCATTGAGGCTGCAGATGGGCATCGATCAGACTGCATTGATGGGAGATGGGCTGCAGATGGGTATTGATCAGGCTGCATTGAGGCTGCAGATGGGCATTGATGGGAGCTGGGGAGGCTGCAGATGGGCACCAATCAGGCTGCATTGATGGGCACTAACCCTTATTTTGCTTCAAAAATGTTTATTTAAAAAATATTTTTTTTTCCCTTAAACTTCCCTCTTAAATTGAAGGTGCATGTTATACGCCTCTGCGTGTTATATGCCGATAAATACGGTAATTTAATCCATTTTGGAATAAGGCTGTAACATAACAAAACGTGCAAAAAGTAAAGCGTTGTGAATACTTTCCAGATGTACTGTACTTAAAGTGGTTAAAAACCTCTGAAACTAAAAATGAACAAAGCATATCTGTAGCACCCTCCTAGATAGGTGCAAGGATTAGGTAGATTTAGTTTTGGCTTACTGTGTCCAGTGTGGCAGAAGTTGTTATATTAGGTAAATTTAGTTGTAATCAGAGCAGCTGCATGTGATTAATTAGGTTTGTTCAGTGTTTCAGCTCCTGCTGGTTTGATTGTTTCCTTTGCTTTCCAGAGAACTGTAGAAGACTCTCTGGAACATAGGTGTGGTGAAAAGCAGATAGCATCATGAATATTTACACAGTCCTGGCTAGTCCCAGGGAGGGTGGCCCTGAAGGCTGCTAGGAGTCTGTATAAATACTCTGAGACACAGAGCTCCTGGCTCTTATCCTGCAGAGGAAAAATCCAGCATGGGGGGCTTGCTGCCCTCTGGGCAGCCCTGCCATGAGCTTGCTGCTCATGAGGCCTTGGCTGGGCTACCTGAGGGGCCTGGATACTGAAGGGGCTGTCATCTGGAGATCTAGTCTGGAATCACAGGAGAAAGGTGTTGCATGGATGTTGGAAAGAGTCAACCAACTGACATTTGTGAGTACAGCCCACTGTGAGAGATCTTAGAGACTTTTAGGCTGCTGCCATCCCTCTGGTTCTAGAAGGTCATCTGTGTGTTTGTTTAAAGGGGACATCAGCTGGTGTCCTGAAGAGCGTACTCTCATTCTTTGTGAAAGGACTCTACTCTGGTTGCTCAAAGAAAGATGCTTTTGTAATTTTAACTGCTTCTGCTACAAAACCAAGTCCATATTTTGCTTTTGCAAGGACTTTTGCTTCAATTCTACCAAAGGAAGTTTACTGTCCTCATTTTGTACATAGATCTTTTGGAGTATCCCAAATTCCCCAACCCTATCCAAGTCACCCCAAAAATAAAAACACTAAAAAGAACACCTCTTGACTTTATATTGAACCAAAGACTGACAGTGAACCAGTGCCTGTGGGTCAATTACTGGGAAAAGGAATCCAGGCATATTTCCAGCAGCTCCTTCTGGTGTAGCGCTACATGTCCTTCTGTTATTTGTACTTGTCTCAATCCGAAGTACTTAATCGGATTTCTGTCTGCTGTCTCCTTCATCTGCCATCTGAGCCAAGTCTGACAGATTGTCTAGAGTGGTTGTAAACCTTTGAAATGAAAAATGAACAAAGCATATCCTTCCGTTGTGTGTATTTGTCTCACTCCAAAGCACTTTATGTGATTTCTGTCAGCTGTCTCCTTCATTTGCCATCTGAGTCACTTCTGACTGACTATGCAGACTCCAAGGGGCCAGGGGGACGGGGAAGGGGATCTTCAGCACACAGGCTATAATTGACAGCCTCAGCTGTACATGTTTCCTCATGAGACTGTGGAGGAGGGGTGTCAATTCCCTCCACTCAGGCATCAGATTACACTCACCTCCTTACTTTATGCTGTGAAGTATGTCTCCTGCCCTCTGACCATCAGAAATGCTGTGTGGCTACTTATGTAGGAGGATTTGTTTCATCTCTGTGTATCACCTGAGGCTCATCACTTCAGTGGGTATATATAGGTTTACAACCACTTTAAAGTGCATTAAAAATTGGTTATATTAGGATATTCTACCTCTGGTATCAGCTTAAAGTGTGGCTGGAGTGGACTACCTCCTCTAGCATCCAAGTGAATGACTGCTCCAGTAAGGATGGGAACAGGGGTTTAGGCAAAAAGTCAAATACTGGTGATAGTGGACTATTATTAGAAGGGCGGACAGGGTAATATCTCACAAAGACCACAATTGCCAAACAGTTTGTTGTTTCCTGGGGTTTGACACATTGCGGAATGAGTTGACAGATTGTTGAGTGGGGCTGGTACAAATTACAAAATTAGAGGAAGATGTAGCATCCTAAAGATTTCAATGACTTAGGTAGCAAGTTAAGAAAAGGGACCTTCAAGGTAGTATTTTCACGAGCCACACCAGAGAGTCAATGGGAGCCTGGATAGCTGAACAAGTGGCTGAGAAACTGGTTTAAGAAGGAGGACTTTGGATTCCTGGAGAACTGAGCTGACTGGTCCTAATGTAGGGATAGAATGAATTTAAATGGCAAGGGGGGTCCTGCTCTGGTGGGGGAACAATGGTTAGAAGGCTGGAGAAGCTTTTAAATTGGGGTCTGAGGATTGAATGATCAAAAGGGAATATGCCATAGGGAGAACAAGGGTCTACAGGGGAACAGGGGGTGGAATACTGAGGTTAAAACTAGATGGCAGAGAAATTGCCTCACCTAAGTCCAAAACAAAAAGAGTAATGGCATCAAGTAATAGCTCAAAAATGAGTAGTAATAGAATATGAACTGCTAATACAATATTAAAAGCTGTGTTCACAAATGCAAGAAGCCTGGTAAACAAAATAGATTGTCTAGAACTTATGTTTTTCGAAGAGCACTTTAACGTATTAGGAATATTTGAAACCTGCTTGGAAAGCTCACATGACTGGTTTGCAAACATGAAGGGGTACACTCTATTTCAGAGGAACAGAATTGGCAGAAGAGATGGAGGGGTATGTAAGTATGTGAAGAGCAAATTGAAAGTGGTTTTGAGAGATGAGATCACTAACGAGAAATGTGATGATGCAGAGTCATTATGGCTGGAGCTGTAGCAAATAGTAAATACTTGTGAGTGTATGTTTTAGGCCCCCTAATATGTATGAGGAGGGGTCTCAACTCCTTTCACAAACTGAAATAACTAGAAGCCAGGCAAAAGTATTATTATGGGTGATTTTGATTATCTTGATATTGATTAGGGTGAATGGAACTGTACCATCAACAAAGGCTTGTCTTTTCTAATGCCCTGTACACACAGGCGGACTTTTCGGCAGCAAAGGTCCGACAGTTTTTCCGACGGACTTTCAACAAACTTTTGACGGACTTCCGGTGGACTTTCGAACGAACGAACTTGCCTACACACGATCACACCAAAGTCCAACGGATTCGTATGTGATGACGTACGACCGGACTAAAATAAGGAAGTTCATAGCCAGTAGTCAATAGTTGCCCTAGCTTTGGTTTTCGTCCGTCGGACTAGCATACAGACGAGCGGGTTTTTAAATAGGAACTGGGTCCGGCGGAGCTCCGACGTAAAGATTTGAAACATGTTCCAAATCTAAAGTCCGTCAAATTTTTGACAGAAACAGTCTGCTGAAGGTCTGATGAAGCCCACACACGGATGGATTGTCCACAGGATTCGGTCCGTCAGACCAGTCCGGTCGAAAAGTCCGCTTGTGTGTACAGGGCATTAAATGTATTGTAGGTTGGTTTCATAGAACCAATGGTGGAAGACCCAACAAGAAAAAATGCTCCGTTGGATCTATTAATTTAAACAAAAATGTTGAGCTTACTACAGATGTGTAAGTTAGAGACAACTTGGTAATAGTGATGTAATCACATTTGCTTTATTTTATAAGAAAGATCAGCATGTTGGTATGACAAGAACCAAACACAGACTAAAATGTACAAAGTAGAAGTGACACACCCTGGACATTTCAGATTTTCAAAGAATGCAACAAGAAATGCAAGAGAGCAATTGGGGAAGCTAAAATAGAATATAAGAAACACAATGGTACACCAAGTAAAACAAATCCCATTTTTTTCAACTGTATCAATAGTCAAAAGTCTATGGAAGAACAAACAGGCCCCATAACAGATAAACACAAGAGGCTGGTCACAGATATCAGGGAAAAGACAAATGTATTAAATCACCTTTTTCTCTTCAGTTTTTATAGATGAAAAAAACATATTTGATAGTTGTAACAGTAATTCTACTGACTATTCACTGAAAGTACCTCTGTGGTTGACTGAAAACCAGGTACAAAAGAAGATATACAAACTTATTGTGAACAAATCATCAGATCCAGATGGCTTACACTCACCAGTTCTTAGGGAACTTAGCTCAACTATAGCCAAGGTGCTATTTCTAAATTTAAAGACACCTTACCAACTAATTGAAGACCAAATGTGGTACCAATTTCCAAAAGGATTGAGGTATATACCAGGAAGCTACAGGCCAGTCAGCCTAACATCAATAGTATGTAAGGCATCCAAGGGAAAGGTAAGGGACTCTACACAGAAATTTGTCTGTGATAAAGTTATCATATTGGACACTCAGCATGGATTTATGAAAGGCCATTCTAGTTCTTTGAAGAATTAAGTGAGAAAATGGACAATGGAAGTCCAGTGGATGTAGAGTAGTTTATCTAAATCTAAATCTAAATTTTGCTAAGGCTTTTGATAATGTACATCATAAATGTTTGCAAAATCTTTACAATAAAGTGTGTTGGAGTTGATGAAATTGCATGTACATGTATAGGAAACTGGTTACATGAACAGGTCCAGAGAACAGTGATGAATGACTCATTGTCTGGATGGTTTAAAGTTATGAGTAGTGTGGCCCAGGGTTCTGTCTTAAGTCCAATGCTGTTCAATTAACTTATTATTGATATAGAGGTTGGAACCAAGAGCTGATACAAAATTTAGCTGGGATATACCTTCTGCATAGGATATAGCATCATCACAGGAAGACCTGTTACATTGCAGATTAGGTTCGATATTGAAAATGTTAAGTTATACACTTGGATGCCAAAAATAAACACACAAATTACACATTAGGAGGGTCTCCCCTGGGAGAATCAGTGATGGAAAAGGATATGGGGATCAAGGCAGGCCCGTCCGTTAGGGGCGCAGGGGCGCTGCCCCCTATCCATGCATCCGGCCCTCTAATCTACATTCGGGGCACTGGATGAGTGGATTCCGAAGGCAGGATTTTTTTTTTTAAGCACGTGATTAGAGCCAGATGCTCTAATAGGCTTCAAAAAATGGTGGCGAGCCCACCCAGTTGTGTGATAATAGCGAACCCGACTGACGGGCGGGGGGGGCTGTGGGTGCATTGTTTGGCAGCCGCCCCCCCCCGAAATATGCCACCAGCCGCCACTGATGGGGATGCTTGTAGAGCACAGACTTAAGTAATAGCATGCAATATCAAGCTGCAGCTAATAAAGCTTGCAAAATGCATGCAAAAAAAGGACATATATTCAAGAGATAAGACAATCATTCTGCCCCCTTTACAAAACACTGGTTCAGCCTCTTCTTAAATATGCAGTTCAGTTTTGACCACCAATCTTCAGGAAAGAAATTGTTGAATTACAGTTTAGCAAAGGGCAGCAAAACTAATAAGGGGGATGGAGGACCTCATCTATGAGGATGGATTACATAGATTACAGTTATTCACTCTGGGGAAGAGGGGATATGATTACAATGTACAAATATATCAAAGGTGACCAGTAACTGTAATAAACTGTTTACCCTAAGGTTCTTGGCGAGGACATGTGGCCACAATTTGAGATTGGAAGAAAAAAAGTTTAACCTTAGGTTGTGGAAAGGGTTCTTTATGTTTACAGCACTTAAAATGTGAAACTTCCTCCCCCAGGTAGTGTTACTAGCTAAGAGTAGTTGCCGACCAGCTGCCGTCATTATACGGGGGCAGGTCAGTTCATTCCCGCGAATCGCCTTACCTGTACCTCGGCTCCTTTAAGAGCCATAGCAGGCACGCGCGTGTCCGCTGCATGGCCCCGATGTGCATGGCTGGCACCCTCAATGTCTGCCGGCCACCCACAATCATGGGCATGAGAGCCAGAACGGGAATCTGTGTATGTAAACACACAAATCCCCGTTCTGACAGGAGAGGAGAGACAGATTTGCTGTTCCTAGTAATTAGGAACAGCGATCTGTCTCCTCCTCCAGTCAGTCCTATCCCCCCACAGTTAGAAACACACATGAGGGAACACAGTTAACCCCTTGATTGCCTCCTAGTGTTAACCCCTTCCCTGCCAGTGATATTTACACAATAATCAATGCATTTTTATAGCACTGATCACTGTATAAATGTCAGTGGTCTCAAAAAAGTGTCAAAAGTGTCCAATCTGTCCGCCGAAATGTCGCAGTCCTGCTAAAAATCGCAGATCACCGACATTACTAGTAAAAAATAATAAAAATGCCATAAATCTGTCCCCTATTTTGTAGACACTATAATTTATGCAAACCAATCAATATAAGCTTATAGAGATTTTTTTTACCAAAAATATGTATAAGAATATATATTGGCCTAAACTGATAAAGACATTTTTTTTTTGCATTCTTATTATAGCAAAAAGTTAAAAAAAAATTGTATTTTTTTCAAGTTTGTCGCTTTTTTTTTTGTTTATAACGCAAAAAATAAAAACCGCAGAGGTGATAAAATACCACCAAAAGAAAGCTCTATTTGTGGGGAAAAAAAGGAATTCAATTTTGTTTGGGTACAGCGTCACACAACCGCGCAATTGTCAGTTAAAGCGCCCCAGTGCCGTATCGCAAAAAATGGCCTGGTCATTAAGGGGGCAAAATTCTTCCAGTCCTTAAGTGGTTAAAAAAACTTTTAGATGTCTTCCTCAGGAAACAGAACATACAGGGCTATGAAAATTGTTAGAGAATAAAAAACAAACACACGACGAAAATGTGTGTGTATGGAAGGAGCCATGGTTGTCACACAGTCTGTCTCTTAAACATGACTGCCTTTCGTTATCTCTATTACATATTGGCTTGATGGGTTTAGTAGTTTACAAAAAAAAATATAACAAAGTCGGTTCACATGAAGTGAAATATGTAGAAAGAGCAACAAATAGTTTCTATACTTGCTAAAAATGTCTGTAGCCTGAAAAAAAGAACTAATAAACTTATTACATCTAAAAACTGGTAAGCTGCAATACATTTCTTGATTTGGAGAATTTAGGTACACTTTAATACTGTGCATTGTCTATGGCAGTGATGGTGAACCTTGGCACCCCAGGTGTTTTGGAACTACATTTCCCATGATGCTTATGCACTCTGCAGTGTAGTTGAGCATCATGGGAAATGTAGTTCCAAAACATTTGGGGTGCCAAGGTTCGCCATCACTGGTCTATGGTATTCTAAAGATATTTAAATATGGGAGCTATAGAATACAATTTATAGAGAATGCAATGGATGTATGGTCCAGGGACAAAACCACAGGTTATATAATTTATTATGCTGAAGTGGTATATTATTTACAGTGGGTGTTTTTTACACGATGTAAGGCTCTGTTTTAATATATGCATTCATGCAGGAGCTTTACAAAAACAATATATCCATGTGTATTGGTGGCATGGTGGCAAAATGCTAAAAATAGCTTTAGGGGTCATGGAAATTGGTGGAGTTCTAGGAAACGTGAAATTCTATAGAAGTGCTAAGCTATATAATGTGTTTTCAAGATATATGTTAAAGGACTTTAAATTCAAATATTTCAAGTACAACTAATCCGGGATTTTAAATATGATTCACAATGTGGGTCATATATCTACATTCAGACACATGTAACCGGGAAATTAAGTTTTTGTGGAACTCATCCATAAAATCCTATAGTCTTAAGTGTTAAGATTTCCTACAAATTTCTAGTCACTTGAGACAAACAATAGAGGTAATTTGTAAAAAGCTTTAAAAAAGCAGCCATGTTGTCTATAAGTTATTTAATAAAAAGGCTCAAAGTCACAAAGGGAATTTGCAAAGAAATTTACCAAAGTTAAGCAGGAACGTAACCCTAGGCACTAAATTAAGCAAATGCAACCTCCAGGATCTAAAGCTAAGCTAAAGAGGGTATATGCATAATAAATAATAAATAAAGGGGGGTTTGGGGCTCCTAGGGTGCTCTGTAAGAGAATTAGTGTCCATATCTTGACACAAGGAAGATGTTTTGAGCACTTTATCCTGCTTCCTTTAGTGAACTTTGATATGCATTATCAAAGCCAGCTAACTGTAGGGCTATAGCTGGTAGCAAATTAAAGTGTATGCATATTTCCTTTTCTTTTGGATAGAGCGGGGAAAGATTACAACTTCTGGTAAAGTAAAGAACTATAGGCAATTTTTTTTTTTTTTTTTCATTCTGGACAGTGTATGGGAGGATTATAACCTCTTTCAGTTTTTTTTGCCATCTGTGTCCCATTGAAGACATTTCCCTTCACTTTCTGTCCCATAGCCAAAGAGGAAATCCCTGCAAATTAAGGGAATCCCTTAGGGCCCTCTAGGTCACCAGTGTTCTCATTGGAAGATTTCCCCTCTTTTACTGTCCAGAGGACAACCCAAAATATGGGATTTTTCTTTACTTTCACTTTTAATGATAATGGTGAACAGAACAAGGATGAATCTTCCTAACAGGGGCCGAGGTAGCAATAAAAACTTGACAGGTATTCTAATCCATCTCCACTCCAAAACTAAAAAAAGTTTGCCTTTAGTTATACTTTAGGTTTATATAGTTGTCTGTGTCCCCATTAAAGTAACTCTTTGCTTTGCAATGCCAATTTTTAGAGGAACTAACACATTTGGGTTGTGTTTACAGCATGTTGACTTATTATGCTGCATATCAACTTGATAAGCCACAATAACTTTACCAGAATGCAAAGCACTGCGGCGTGTGCACTGACCCCTCTGGGTGTATGGAAGCTTTTAGGTGGGTGATCAGGTGGTAAAACCACTGCACAACTGTCAGTTTTTACTGTCCCCTGGCCACCCATTTGAAAAAAGCCTATATGGGAGCAAATTAAAGAACAATATATTTAGGGTTTGCATACTGTGCCTTGAAAAAGTATTCATACCCCTTGACATTTTCCACATTTTGTCATGTTATAACCAAAAACGTAAATGTATTTTATTGGGATTTTGTGTGATAGACCAACACAAAGTGGCACATAATCGCGAAGTGGAAGGAAAATGATAAATGGTTTTCAACATTTTTTACAAATAAATATGTGAAAAGTGTGGCGTGCGTTTGTATTCAGCCCCCTTTACTCTGATACCCCCTAACTACTCCACACTTTTCACATATTTATTTGTAAAAAAATTTGAAAATAATTTATAATTTTCTTTCCACTTCACAATTATGTGCCACTTTGTATTGTTCTATTACATAAAATCCCAATAAAACGCATTTGCATTTTTGGCTGTAACATGAAAAAATGTGGAAAATTTCAAGTGGTATGAATATTTTTTTCAATGCACTGTATGTAGCGTTTACCCCCTAAGAAGCTTGGTTTGATGGGTTCTCTGTTCTGCTACTACTCTGTAAACCACTCTGTCCCCACTGACACATCTGTTTATATGATAGAAGGCTGCAAAGACCCATATTAGCTCAGGTATTAGCAGTAACACAGGCCGTGCAGCCTCTCAGCAGCAGCAACACAACCTGCTATGTGGTATCTCACTAGCAGCAACATAAGGTGACCACATTTCCAAACTGCCATTCAGGTAAAACCTCTCCCCTTCCCAAAAACAGATGAGGGGGGAGGATTTAGTCTCGGGGTTGATGGGGAAATCGGTGGCGGCGGTGATTTGTTGGGCAAATGGCTGGTCATGACACCATGCTTGATATGGTGTTAGGAAGATCAAATTCCATTATTATAATTACTACATTGTAATATATAATGAAGTCGTTCAACTCAACATAATGCAGAATCAGTAGGAAACCCTGAGATTGCCACTTGCCACCAGATACAGCGCGCCACTGTCGCTTACCACCAAATGCAGCTTGTTACTTGCCACCCATAGCCTGCCACCAGATGCAGCGTATCACTTTTCACAGTCACCTGCCACCAGATACAGAGTGTCCTTTGCCACCCATAGCCTGCTGCCAGATTCAGTGTGCCACTTGCCACTCATAGCCTGCTGCCAGATGCAGTGTGCCACTTGCCACCCATCGCCTGCTGCCAGATGCAGTGTGCCACTTGCTACATATAAGCCTGATGCCAGATGCAGTGTGCCACATGCCAGCCATAGCCTGCCACCAGATGCAGTGTGCCACATGCCATCCATAGCCTGCCAGAAGATACAGTGTGCCACTTGCCACCTGCCAGAAGATACAGTGTGCCACTTGCCACCTGCAGCCTGCCACTAGATACAGTGTGCCACTTTCTACCAGCAGCCTGCCCCCAGATAGTGTTCCACTTTCCACTTGTAGCCTGCCACCAGATACAGTGTCACTTGCCACCTGCAGCTTGCCCCCAGATACAGTGTGCCACTTGCCACCCTGTATCTGTGTATGTGGTTAGTATTGGTGGTGCCTTGATTTTCTCACCATATCTCCAAAGCACAATGATTGATTACTTTGTGCCTGTCTGTATTGCGTTCCAGTATCGATACTGATCAGCTGTTGGGGAAGATGGAGGCTGAAACTGTTATTGTGGATGAAGGACAGAAAAGACAGGGAGGACAGCTGCAGAACATTCTGGTCCCATACAAATTAATAAAATCACCCCTCTATATAATTATTAAAGGTTGGTGTGTGTTGTAATACCTGCACATTTATTTGTAGTGGGGCATGTTCTGGTCCTTTTTTATCTGATGTGCTATATTTCAACGTCTACCTTCAGGCAAGAAAAAAGCTTTGCCATGCAGTGGGGCTGTGCCTGCACTACACGGGTCAACTAGACAAAAATGAGCAGTTGGCCGGTGCAGTATGGGCACAGTCCCACTGCATGGGAAAACGTTTTTCTTTGCTCGGAGTTGGGTTTTAATCATTGTTAAACCAGGACACTAACACAGTTAATTGTGCAGATCAGAAGTCCTGACTTTGCATGCTGCATCCACAATGAGAAAACTAGCATCTTTAAAAGAAGTCCAGCAGTTGCAGCCTGTGTATTCTCTCAGCACAGGTTTAGTTTAGTTATGATTTTAGTGACATTTAGTGATGACTTAAGCAATACTTTTTAAAGATCCACTCTCAAGAGTGAAAATATATCATTTATAGCAAACTAGGTGTGCTTCACAAAATGTCTACTGTTTTTTATAAAGTAATATTGCACTACAATAAGCCTCAGCCTTAAAGTTCTGTACTTAGCAATTATATGTAACTTTTCATTGAAGTACATTCGGTAGATCAGCAGGGGGAGTAATTCCTCACCTGTGACTCACAAAGATTGTTACTAGAATATTATCTTCCTTCAATTACTGATTTGATTATGAACCTGAACTTGTCTTAACTAGACATGTTTTTTTTTTTTGAGTTTATGTGTAAATGGCATCACAAACATAAACATCTATGAACTAATTAATTGAGAAATGGCTCTTTTTAATTAACGAATACATTATTTATTTAGCCACTTTTATGGTTTTTCCTATTTGGTAAAATGCAGACTCATCGGGGTTTACGTTTGATGTTTTATTCAGAGAACCGTTTTACGTTAAGATGAATTGCTGGACTGGAGTTGCCACGTAAACTGGATGAAAATAAAAGATGTCAGATGTTCTCAATAAAAAGGCGTGAGACTAAAATTATCACTACTGCTGCAGTGTTTCCCTGTGACTATTATTTTTGTTGTTATTTCAACAATTATTCTCCTTTTCGTCTTCATTAGTGATGGTTTTACAGACTCAAAAACGGCTTCATTAGCAATTCTGTTTAAAGTGGTTTTCAGTAATAATTTATTTTGACGTATTACCTAAAAGTTGTTTTTGACATGAATGTTACATTATTACGAGTTTGCTCTTTCATATTTTTTACTATCGCAGCTTACATAGAAATGTGTAGCCATGACCACTTGTGGCTATTTGCATGCCAAACAATGTGGTTAGAATCTTTGCTAGGTGACTCGTCTGAGAAAATCAATGAAAGGAAGTGCATAGTGGTTGTGTACGTATGTTTATTTTTTTTATTCTGATCAGAAATGTAAAAAAGAAATGTAAAATTCCAGTTTATGGTCAGGTAAACATGAAATGTTGAAAATATATATTATGTAGTCTTTTATCCAACCAGCAGGGGGAGCTTTAGTCTTCTTTTCTCATGTTGTAATTTTTTTTCTAATCCTCTTGTGTGTGAGGGAGTCAACAGAGATTTTTCTTATTTGTAAAAGACATTATCTCTCTTAAAGAGACGCTGTCCCCTTGTCAGTGCGGGCAAAGTGACGCTGACTCTGCAAAGGACATCGCCGACACCCATATACCCACCTCAAATGTGTTCTTATCAGCTCCTTGCTACTGCCTATCTCTAAAACTGCTATAGGGAAGAGCTGTCCCAGGCAACTCCACATCAATAATTTTTTTTTGCTTAACTGCTTAATTGCACTTAATTGGAGCAAACACTATTTTTTGTGGACTAAGGTGCTGTCAATTCATTTTGAACCATCTGCCTAATGCAGCAAACCACAATGTGCCGTAATACATGAACTGCATGCATTGTAGTGCAAGTCATTGTGTGTGTGAATAGGCCCTATACTTACATTCTTTCACTGTCATTTTATAGGCAGATATAAACCTTGTTGGTTTCAGAGGTTGATCTTTTCTCAGATTTATAGCGGGTGCCTAAAAATAAAATAAAGAAATTGTTTGGAGGCATTGTAGCATTTCTGGCAGAAGAGAAATGCTGCCCAAAATCTGCTTCCTCTAGGTAGCAGTATATATATATTTTTTATGTGTACCCCCCCATCTTTTTAGTTACCTAGAATTGAGATTGGTACTAGGATAATATAACTGAGGATATAGCATGCACACACAGGAATTACATCATCAGTGGCTGCCCAGGACAGAGCCAGAGCATGCCAGACCTGGAAAAACATTGGTGGAAGATATCAACAGCAACAAATGTCATATCCTTGGAGGGGGATACAGTAGAGGAAAAATATACCATAATGTGCAAATATGTTGTACATACTTAAAGCATATCTTCACTTTCTTAATGAAGTTCCATCCACTCCACCCCTCCTCCTGTTCTGTACATACTGTAGATAACACTTTTTGTCCATTAACTTTTGTTTTTTTTTTCAAGAAAAGTGTCCAGCCCCCCCATGCATGTCACTCACCATGACATGCACAGTGCCCACTGTGCTTCCACGAATATGCATGTCCCAAAGGAGGAGGGAGGGTAGACCTAGTGGCGCATCATCAGGAGGTCCGCTCACTAAACCCAGAGGAGCCAGAGAGCCTCTCGATGATGTCAGAAACAACATGGTGGCACAGGACTGAGCTGTGGCACGGGATCAAAGGATTTCAGTCGGGCAACGCTGGATCTTCTGAGTGGGTGAGTATCTAAAATGTACATAACCCAAATCAACAGTGGGGGGGGGGGGGGGGGTGAGTGAAGAACATTATGGCAAGAATCCACCCACCTTAAAAAACAAAGTTCTGCTTTGCATTTTATGGAACTATCACAAAATGTTTCCCAGATCTCAGTTTCCTTGATGTTATCCATATCCTGCAATCCCACAAATGCTACTTCGAAATGTATACCTGTACCCAAAGTGTGGCCAAAGATACAATTACAGATTGTTGTATCCTTGGTGCTGATGAGTTTGTATAACATTCTTACCCCAAATAAATATCAAGCCACCCCGTTTTGTCATATGTCATCTATTTTGTAGTTTAATATGTAGCACCAACCCCCGAAGGAGCTGCTGATTTATATCGGGCTGTTACCGTCACCTCTTTACCCGTAGTTTCACCAATACCAGAACTTAGAGTCCATGTTGAGCTTTGTATCCGACAATGTAGGCACCAGTCACTTTAGTACATTTTTCAATGCTTTAATAGGAATTAACTGGAAGAAGTAGCAGGAAAGAGGTAGAAGAAGAGTTGCAGGGAAGTTCAAATACCTTTTCTTTAGGACACTGAGGGATTGAAGATCTTAGAGACGATAAAAACCTTCAGTCCAAAGATCTTTTGCCCACCCGGATAGGTCTCTCTCACTGACCTAGCAGCCGGAATGGCACACGAACAAAAAGTCTCTGCCACAGACTTTAAAGGAACAAAATTTGTTGTACGATCCTCTGCCACAGGATGTAGTATTAGATGAACAGTCCTCTGCCACAGGACGTAATGGTTTTAGATGAACAGCGACACAGTACCAGAACCTTTAAGCCGACCCGGCAGTACTTGTGCGGTAGATTAGATTAGGATGCATCCTTCAACTGAGTCACCAGGCCCCTCTTGAGACACCAACATTCCGCATGGTCCTCTCCAAGATGGGTCCTCCCTTGGGTCTTCTCAATTGTCCGGCTTCTTCCCGCAGGACAGACAGCACAGGACCATCCCCACAGCAGTAGGTCCCAGACAGGCTTCTGGGCCTACTTGCATGGCTGCAGCAACGCAAGCCTCCGGCCTGGAGGTCCACGAGGTGGAACTCTCCTTAGCACATACCTTTAGGCCAGGAGGGCCAGCAGGTGAAAAAGAAAGAAAAATGCCGTCTGCCTCTTAAGTACTCTCTCCCAGAATGCATAGTAGTGGACTATCTCTGCCGAGTTACCTCTGGGAAAGAAGATCACTCAATATACTTCAGCTTGTTGATTTTCCAACACTGACCTATGGTGACAACGACACCTACAGGCAACAGTGTGGAACTGCACGCAACACAGCCAATGCTGGAACAGAGGGTAATTTAGCCATAGATTAACTCTGAACTATATACAGAACAGATAACCCACCAAATTTATAAATAGGCGCCTGAGCAAAAATTTGTCAGCGCTACACATATTTAGGATGTCTGCTAGATTTTCCATGACAAAGAGAATTGTGATAAAAAAAATGTAATCAAATTGTATGCCCAGTTACAATTTTTTGAGTTTAATTTTCTTTATAATCCATTGTATAAAGTAAGGAATGTATAGGGTCTAATTTCCCTCCCCCCTATATCCTCCGCAGACTGCACCTTTCTCAAGAGCAGAAAATGTGGGTGGGGGCAGGTAATCAAATCCTGTACAGAACCAATCAGAGATCCACACCTCCTCTTGACTCTCACCTCCTCACTTCTGATATCGCTACTCATGTAAAGAGTTCCTACCTGTAAGTTTCAGGGAGGGGGAGGTGGAATTGTACTGGGGACACAATGGGACAAGGGTGGTGACAAGCATTTGTACTTGGGATGTAAGTAGTAAGAGGGATTTATGGGGGGATAGGTTCCTGTGCTGGCAGAAGGAATTAAGGTAATTTGTGCTAGGAAGGGGATTAAGGGGAAAATGATGTGTGCTAGGAGGGGGTATTGGAGGGGGAAATGTGTGCTTGGAAAGGGGTGGATTTTTGCTAAGAGGCTAAGTGTGGGGGGGGGGGGTTGTGCTAGCAGGGGGAATTTGGGGGTTGGTGATTTGTTAGGAGTGGGGTGAGGAAAGGAGGGATTTGTGCTAAGAGAGGGTATTGGAGGGGGGAAATGTGTGCTTGGAAGGGGGTGGATTTTTGCTAAGAGGGTGGGTGGGGGGGGGTTGTGCTAGCAGGGGGGATTTGTTAGGAGTGGGCTGAGGAAGGGAGAGATTTCTGCTAAGGGGGGGGATTGGGGGGAATTTGTTCTAGGAGGGGAATTTGTGTAATTTCTAATGGCACCCCCACACATCTAACAAATGCACATGTTTTCTCATGCAGTACCATGTGTTTTGGTGTGGCACAATTTAAAAAAATCATGCTGGCTTAGTGTATTTCACATGCATAGGGCAGTCCATTGAAAAACAAAACGTGTGGCAAAAAAACTTGCCCTCAGATGTACCTCCTGGTGTGAGCAAGCCCTCACACTGGTGTGCCCAGAGATTGTACACAATCCTAATGCCCCCTACACACGATCAGACTTTCCGACAACAAAACCCTGGATTTTTGTTCAAAGGTTGTTGGCTCCAACTTGTCTTGCATACACATGGTCACACAAATGTTGGCCAACAATTACGAACGTAGTGACGTACAGGACATATGGCAAGCTGATAAAAAGGAAGTTCAGTAGTCATGCACCAACCTTTGGGCTCCTTCTGCTAATGTTGTGTTTGGTGAGCATTGATTCCGAGCATGCATGGACTTTTGTGTGACGGACTTGTGTACACACGATCGGAAAGTCCGACAACAAAAATTTGTTGGCAGAAAATTTGAGAACCTGCTAGCCAACATTTGTTGGTGGAAAGTCTGACAACAAATGTTCGATGGATCATACACACGATCAGACATTCCGCCAACAAGCTCACATCCAACATTTGTTGTCGGAAAAAATCTGATCGCCTGTGCGGGGCATTAGGGGTGCCTTCACTGAGAAAAAAGTTGAGAAACACCAGTATTTAACATCCTTGCTTTAAATAGGAGCTCATGTTTAACTGAAGATAAAAGACAGATCTCTGATTTGCTATTTTAGTGAAAATATATTTGAAACAGAAAATTAAATTGGTTTGGTATTGTGTTTAGATTAACTTGTTTTTTAATTAAATTTGTTGGTTTTCACACTCTAAAAACATCAGTGATTTTAAAATTAAATTGCAATCATTCTAATTGTTTCGGCTAATTTATTAGAATTATGGATAGTCTTTCAATTCCTTTATAAATGCATACATGATATATAGTGGCAAGGATTTCAATGCGATGGGTGTCTTAAAATGAAATAAGAGAGAAGTGGAAGACTGAGCCTTCTTGTATTCTCCTAAACCTCATCTGTCATTTGTCTGCAGTTGTGAATGTGAGATAGCACAGAAGGCAGCATAATTGCACATTAATGTGCATCTTTGTGCTCTGAAGAGTGGTGGAGCTTTAGAAAATGTTCTGGTTATAAACTTTTGACCCAAGCCTCCCTGAAAAACATAAAAAATGTAATATAACATACACTATGCAGATTTAAAGCCATTAAACTATAAATGCTACATCTTGAAATACATTGGCGTAAATGGGGCCTAAGCAGTCTTATTCCATGTATTAAACATGATGAGTTTTTAATACAAGAATGTTTGCAACTATGAATAATGTTTTCAAGTTTAAATCTTTGAAGATGAATTGCAGGCAAATATAAAACTATGGATAACAACATATGCTATAAAATGTCCCCCTTTTTTTTTTTATTCATCTGCACTAATTACTTGAAATCTGTCTTTACACTACATTGCAACATGTCTGCAAAAAAATGTAGAATAATTCTGTACTGTGTACAATAAATGTAAACTAGGAGCTCTATTTACTAGGCAGAAAGCATAATACCTCTTAAAGTGTTATTAAAACCATAACAGTAAAATTAGTCTAAGGTTACTTCCCCGGTGCTTGGATGTGTATATAATGATGGGAGCTGCACTGTGTGGCCACGCCCTCTGATGAAGTGATGACAAAACGCGTCAGGCCGTGACCACGCAGCATCCCACGTTGTCGGATCCCCTGCTCACCTTACCTGGGAACACCGCTGTATGAGAGACCAGGCGAGCGGTGAAAGGTAGACAGGAGACAATATTTGATACATGTTTTTTATGTTTTTAAATATTGTAAGTGCACATTTGTAAGGGGATTAATTTTAATAAAAATTGCAAGTTATTGGATTACGCTTTGTGCACCCTTTAATTTTGCTTGTAATGAGCAACAACTTAGATGGAGAGAACCAGTGCTTGCTGACAGTGATTACCTAAACACAAGCGTATGACCTAGTGCCATCCAGTAAGTTCATTACCTTGGGGGAGTGTTGCACATGCGGTGTGGTGAAGGTGATCGACTGGAGTTAACCCTGCATGGATTTTCCTTGTTGGAAAATTTATTACTCACATTTACCCACATTTATCTGTAAAGTGGACTTTTTATTGCAATCTTAAAAATATTATGATTGATTAGCGTTACTAATGTTTTGGTTTTTGCTGTAACATATTTCTTTTTCATTGTTTTATTATTATAGTAGCTGCTTATGTTATTTGAAATAGTATTTTTCTATGAGCACTGAGGGAGAGGTATCAATCTGGTGTTTGATTATTTTTCATTTTATGGAGAAGTAAAATCAGTCTGTATATGCAGTCAAGCATGCTTGTTATACTCACTGTGGAACCTAAGGGGTTAATCCTTTACATCGTGTAGATAGGCTGTTTCATCCTGTATGCACAGGTCCACCTCTTCTTCCTTTGACTCCAGAACAGGTCCAGATAGACAGAGTTTGGTGTGTATTGCTAGAGAGTGTTTTTTTTCTTAGGAGAGTCAGTGTATGTGATCAGCACAGTTCAAATCAGCACTGTCCAGACAGAAGGTCAGGTGTCCTGGATCCTAAAAAAAGATGTTAAAAAACAAGCAAACAAACAAATAAGAAATGTTTTCAACATGTTTACATGCATTTTGCATGTGTTAGTGATTCTTTTTGCTTGTGTTTTCTGTATGAGTTTTACATTTTTGTGCATATCCATTTCTTTAGACCAGTGGTCTCCAAACCATGGCCCTAGGGCCAGGTGTGGCAATTTTCTTGCCTCTACCCAACCCCTTGGGGCACTATTTCATTCACAATTGACAATAATGATGGGGCACTATTCCTCCCACAGATACCAATGATTTGGTGCTATTCCTCCCACTGATACCAACAATAGGATACTACTACTTCCACTAAAACCAATGAGATTGCATTTTCTATTCCCACTGGCCACAGTCTGGCCCCCTAAAGTCTAAAGGACAGTAAACTGGCCCTTTGTTTAGAAAGTTTGGAGACCCCTGCTTTAGATTCTCACACATGTGTTTGCACTGTAGCGAGTGTTGTACTACACGTCTGGTTGCATTCATGTTGACATTTAATGCGCTACATGTGTTGCTGCATTTACCCATTCATTTTCCATGGGTCCTCAACACATATCCACACAAAAATATGCACATGGAATTTTTAGGCTGGATAGAGAGAGTTATCGGTGGGTGTCTCAATTAATAAAGAAGTCCAAAGATCAGGCAGAAGGTGGGGCAGTAGTATGGAGTCTGTAGACTACAGGCTCTATTAAGTTATGTCACCCAACTTTTGCAGTGCAGCCACATGATACAGCAAGCACGGGTGGGTCACCTGAGCATGTGCAATCTTTTTAACTTAAATATTTCCTATATTCAATGTGTGTTTTAACTGTGAATGTAGGTATTTAAGCGATGTTGTGCTTTAATTTTGAATCCATTGATAATAATCAAATTAATTTCCGTGTAAAAGACACAATTACATTCTGTGACTTAAAATTTTGCTTGGTGTATTGTAATACTTGTATTGAATCTGAATGCACAGCATTGGACTCATTTCCAAAGAGTGACCTGTGAAACAAAGCAGGCCAAAACTGTACACAGGACCTCAACTGCTCCCATTACTACTGCAGGCAAACAAGAAACAAGATTAAACTGAATGGCTTATTACTGCTAGTAACAGTAGGTATACCTTACAAGTCCATGAACAATGGATGCTGATTACTAATGACATTTAAGTGGTTTGCTAAAGTTCAGGTGCTCAAAAGTCTCTTATATAATATGGACTTTGAAATTACCAGCTCATACCAAGTTATGTTCTATATATATTTAGACACTGGAAATTCGGTAATATACCCAACAAAAGAAATTGTGTGACTGGACATTGCATGTTCTTCATTAACCAGAGTCCAAGTGCTGCTTTGCAAATGTAAATTCAATTTTCATTTTACAGTAAGTGCATATTTTTCTTAAAAATGAACAAAGAAATTTTTCTAGTTTGTGAAATGGAGGGGAGTAGGCAGATTTGTAGTCAATGTATATCTAGAAATAAACCCCAGCCAACCCACAAAACCTGCAACATTGGAGAAATAGAATTGTGTAGAAACTTATCGTGCCATAGTAAATTGGTGACAGGGCCAAAATATTAGTGCTTCAGTAATTTAAAGGGACTAAATATAAGGGCATTCTGTACCCGAGCCACCATTGGCTTATTGTCGATATTTATTGATATTTGAATGACTCAAATAAATCACTCACCAGTCACTGGAGCTGGCACAGGTGCTAAATGGAAAAAGTGAGATCGTTCTGTGTCTAACTATAGACAGAATATGTAGTCATGGACTTTGTGTGGACATATAGATGAAAAACTGAGTACTTATGTACCATAAAAAAATATTACACAACATTAAAAATTCCTCTCCACGTAGGGGTTCACAACATGCAAAGATTCCAAATACAGTTCACATGTGAAGTCAACAAGTTTCGGGAATCCTTATTCAGGAGCACATGTGACAGAATCAGTACACTCAAACTCACTCCTAATCTTTAATATAGTAATATCAGCTAGTAGGGTAGACTGGAATTCATAGCATGTGTATGTTGCCCATAGAGGTTTAAATGAGTAAGCCAAGGTGAAACCTCTGCCTCTTGGATAGAAAATTAGGGTACAGTCAGTAAACAGCCAATGGTCTTGTACACATAATCCTAAAATAAAAGGACCAATCTCCCAATGGGGAACCATCCGGACCCATTTTGAGTAATTCTCCATAAAGACAGCATGATAGTCAAAGCAGTCAAGGCACATATATTTCAAAGAAGGGGCTCTTGATAAACTCTGTTCACATGAATCTGGCCCGTGGACCTCTCTGGATTTCTCTCTTCTGCTATAAATCATTCTGTGTCTATGCAACCGCTGCTGCCTTATAAACGACTCATTCATGGGTTGGGGTAGTGCCGAAACAAGATCATCCAGTGTCCAGGGTGGTAGATGCAAAATTTTGAACACCACCCAATACCTAACCCCCTTCCTCTGTGATGTGCATGCCTGATTTGGTGTGCATGGCAATGCCTAAATGTTGTGCAATCGCCATTTATGTACACATGTGTCTTGTGTGCACGCTCTTATGTGTATGAGCATGTGCGAGGAGGACTGTAAAAAAGCAAGAAAAAAACACTGTATAGTATTCAACTCCCTGACTGCTTCTACAACATAACTGTCAACCTGCTCTTGTGAAGTAAACAAGATAACATCTGCTATTGCAGAAAAGGGATTGCTGCTCCAAAAAGCCCCAGACCTCTTGGAAGCAACCGCCCTATTAGAAACTCACAGGTGCTGGCTCTGCACAAAATTTTGAAGGAAGGAAGAACTCGCACTCCACTGAAGGCATCCAATACAGTCACTTCATACACAAGGAGGACAGGGAAAAACAGCTAACGTGTTTCACACCATGCGTTGGTGCTTAATCATAGCTAAATGATTAAAATCTAATTGTGTGTATATAGAGGTGATAATAAATTAACGACCTATCAGAGGTTGAAATTACCCTGAAGGGAACCTCCCCACACAATCCGACCTTAGTTGATGCCTAGAATGGAGAACAGCTGGAGGGGAGAAACAAAGGGCACACCAAAATGAATTCAATCAACCCAAAAAGAGTAAATGTTAAATGAAGACATTATAAATACAAACATATGTGTAATAATAGTCCCAATGCGTAACCCCCACAAAGTACATTAACAAACACAATAGGCATCAAATCGGAAATAAATGCTGATGAAAAAATGTAATGTGACATATGATGTGGTAGAAAACCCCAATGCAAACATAGAGAATCATGATGAAGCTATAAAAAATATATATATGTATCCAACAAATTGCCGTAAAATATTTGCAAAGACATTTAAACAACAGTCAATATGTGGCGATCCATAGACATATAAACTGTAAACATGTACACAACTATAAAGGAATTGTTTGGAATAAAAAAATATATATCTATTGGAAAATAATCATTATTTCAATACACCTTTCATGAACATAAATGCAAAAAGAAGAAGAAACCTTCAATATATAACTGTCCATAAACACATAAATGCCTGTATATATAAGCAAGTGTGATCGAAGGTAAAAATATCTAGACTTGTAAAGGCTGTCATTCAATTCAAAAGGCATATAGTATCGCGAAGGTAAAACGTATTTAAGTGAGACCCTGGCTACATACAAAGAGAAATATAACAATGAAAGAATGATAGGTAAGCACAGAATGGTGTGCAACAAAAAGCCACAGTCTCACTCCGCACGCTGCAGTGTGAGACAGCGGCTTCATAGTGCAAACACCGAGCAATATACAGAGCGGGGTAAGAATTTACCCGACACAGTACAGGGATGAATGGCAATAATGAAATGTGAGGTGATGGCTTCACTATGATTGGCTCTGAGCAATATATTAAAATATACAGAGCGAGACAAAAAGTCTCGCCCCACATGCTGCAAAGAGAGAAATGATGAGTCTAAGTAATCATTACAGGAAAAACAAGAACGAATGCGAAGAAGATCGCCCAAATAATAAAGAATAAATGAAAGAAAAATTTTAGCCCAATGTAAATCTAGATGTGACGGACATAGGAACAATTATGCCGCTCTGTTACATATAAACTGATACCAAAAACACAAAGACAAAAAGTTATGTATATATGCATGTAAAAATAATGATATATAATCATACTAGCAGAGCATGTGGCAAGAGTGCAACATAGCGGAATCCACGGATGAAAAAAGGTATGGTATTCTCAAGCAATAAAGTCTCATTAATAAAAAAGAGATACGTCCCATTGAAAATTAAGGCCAATAGTCTAGTCTAGTGTTTAAAGTGAATATCCAACGTACTTCTTGTTTGCACAAGAGGCCAAATTTGTCACCACCAGTGTTAATTTCGTTGACTAAAATGACTAAAACATTTTAGTTGACTAAATTAATACTATTTTAGTTGACTAAATATGACTAAAACTAAAACAATTGAGATGACTAAAATACGACTAAAACGAAAATGGCATTTTAGTCAAAAGTCTAATGCCCTGTACACACGGTCGGACATTGATCGGACATTCCGACAACAAAATCCATGGATTTTTTCCGAAGGATGTTGGCTCAAACTTGTCTTGCATACACACGGTCACACAAAGTTGTCGGAAAATCCGATCGTTCTGAACGTGGTGATGTAAAACACGTACGTCTGGACTATAAACGGGGCAGTAGCCAATAGCTTTCGTCTCTTAATTTATTCTGAGCGTGGCACTTTGTGCGTTGGATTTGTGTACACACGATCGGAATTTCCGACAACGGATTTTGTTGTCGGAAAATTTTATAGCAAGCTCTCAAACTTTGTGTGTCGGAAATTCCTATGGAAAATGTGTGATGGAGCCCACACACGGTCGGTCCTATCACAAATTTTCCATCGGAAAATCCTATCGGTTGTACAGGGCATAAGGCTAAAACTAAATTGAAATTTGACTTAAAAATTAACACTAGTCTGTAGTGCATGTTCATACCTCAATACCATAAACAGTAACATATTAGATTTTTCACTCCAGCAGTATATAATGAGTTTGGAAATTGTAGAGAAATGTTAACTAATGCATTACAATTTAATTACACCCATTCGATTTTAGACGGCTAAAATGAGTTTTAGTCGACTAAAATGTACTGGAGGTTTTAGTCAGCTAAAACATAGGACATTTTAGTCAACTAAAATCTACTGGAGATTTAGTCAACTAAATATGACTAAAACTAAAACAATTGCAGAAGACTAAAATAGGACTAAATCCAAAATATCATTTTAGTCCTACTAAAACTAATTTGAAATTTCCTGCCAAAATAACACTGGTCACCGCCTCTAAGTGCCACTATTTTATCTATACCCTGAATCATTAGACTGGATGTATTTTTAGAATGGAATTCATTCCAGTGACGTGCCACATTAGTGGAATGTTCTTTCTCTATATCATAAAGGTGATCGTAAAGACGATCTTTAAATCTGCGCGTTGTTCTACCTACATGTTGAATTGAGCATATTGTACATGTAATAACATATACAATGTAGCGTGTATTGCAGTTAATGAAGGACTGTATTTTGTGTCGTTTACCTGTGGAGGCCGAAGTGATAAAAGGACAATAAGAACAACCTCGACCACCACACCTAAATGTACCCTTTAAAGATAACTAATTGGTGGTGTTCTTTTTACTGGTATAAAGGCTGGGTGATAAAAGTCCACGGAGAGAGGGTGCTTTCCTGGATAACGTACGTATACCTTTACTTATAATTTGAGAATAAATGGGGTCGTTTGATAGAACGGGCAAATATTTGGTAAAAATCTTTTGTATCTTATGAAATTCTGTGCTATATGGAGTCAAGAAAGTGGGAATATAATTAGATTGCCGTGATTTGCCATGTTTAGAGTGATTAGCAGTTTTATCAGAAAGCAATTTATGACGGGGTACCTTATAAGTGATTTGCAATGCTCTATTAATGACAGATTTTGAATATCCTCTTTCTTCAAATCTTATGCACATCTGTGCTGCTTCCTGTTCAAAATCTGATTCTCTACTGCACAATCTCTTTAATCTAAGGAATTGACCTACAGGGATACTATTAATGGTATGGCCCGGATGACTGGAGTCAGCACGCAAAAGCGTGTTCCCTGCAGTAGGTTTTCTGTAAAGGTTTGAAATACACTAGTAGACATGTGCACACTGAAATATTTTGTTTCGGAATTTCATTTTCGTACGAAAAATAAATGTATTTAGTTACACCCGAAATTCGTTTTTATTTATTTTGTTTCGTTAAAAAAATGCATTCGTCCGAAAATCCAAAATAATTAAGGTTGAATCTGTCATTGAAGGCTTATGGTGTCTGTCGAATGTTCTAAGAATATTCGACGGAGCAGCTAAACTGTACGACGCCGCAATCGTACATTTCCGGGGGGAGGTTCTGCCTACAAGCTATAGTGGAATTCTAATGTTGTATGACACTAGTAATAATTATATTTATATTTATTAATTATTATTACTAGTCAACCAACATTAGTATTCTTCTATAGCCTATGGGCGGAGCATTTGATCATAAATGTCTGCTCGCAGCGACTGCTTCATCGAATCTTCATGACGAATCTTTTCTTTCTATGTCGAATAATCTTGGACTAATAGAGTTAGGTTAGGCACATTCAACCTTTTTTGCTATTGTCTCTATAATGTCGAATCTTTTCTCTCTATGTCGAATAAGCTTGGACTAATAGAGCTAAGGTTAGGCACATTCGACCACAGGTTCGGTGGACACAGATCGCTATTGTCAGCGTCATGTCGAATCGCCTATCTATATCGAACTGTTGTCGCAACGAAAACGAAAATAAAGCATTTGTTTATGTCAGATCTTTCGGTTTTCGGATTCTGCACGTTCACGAAAATACCCGAAATTCGGACGAAAATGCACTTGGACGAAAACGAATGCACATGTCTACAATACAGTCAATCATGATAGTCCTTGTCACTCAGCACAGAATCTAAATGACAGAGGTTTATATATTTTCAAATACAGAAAAAAAACATCATTGGTTATCGATTGGCACATGTTATAAGATATAAACAGGTCATATTGAGCTTATGTATGCATACATTTAAGCAGATGGTATCCAAGAAAAACAATCATATTCGCTCCAGGAATTAAATCCTGTTTTTTTGTGTTGTTTTGTTTTACTTTGTTTTTATCAGCAATTCACAAGTTCAAACTTATAGATGAAATAAGCAAATGGCAATTAAAATATGATAAATACAAATTATTCTTTCCTGTCAATACTTAAAGTAGTTTTAAAGCCTCAAAGTTTTTACCTTAATGCATTCTCCCCCCAGACCACCCATCCCTTTTCCTTACCTGAGCCCGATCCGATCCTGCAATGTGCACAAGTGCAGCAGCTCCAGCCACTGACATCTTTAAAAGACTCATAATGCCTCATAGAATATACGTTGGCGTGTTTACTTTCCAAAATCGGGTCATTTTGTAGGTGTTTTCATTGTCCTGGTGCTCCAGGGCCTTCAAAGGTGTGATAGGTTGTCAGAAAATTATATGTGTAATTTATGCTCCTAGAATGCCTGGAGGTGCTACTTGCATGTTGGGCCTCTGTATGTGGCCAGGCTGTGTAAATGTCTCACACATGTGGTATTGCCATACTCAGGAGTAGCAGAATGTGTTTTTGGGTGTATTTGCAAGTATGCCTATACAGTGTGTGAGAAATAACTTGGTAATATTACAATTTTGTGGGGGGAAAAAAATATTCATTTTGCAAAGAATTTTGAGGAAAAAAATACAACTTCAAAAAACTCACAATGCCTCTTACTAAATACCTTGGAATGTCTACTTTTTTAAAAAGGGGTAATTCGGGGGGTATTTGTACTTGCCTGGCTTGTTAGTGTCTCAAGAAATGAGATAGGCTGTCAGTACATCAGGTGTGATCATTTTTCAATGATTGCCACCATAGCTTGTAGACTCTCTATAATTTTCACAAAGACAAAATAATATATACTTATTTGGGTTATTTTTACCAAAGATATGTAGCAGTATAACTTTTGGCCAAAATTTATAAGGAAAAATTACTAATTTTCAAAATTTTATAACCAAAACGAAGAAAATATCTTTTTTTACAAAATGTTCAAAAACTTTTTTCATTTATAGCGCAAAAAAAAAAAAAACAGTGGTGATTAAATAACACCAAAAGAAAAAAAGGACAAACATTTCATATGGGTACAGTGTTGCATGACTGAGTAATTGGCATTCAAAACATGAGAGTGCTGAAATCTGAAAATTGGCCTGGTTAGGAAGGGGGTTTAAGTGCCCATTGGGCAAGTGGCTAAAGACCCCAGCCGATGGAAGTTTATGATGCCTCTGAATTCCTTCTAACTTGCTTTTGTTAACAACTTGCAAATCTCAAAGAAAATTAGGATGGCACAGTGTTCCCTGCAATTCCCCTGTTCTTTCCACATAGTTTGGGGTTTATCAGATTTTACTATGGTCACACTACCAGACTGGAAATGAGTGCTTAGAGCCTTTTAAGGAAGCTGCTGATGTTTACTTAAGCTGATGTTTTTTTACCGCTTGCTGCCCAGCCACAGTAAATTTACTGCACAGGGCAACAGGGGCAGGCTGCTTCATGCAGATATACTTCAGCCAACCGTGGGCTGCACAACGCTCCACTCCCACGACCGCTTTGTCCGGTGGATTGTGGCTCCCGATGCCCAGCCACTCAAAGCTATGCAATCACATGATCACAATGTCAACAAACCTGTTATGAACAGCTGAGATTCCTATAGTGATGCTGTGATTGTCCCACAACTATCACATGGTACCTGGGTCAATCATACTACCCTGTACCATGTGATAGCTGTGGGACAATTACAGCGCACACAACAGTAAATCACAGCTGTTATGAATATAACCCATTCATGACAGTTCAAAACATTACTGTAACAACAATTAATGTGTTAAAAAATAAAAAATCCCTGACCATCCCCCCTCTAGAGTAGTACAGTGTCACTATAGTGACACTGAACTACTCTGATAAAAGTATAAAAAGAAAATGTTAAAGATGTTACATTTTTTAACATACTGTTACCAGTTGGTATCCCTGGTCACTGCCACACCAGTCTTATGATGACGTTGTACTGCACTGGTGACAGTATGTAAAAAAATTGTGAAAAAAAAATTGTATGTAATTTCTTAATTTTCCAAAAATTTTTCCAAAAAATTACAACTTAAAAAAACTCGCCATGCCTCTTACTAAATACCACAAACAGACACTAATTTGGGGGGGCATTTGTACTGTACTGTTTTTTTTTTACCAACGGCATGCAGTAGAATACATTTTGAAGAAATTTGATTTTATTGGATATGTTTTATAACAGAAAGTAGAAAAATTGGGGTTTTTTTTCTAAATCTTCGATCTTTTTTTATTTGTATAGCAAAAAATATAAAACACGCAGGGTACAGTGTTGCAAGACCACAGAAATTCCAGTTAAAGTAGCACAATGCTGAATAGCAAAAAATGGCCTAATCGTGAAGGGGGTAAAACCTTCTGGAGCTCAAGTGGTTATTTAGAGTTTACAACTAAGATGCTAAGATTAAAGAATGCGTGTGTTTATGAGGCCTACGTTTTTCTAAAATTTAGTAACATTAAAAACAGAAAACAATAATAACAATACAATTTATAGAGTTATAGCTGGGTTGTTTATGAAAAGAGGGTTTAATTTGTTTTTGCTTCAAATATTAGCTGAGTGTGAATATGTATTGGCTAGAATCTGGAGTTTTTGAAATGTCCTTTTTCTAACTGTAGAGTATTCATAAAGTGTAAAAATGGAAAGAGTTGGCCTACAATTGCCTTGCAGATATGCTAATGAGCTACGTAAGGGCCCTTTCAGACTATAAATTTCATTAACACAATATTATGCCCTAAAGTGTACTGCATTATGCCAGCCATTTTGAATGGGCTGTCAGCAGAACTCAGTGCAGGAAATATACAAATATGGCCCTTTTTTCTACTGCAGAGCTACCTTCCTTATTACAACCCAAAAATATGAATAAGCCCTAAAAGCACTAAACGAACTTGCACATGTGCCATGGGGACCCACCTGTGAGACATCAGGAAGTCACAGCTGGCTCCCACCTCCAGGATGCAGTGCCAGGGATCTAAAGCTGGCTCTAGTAAAGATAGTGCTGGACTCCTGGGCTGGTAAGTGTCGGTTTGTTAAAACTCAGCAGCTAAAGTGATTTATGGAAAACACTCCAAGCGGCCCATGTACTAGAATAATTATCCAGTCTATCATACTCAACCACTAGTTCGTATTTCAAATCCATGATAGTATCTAACTCTCCAATCCATTCCAAAGCGCTTGGGATCTTGGAAGATCTACAATGCCAAGGGATGATGGCACTGGTAGCTGTCAGAAAATAATGGAACATCTTTTTAGCCGCTTTAATTGATCCTGGTATCATAGATAACAAAAGTATTTGGGGGGTTGACTGTACAAGTGTGCCTGTTACTCTATTCAGTATAGCTTCCCAGGAATCATTTTTAAAAGGGGGCATGTGATCAAGATATAAGTCATATTGCCCTCTGAATTAAGACATCCCTAGCATTTGTTAGGCAGGGTCAAAGTGATACAGTGGAGAAAATCTGGACATCTGTACCATTAGGTAAGATTTTTTAAATCTTTTCCTGGGCTGTACTACCAACCCAAAGAGAGAGAGAGTAAATATTTCCTCCTAATCCTCACTGCTGGATTTTGTGCCTAATTTTCCTTCTCAAGTAACTGTATTGGCTGAGAGATTGGGTTGAGTAAGAATGGACAATATTGAATAGATTTGGGGAACTGAGTGTGGTAGGGGGAGTCACAAAACAGTTGTTTCTCATAGACGTGCAATTCCTTTTCGGTCCAAATACAAATTGGTTACTCAGAGATTCAGATGCATTCGGATCTCCAAACAAAATAGTAATGAATAGTAATGAATTTAGTTGAGACTCTTTAATATTTGTTTTGTTTATTCGTTTTCTAATGAATTCACATTTTCTGAACGATTCAAATTCGGATCAGTAGTAAATGATCGACCAATTTGAATTCTGTGTAAAGAATAGCTGGTTGTTAAGTAGAGGGCCAGAAAGTCGGCTGCCACGTCCTTAAGAACACATGACTCATTAGCTGTCAGCGGGCTTCCCCATTGAGAGCAGAATTGTAAACAAAACAATATCAGTAATAGAAAATTCCTAAAAAACAGTGTGGGGTCCCCCCTGAAGGGTCTGGTATAGATTCTAAGGATTCAAAATGAGTAATATAACAAATATATCCAAAACTAAACAAAAAAAACATTTCCGTTCTGCACATGTCTAGTTTCTCATAGGGAGTAGGATGAGAAATCAACCTGCATTTGTCTGGCAAAGATTGGATGAAAGATGTGAGTTGTTGGTTCAAGAACCAGGACTGTAATCCAGGTAAATTTGGGACAATATTAAGAGGGCCAAATGGACAATGGCCAGAGAAAAATATTGATGACACTCGCCAGTGGGACGCTTTACTTCATGGATCAATTATTGATGTACAGTATGTACTGTTTATCAATGGGAAAATATACTGAATCAGAGAAACAATGAGAATTTCTGATTTAGAGAGATTAACTTTAAAATTTCTCAGTAGGCCAAACTTACTAAATTATTGAAGAATAGAAGGCATTGCTATATGAGGTTGAGTAACATACAGTATAAAAGAGTTTGTCTGCAAACAGAGATCATTTACTTTGAAACAACCAAACAGAGATTCCAGGGATATTGTTATTATTTTATAAAGCCACCACTAAATGCTCCATCATTAAAATATAGAGAAGGGGGGATAAGGGACATCCCTGCTGTGTACTAGTATTAATTAAAAATCTGTGAGAGAGAGAACCATTTACTTGAACCCTGGCCGATGGGGTGGAATATACCTGTAAAGCAAGAAAATGTGCATTAACATTCATTAAAGTACATTTATTCCAAAACAATTGCAAAACATCTTTGTCATTCTGAAGCTTTCCTCCATCCACTTTGCGTATTATTTTATATATACTGTGATTCTGTACTTGCCAAATATGCTGCAGAAATCTTCCTTCACTAAGTCTTGCTGCATCCATTTTAACTGTGGGCAGCTGAAGCAGCTGCCTGTTCACTTCCTGGTTTTACACAGACACACAGAGGCGCACCTCCAGCTCTGCGGCTCTCATTGGCCCTCTTATGACTCATCCCCCCTCCCTTCCTGGCAAACTCTCATGAGAGTGAGAGAGAGACAGCTGTACATGATGTCATAAGCCTAGGCTAATGACCAGACAAGAAACAGGAAGTGAGCTGTATAAGGTATTTATTGGCAGAAAAAAATGTTTTACTATCCAATGTTAAAATGACAAGGACAGAAGATTTAATAGATGGAATCATGAAAAAAAATGACTGAAGTTCCACTTTAAGTGGATATATACAGTATATTAGGAGTCGACCAATATCGTTTTTTAAGGGCCAATACTGATACCGATTTTCCGACTGCCTTTCAGGCCAATATCCGCTAGCAGGTGCCAATATTTTGTACATCACCGTCACCTGCCATCAGATGCAGCATTAAGGTTGCCACTGTCACCTGCCACCCAGATGCAGCATGTCGCTGCGAGGGGACAAGGGGGAAGAAGGTCTGACCAATATCGGTAATAATGGTATGTTTCTGACCAGTACCAATTATTTGAAAAATTTGAATATCATCCCCCAATAATCGGCTGCTCCGATAATCTGTCAACCCCTAATATATATATATATATATATATATATATATATATATATATATATATATATATATATATATATATAGGTTTTTATGATGGTTTGCATTCCAAGGCTTTATTTTCTTATTTTCAAATTTGACTAGGGAATGCCTTTAATATCTTGATCACTTACATTCATGGATACTTTTGTTATTAGGCTGATGTCAAATGGGAAATTCTACAGTTTAGTTTTGATTGGAGTTGTCAAGGATGAGAACCTCTGTTTTTACTGCTGTCTGTGTCCCAGCTAGATAGAATCACTCCTCTATATTTCCTGGGAAAGAAAGTGATGGAAAGTGAAATGTTATAATTGTCACTAGAATAAAAGATAAAGGTATATCTAATATCTAACTCAGTGATAACAGAGAAATTCTCATAACTTTATTTTCTCTTACTTTCTATTGTGTCTTAGGAAAGAAGGGAAAGGAAAACAGAACACAGACAGAGACAAATAAATATAGTCTTTAACCTTCCTTACACTATCCAAAGAAAAAATAAAAAAAATGTCACCCCTTCCCTATGTGTAAGGTAGGAATGACCAAGGTGATTTCAACACAAGTTTGCTGAAGTTGAAACTCATTTTCACCCATTAAGCTGCTTAGGTTATATTAGCTTGCAAAAAAATCTTCATTATTTACATTTTTACACAGTTTTTTCTTTCTGTAAAAAAAAATAAAAAAATAATTAGGCTAGAGAGGGCCCATTTTTGGCACAAGAACACGTCCACAATAGCTGAAAAGAATTTCCATTACCCTCAGGAACCATTTAAAGCTTATTGTACCCTAACTAGTAAGTTTCCACATTTGAACATCCATAATGGTCCAGCAGATTTTACATTTAAGTTATGGACCTTCTGATTTGTCATTACTTAAAGTGGTTGTAATGTAAACCCTTCCATATACCCATTGAAATGACTGGTCTCAGGTGATACACAGAGATTAAGCAAAACCTCCTACATAAGCTGTATCTGTTTATCTGTAGCCCCCTCCCTTCTACAGCCATTCAAAGTACACAGATCAAAGGATTTTTCTGAGTTTATAGAAGGCAGGGATCTGCTATCACACACTGCACAGAGCTGAGAGTAGTCAGAGACCTGAGGAGGGAATGAATACCCCTCTCTACTCAGTCTCATAGGGAAACATACACAGCTAAGGCTGTCAATCACCTGCTGTGAAACAGAGGTGGGTTGGGGCCATCTCCTTAATATCCCTGGTTTTGACATAAAGGAATGACTAATGCAGATAGCAGAGGAATGAGAGAGCAGTCAGAAATCACACTGGGTGCTTTGGATTGAGGCAAGTACTATAGAAGGATATGCTTTTTCATTTTTCATTTTAGAGGTTTTAAATTACAAATTAATACATATATATTGTTTTTTTATCATGTCAATATTGTCTTGAAAAAAAAAATATTTTCTATAAAATCTATTGACAAATATTTAACAAAACAAAACAAATGCATTTTTTTCTCGCTTGACATGAGTTCATCCATTTTATTCTGTCTTTTCTTCTGTGTATAGTGACACCAAAGCAAAATTATTTTAAAATTAAATAAAGGTGTTTTTTAAGGTTTAAACGTTTTTAAATGCGACACTACAAAAATTAGGGCGAAAAACAAAGAGAGGTGCAAAAAAGGGTTTAAATTTTAATGGTTAAAAAGGTCATTTAAAAAAATCAGCAGCAAAATAATACCTAAGGAGAAAAGAGAAGGAAGGAGTTAATTAGTACTGATCAGGGTTAATGAAGAGTTGCTAAGAGGTTGAAAAAGAACATAGTTTATTAATAAAAAAATCTTGCAAAGTAACTTTTAAGTGGTTCTAAATGAAAAAGGTTTTTTACCTTAATGCATGCTCTGGATTAAAGTGTTACTAAACTCAGGACCCTGCATTCACTATATCTGGTCTCCATAGGCATGCGCACAGGGTGTGCTGGGTGTGCTTGGGCACACCCTAATCAACCCATGCACATTAGCATTATTGCTGTGTGTGTCAGTGGAAAGATTTCCCTCTTACTGGCTCTGCTTATGCCCTTCTCTTTCATTGAGCCAGCAGGGAGATCTATATGCCAGGGCCATATGTACTGTATAATATATATATATATATATATATATATATATATACGCACATGTGTTTTTGAGCTTTAGGGTGCACACCCTAATGCAATAGGCTGCACACACACCTATGCTGGTCTCCCACAGTACACAGAACATAGAAATGCAATCATTTTAGTAAATATAAACTCCTAAATACCTTTTCTCATCAGCAGTATATAGCTGTCTTGCGACTTCTATCAGTGTCCAGTTCAGCGCTGGTCAAAGCTTGTAGGAGGAGTTTTCATTCTCCCCTGATTGTCCTATGAGGCTGTAGGACCCCTGACCCTTTGTCTGGACAGTGCTGATTGGCCCTGTGCTGATCACCTGCACCTTTCCAAGAAAATGAAAACTCTCTAGCAATACACACCAAACTGAGCATGTGCAGCTTGCCCCTAAGGCTCGGTACTATCAGGAGATGGATTGGGGACTGTGGAAGAAGGGGAGGATCAGAGAAGACAGAATCGAACAGCCTTTTTACAAAAAGCGCAAGATTAACCCCTTAGGTTCCACAGCAAGTATAACAAGCATACTTTAGTGCATATACAGACTGATTTTACTGTTGTGGGTTTAGTAACACTTTAAGGTAAAAACAAAAAAAAAAAATGTTCTTACCATTGCACAGAGCAGGTAAGAATAATCCTTGTAAGAGGTTAATTTAATAAAATAAAATAAAAAGATTTACGATCGTTTTAACAGGCATCATTTGCAAATGAAAGGTCCCTTTCATCCCTTTAAACTACAATGAAAGAACTAGAGGGGTTACAATGAAGCAATAAAGATGTTGTTATATCATAACTCCTCTTGCGGATGCTTTTTTGTGAACGTCATTAAAAAATGACAGCCAGGAATTGCTAGAAAATGCATTCAGAAAGCTGCAGGAGAGAATGAAGAGCTGGGCATACCTACACATGCCAAAATATTTAAATAAAGTATGAGGGTGATGCTGCAGTGGACTGAGATAGACAGCAGTGAATGGAGCAGTGAAAAACTTGTCCAGTACTTTCACAACATACTTTTTATAATGTGGTTACAAAAGAAGGTTTATTGATGTATTTATTTTTGTAATATAATCTTTATAACAGATCAACTCCGTTGCCAGAAAAATCTGTCTGTGACTTTTTTCTTGCCTGTTTTCCTTTGAACAAATATAATGAAAACATTTTTTTTCCCATCGTCAGCCAGTGAATACGATCAATATGCTTGTCCGTATCTAGTACATGCAAGCGTTGTTTCAGTATCTGGTACCATCATATGTATTTTACAAGCGTGCAATTTTCTCTGTATGGGAACTCATTTATATAACACTGAATGACTGAGGAATCAACTACAAGTCTAGGCAGGTAGTTTTTAATGTTTGTGGGGAGCCATGAACTGGTCTTAGACAGATGTTTGCCCAAAAACAAATGGTGTTAAGTTTTATGGAAAAAATATATACACTGACGAAGAAACCAAGCTGCTTGGAGATAGTCTTGTAGCCCATTCCAGCCTTGTGTAGGTCTACAATCTTGTCCCTGACATCCTCTTTGGACAGCTCTTTGGTTTTGGCCATGGTGGAGAGATTAGAATCTGATTGATTCTGTGGACAGGTGTCTTTTATAGAGGTAACAAGCTGAGATTAGGAGCACTCCCTTTAAAAGTCCTTTCACACTGGGGCAGAGGGGGCAGTAGCAGTAAAGCGCCGCTAGTTTTAGCGGCGCTTTACGGCTGTTATAGCGGCGCTTTAGCGGCGCTATTCGGGCGGGAGCAAGGCACTTTTAACCCCCTAGAAGGGGCTAAAAAGGGATTAAAAGCGATCCTGTATCGCCGCTGCTGAAGTGCCTGCAAAATGCTTCGGCAACGGGGCTACACAAGCGATTTTAATACAATGGGCAGGGGCGGTGGAGGAGTGGTGTATACAGCGCTCCTAAACCGCTCCAAAGATGCTGCTTGCAGGACTTTTTCTAACATCCTGCAAGCTCCAGTGTGAAAGCACACGGGCTTTCACACTGGGGCTGCAGGGGAGGCGTTTTTCAGGCTCTTTACAGGCGCTATTTTTAGCCCTTTAGTGCCTGAAAAACATCTCAGTGTGAAAGGGGTCTTAGAGAGTGCTCCTAATCTCAGCTTGTTATCTGTATAGAAGACAACTGGGAGCCAGAAATCTTGCTGATTGATAGGGGATCAAATACTTTTTTCACTCATTAAAATGCAAATCAATTTATAACTTTTTTTAAAAGCGTTTTCTGGATAGTTTTGTTGTTATTCTGTCTCTCACTGTTAAAATAACCCTACCAATAAACCTACCATTAAAATTAAAATTATAGACTGATCATTTCTTTGTCAGTGGGAAATCAGCAGGGGATCAAATACCCTTTTCCCTCGCTGTACATACATACAAAAGCATGTGTAAATTTTTATTAAAAAAAAAGTGGGGGGAGCCTTGATGTTCCACTTGTTTTTTGTTTTTTTCTGCCATTACTTTTCTGTTTCGATGGTGGGTACCAGTACATAACATGTGTGACTTGCCAATGTAATGCATATAGACAGTGTTGCCAACCGTCGGTATTTTAACTGGCTGCCAGTAAAAAACAGGCACTTTTTCTCCTGCCAGTAAATGCTAGTGAGAAGATAAGTTTGCCAGTAAAAAATATGGCTGTGACGCTGGCAGAGACCTTCCGAGTGCCTGTGTTCTGTCAAAATAGCCAATTCATCAAGATCTACAATTACATCACTTCCAGTTACTGTAAACCACAGGCCTCACGCTGACGGCCCTCCAGCTGTTGAAAAACTACAAGTCCCATGAGGCATTGTAAGGCTGAGAGTTACAAGCATGACTCCCACAGGCAGAGACATGATGTCACTTGTAGTTTCACAACAGCTGGAGGACCACCAGTTTGAGACCCCTGCATGTAAATCATCATTAATTGGAGATTTCGATGAATTGCTGTTTTGACACAACACCGGCAAGTGTGTACACTCCGGAACACGAAGACTTTGCTGTTTTAACACAACAGCGGGTAGCGACTAAAAATTTGTCGCCGCCGTGGAGGACGAACATTTTGTTGGTTAGTATCGGAGTGGTCTAACAATATTCGCTCATAATATCGTGTATCGGAGTGTATACGGTTGCCAGTGTTGTGTCAAAACAGAAAGTTGTCGAAATCTCCAATTACTAACGGTTTACTGTAACCAGAAGTGACGTAATTGGAGAGCTTGATGAATTTTCTATTTTGATAGAACACCTGCTATAGTGTGTTGAGGTGGCGCTGGCCAGAGGTGGGTCTGGCGGAGGCGGTGCCTGAGAGTGTTGTGTGATGTCATGGTGCAAGGGAGCCGAGTGGAGCAGTCGGAGCCGAGTGTGAAGGGTCTGCAGGACAGGGGCAAGTCAGTGCTGCTTGGACTGGAATGGACTAGAGGGACCACCTGGTGTGGAAAGAGACTGTCACTGTGACTCAGGAGGGCATGTGTGTGTACCCACCCATTCTAATTTCTTGCCATCCTGAGTCCTGTCCCTGGGCTACTTACTTGCTATATCAAAAATAAAAAAAAATATATGTTTTTTGCCTTAATATCTATACTTTAAACCACATTGCTAATTGCAGATTGTACTTGTTTGTAGCCTAAACACTGAAATTTGCACTTAAAACTGTAATTTTATAACTTTTGGAAATGCCAGTAAAAACTTGGCGGTGCCAGTAAATTTTGGGTGTTGTGTCAGTAAATTTCAATCCAGTAGGCTGCCAAAATTGTATATTAACTACCTCTTTCTTCCCAAACTCATTACACTGAAATGTGCCAACTCTGTGATCTTTACGGAGAATATTGATAGCCAACTCAACCCCTATCCTTATACTTACTTTCCGTGCATACCCTTCAGGAGTAGAAAGCCTGTTATGTAAAAATATCTGCTAAAAGATCAAGCAAACAGCATTGAGCAATTGGATGTTTATGGACTGAAAGCAGGGTGAATTGATAATACAAAGAAGATAGTAGGATGGTATGCAATAGTGCTGAATAAAGAATAATAGTCAATTAAGCTATCTTGATAACATGGATGCCTCGGAATAGTCTAAACATTTGACCACTAGGTGGCACAATACAGTATAACAAAGAATAAAAAAAGTCAAGAGACAAGTTCAGAGGCCAGCTTATTCAGTCCCGTATAGTGGTCTGTGGGCAGTGAGGAGGTGGAAAAGGCCACTAGACATGTGCGGTTTGTTTCGTTCCGAATAAACACTCGGACAAATGTTTCGTTATTCGGATATATCCAAATCCCAGAATTACAGAACAAACTAATTTTACCAACGACATTAAATTGAAATTCGAATCAAGTTGTATATTGAATTCCATTCGAATTCGAACTGTAAACATATTTCAGAAATCAAAGACTGTGGTATTAGTGTACCATTTCAAAATAATGCTGTTTTTGTTAAACCAAAGGTGATTTAACCACTTCCGGACCGACTCACGCCGATATAAGTTGGCACTTTGAAGAGGGATATAGTTGTTATGGCAGCAGCTAGCTACCATAACCCCGGTATCATCTTCTTCAGTGAGCGTTCTAGTTTCAGATTAAAGTGGTCTCTGTGGCGGATTCACCGTGAGATCACTTTTATCGGCGGTGGGAGAGGGTCCCCCCTCCCGCCGCTCTCCGGTGTCCTCCGCCGCCCTCCGCCACTTATCTGAGCTGTCAGTAGTGGCGGAGGTGATCAAGTACTCTCCCTGGCTTGGTATGGAGACAAGCGAGGGAAAGATGGCCCCTAATATTTAATTTTTTATTGTATTTTAGTGTAAATATGAGATCTGAGGTCTTTTTGACCCCAGATCTCATATTTAAGAGGTCCTATCTTGCTTTTTTCTATTACAAGGGATGTTTACATTCCTTGCAATAGGAATGAGAGGGACATTTTTTTTTTATTTTATAAAGAACAGTGAAAAAATAAAAACTAAAACGTAAAATAAATAAAATAATAAATAATAAAAAAATTTTTAAACACGCCCCGTCTCGCCCAGATCTCGGGCAGAAGCGAACGCATACTTGAGCAGACCAACCCAGAGTCCCTAAAACTGGCCAAAATGGTTCAATCTAATCTTGGTCAGACTCAGTTCAGTAGGTACATGTCACTCAGCTTCAAAAGCAAAATGCACTTCTTAAATGTAAACATTTCGGCTGCCGCATTTGAAATGAAAAAAATGTATCGATTTGAACGTTTCAAATAAAAAAAACAGGAAATTCAAGTGCGAGTCCCGGGAGAGGTAAGGCTCTCATGGACATCGGTAGATCGGGTGGGGGTAAGCATTGAGGGGGATGGGGGGGGGGGGTGGCTGCACACAGAAGGTTTTTTACCTTCATGCCTAGAATGCATGAAGGTAAAAATCCTTTTGCCTTTACAACCCCTTTAATGGCCATCCATAAGATAATGATACTGGCAACTCTAGCAATTCAGGTAGCAAGATAGCTTGGTGCAGAGAATACAGATAAAACGAGCCATTCTGCAAGCTACCTGTGCTTCTTGAGTCAGTGAAAATGCAAAATGGCCATGATTGACTAGAGTTTACCTTTTATGTTTATGTGGTTGTTTCGGATAACATCCATTAGCATCTTGCTAAAAGAAAAACAACACTGACTTAGATGACACTCGTCTAAGAAAAAAAAAGAAAAAAAGTTGTCTGGTTCTGACTACATATGCTAAGAGTGAACAGCAAATAACTTAGGTAATAAATTAGTAACAAGTTGGGAGAACATGCAATGCTGGAACTTTCCCTGTGAAACAGCTACTTTTTAATTTAGTTGGACTCCAGGGAGGCAATAGATATTCAAAATCATGTAATAGCTAGTGTACCTTGAATAACAAATCAGTTCTCTTCATTCCTTGTGAATATTCATATTAACATAATAAAGCGTTCTATATTTACATTTTCCTGCACACAAAAAAATTAGATGACAATTGAGCCCTCTAGCATTTCGCAAAGGTGAATGAATCATCTGGTATTTTATTTTCCCTGTTATTTTAAAATATCAGAAGTTCAGGGTGGTTTTTGATGCCATCCACTTTCCATGTCCTGGTAAAATGAAAATTGGGGGTTAGATTTCAGCAAACACATTTGGCATAAAAAATATTTCTTAGGACTGTCAGCATAGCAAAACAAAAGAGAAGAAAAAAAGGAAATGAAAAATTAAAACAGGGTGGATGAATTTCTTGAAAGGGTTTTCAAAAAGTATTTGACTCCCTTGGGCTTTTGCACATTATGTACTGTTACAACCTGTAATTGAAATAGATAACTGAGATTTTTTTTTCAGTGATAAACACATAGTAGTCCATAGTGTCAAAGTGAAACTAAATTTACAGTTTTCCCAGTTGTTTTTAAATTAAAAAAAAGACTAAAAGTCTCAATTGCATAATTCCTTTTTCTTTTTTTGTTGAAGTTTAAAATAAACTCTGGTACAATCATATAATTAACAGAATTAGTTCCCTTGTGTGTATTAAAGTGTCATAGAATCTCATAAAAATTCAACTGTTTCTGGAAGGTTTCAAAGCTTGTTAGAGAACATATCTAAACAAACAGCATCATGAATACCAAGGGTGTATCAACAAGTCTACTATGAGGTTCTGGTGAACACCAAACAAAGCTAGGTTTTAAATAAATGTGACAATTCTTGAACAACTTACTCCAAAAACCATTTTTTTAAAAATATGTTGCAGTCATATCTCTGTCTAGATAAAGCTGTCCATTAAATTTCAATGACCAGGGCATTAGTCCAGGTAGAAACCAATGGGCCAATGTTAACTCTGAAAGAGCTGCAGAGATCCACAGCTGTGATGGTAGAAACTGTGTATGTGACAAATGAAACTTGGACACACAGTTTGTGGATACACACTTGTGAGATCCAATTTGGTGTTTGGCAAAATGCAGACAAAAGACATAGAAATGTTCTAGAAAATATCCGGTTAGACCAATAACTAGTTTTTTGGCCTTAGTGCAAAACAATATGGGGTCTACAGTATTTATATTTGTCTTCACACAACTTCCAGAAAGGAGTCAAATTTTTTTCTAATTGGATTCCATTGGGAAAATGTTTGACTCCTGGGGGAAAGTTGTGTAAAACATTTATAAATAGGCCCCTAAGTACGATAGTAAGCCAACATTGCTCATCATTAGGGATAAGCCCGATGTTCGAGTCGAATGTAAGTTTGACTCGAACATCGGGTGTTCACCTGCTCGCCGAACAGCGAACAATATGCGGTGTTCGTGGCAAATTCGAAAGCTGCCGGAACACCGTTAAAGTTTATGGAACACTAACATGAAAAATCAAAAGTGCTAATTTTACAGGCTTATATGCAAGTTATTGTCATAAAAAGCATTTGGGGACCCGGGTCCTGCCCCAGGGGACATGTATCAATGCAAATTTTTTTTTTAAAAGCGGATGTTTTTTCGGGAGCAGTGTTTTTTTTTAATGATGAAAGTGAAATAATAAAAATGAAATATTCCTTTAAATATTGTGCCTGGGGGGTATCTATAGTATGCCTGTATAGTGGCACATTTTTTCCCGTGTTTAGAACAGTACCACAGCAAAATTACATTTCTAAAGGAAATATTGTCATTTAAAACTGATTGCGGCTGTAATGAATTGTCGGGTCTCGGAAATATAGATAAAACTCATTGAAAAAAAAAGCATGGGATAACCCCCCAGTCCATTACCAGGCCCTTTGGGTCTGGTATGAATATTAAGGGGAACCCCGAACCAAAATTTAAAAAAAAATTGTGTGGGGGTCCCTCTAAAATCCATACCAGGCCCTTCGGGTCTGATTTGGAAATTAAGGGGAACCCTGCGCCAAATTTTTTTTAAAAAATAGCGTAGGGGACCCCCCAAAATCCATACCAGACCTGAAGGTATGGATTTTAAGGGGAAACCTGCACCAAAATTTTTTTAAAAATGGCGTAGGGGTCCCCCCAAAATCCATACCAGACCCTTATCCGAACATGCAACCTGACAGGCCACAGGAAAAGAGAGGGGGACGAGAGGGCATCCCCCCTCTTGAACTGTACCAGGCCACAGAAAAAGAGGGGGGGACGAGAGGGCACCCCCCCTCCTGAACCATAACAGGCCACGTACCAGGCCGACTGCTGTCTTTTTGCTGTGACAGCTGCTACAGCTGCTATATAGGCAAGGGCGGGGCCTCCTGCTGACATAACCGGATGATCCAGCCCCCTCTGATGGCACATGACGTTGGCAGGGGTGGGGTCGCTCGGTTACATCACCGGGTGGCCCGGCCCTTGCCTATATAAAAGCTGTCACAGCAAAAGACAGCAGTCGGCGGGACGCCTCTCATTGAGGCAAAGTATTTTTCTTTTGTCGGGTCCGTCAGCGTCGTGGTTGAAGATGGATGGACATCCCGGGACACTTTTTTTTCTTTTTAATAAAGGAATTGTCAAAAACTGTGTTTTGTGGTTTTTACTTTTTGACACTTTTCTTGGTGAATGGGTAGGGGTACAATGTATCCCATATCCATTCACATAGGGGGGGCAGGATCTGGGGGGCACCTTGTTAAAGGGGGCTTCTAGATTCCGATAAGCCCCCGTCCACAAACCCCCACAAACACCAGGCCAGGGTTGTGGGGACGAGGCCCTTGTCCCCATTAACATTGGACAAAGTGCTTTGGGACCCCAACGCAACCTCCCCATGTTGAGGGCAAGCGTCCTGGTATGGTTCAGGAGGGGGGGCACTCATTCATCCACCCCCTATCCTGCCCTGCCAGGTTGCTTGCTCGAATAAGGGTCTGGTATTGATTTTGGGGGGCCCCACACTAATTTTTTTTTTTAATTGGCGTGGAGTTTCCCTTAAACTCTATGCCAAATCCGAATGACCTGGTATGGATTTTGGGGGGAGCCCACGCCATTTTAAAAAAAAAATTTGGCGTAAATTTCCCCTTAAAATCCATACCAGACCCGAAGGGCATAGTATGGACTGGGAGGGGGAACCCACGCCATTTTTCTTCTTAATTCTGTCATAGGGTACCCCTTAACCACTTCAATACAGTGTATTATTTACTGTACACTGACTTCACTGTATATGTGTATATACGTTCATAACACTGTATACAGCCGCCTTGTACGCAGCCTTATATAGTGTGGGGTGTGGACTTAACCCCCTGAGCCATGATTGGCACCCTGCCCTTGGCCAATCATGGCTCTCACAGCGCGCTGTGATTGGCCAAAGCATGCAGGTCAGGTGCATGCTTTGGCCAATCAACAGACATCAATGCACTGCACATTATGGGGCATTCTGCGGCACTCTACTTTAACGCAAACGCCCACAAAATTCGCGGAACGGTCGAACACCATGTTCGAGTTAAACTTACTTTCGATTCGAACATCGGGCTCATCCCTATCTTTGAGGATGAACCATGTTATATTTTTCAAAAAGGAAGAAGAAGTTGGGCTTCAAGTGCAATGGTTGAAATATTATTTTGCAGGGTAGTGTAGAATGGTATTTTGAGCAGTGTTCCATGTTTCCTAGACAGCATGTCCTATTTACTTTTGATACATCTGCTTTTGTTGCTGTCACTACAAATGATTTGTAAATCATGCAGAGCATGTATTTACAATGCATTTGGCATGCTTTTTAGGTGCTGCTACCACAATAACCTTGTAAAAATCAAACACATTTTTTAGGCGAAAACTGCTGATCAGTCCCATCAAAGTCGAATGCATCCCAGATGCATCGTAAACCTATGTCAGGTCCATCACAAACACAACTTTAAAGTGATTTATTTGTACCTGGATGTGCCTATAGCATGTGTTCTTATGCCTTTTGTTTGCTTTTTACTTTAATTCCCCGTACACACGGTCGGACATTCCAACAACAAAATCCATGTTTTTTTTCTGACGGATGTTGGCTCAAACTTGTCTTGCATACACACGGTCACACAAATATTGTTGGAAATTCCGAACATCCAGAACGCGGTGACGTACAACACGTGCGACGAGCCAAGAAAAAAGAAGTTCAATAGCCAGTGCGGCTCTCCTGCTTGATTCCGAGCATGCGTGGAACTTTATGCGTCGGAATTGTGTACACACAATGGATTTTGTTGTCGGAAAATTTGAGATCCAGATCTCAAATTTTGTGTGATGGAAATTCCGATAGAAAATGTCCGATGGAGCCTACACACGGTCGGAATTTCCGACAACAAGCTCCCATCGAACATTTTCCGTCGGAAAATCCGACCGTGTGTACGGTGCATAACTTCCATCTACACGAGCCCTAATGCAGGGCTTTTTTTTCAGCTAGAATGCAGTAAAACGCAGTTGACACCCCCAGCACAGAATGTGTGTATTGGCAAGGGGTGCCGGGGTGTGCTGGAGTATCTATTTATTCTGTCTGCAGGGGGATCTATTGTCGCTGGGGGAGTCTATTAATCCAGTAGGTTGTTGCTGGAGGGAGTCTATTGTTGCTGGTGGGGGGGGTTTATGTTTCTGTGAGAGATTTACTGTTGAGAAAAAATCTATTGTTGCTGGCTGCTGGAAGATCTATTGTTGCTGACGGAAAAGTTGCTGAGTTGGATCTATTAATGCTGGCAGGGGGGTATTTTGATGCAAGGATCTGTTGTTGTTGGGGGGAGTCTATTGTTGTTAAGGGGAATCTATTGCTGCTGGGGGATGGGGGGGGGTCCATTGTTGCTGGCTGTACAGCACCTATTTTACTGTTTTTTTTTTTTTTTTATCATTAACAAATGTTATACAAATTACTTAGTACCACAAAATAATAGTATTCTCTTTAAAGGGGTGGTACTGGGATGTGGGTAAGGGGTGAAACCAAGGGATTGTGCCTGGGAGTGGTCAAGGGGTGGAGACAAGGGGTGACTCAGAAGAGCGGAGTACCTGCAACTATTCTCTGAGGAAAAAAACCCTGCCTAAATGTATTGCATTTGAAACAGCATTTAAAGCAGTAGTAACGTGCAATTAAAAAAAAAATCTCCCTTCAAATTAATGTCATTTGTGCTAGTATGCATTGCCGGCTGAAAATGAAGCCCTCCAGCGGCCCGCTGCCACCACTGACAGGGCTTCCATCTTCACCTGTCTTCCTTCTGGGTTTGCGAGCAGTCGCCGTTTGACTGGCCAAGCCACGATAATATCACTCCCGCACATGCCTGTGGGAGTCACGGCACAGTACGGGCACTGTACAACTTTTATATGGCATCCACTTATTGCTGTACCAGCATTAAAGTGGTTATGAACCCTCACATATACCCGGTGAAGTAAATAGGCGCAGATGATACACAGAGATTACATAAATCCTCCTACATATGCAGTCTTCTCTTGTCTTTAACCCTTCAAAAGTGCAGATTTGTGATAAAATCCTTATGCATCTATGAGGAGAGGGGGTGGAGAACTGCAGTTACAGCTCTTATATACTGTGTGAGAGCTGATTGGAGGAAAGAGACTCCCCCCTGCACAGGCAGAGGAACGAAGGAACATGCAGAGCTGTATCTGAATAGACAAGCTGTGTGCTGAGCTCTCCCACTGTCACAAATTTTATCTTGTGTGTTGGTAAAACTTCTCAGAAGTGACTTATGCTGATAACAGAGGAACGAAGCACCAGAGAGAAATTACAGTTATCGAGGTAAGTAAACACTACAGATATATGTGCTTAGCTTAGTTCAATTTTCATGACTGAGGTTTACAACCACTTTAAAGGGTAAGTTCACCTTTACAGAAAAATCTGTGAGGTGAACTTACACAGGACGCCCTCCTCACCAGTTCCGCTCACCTGAAGCGCGGCGATCACCCACTAGTAGACGTCGGGTCGCGGCCTCACTGGTCCGTGGCTTAAAAATCCCCCACAGCTTAATCTCCAAAATGTACCTCATCAGGAGGTATGTTTAGGAGCATTCTAATTGGTTGGCGCTGTCACATGGGTGGCGCCGACCAATCAAAACCCACGTAGCCTGTCCTGTCACTGCAGGCAAAGAGGAGAGAAAGCTGCAGGGATTTCAAATCCCCGGACCAAGACAGCGGCGATACAAGCTGTCAGTGCTGGGGATCGCCGGACTCCAGGTTAGCGGAGTGTGGGGGGGTGAGGTAGCCCAGTGTAAGTTCACCTTACAGGTTTTCTGTAAATGTGAACCTACACTTTCAACTCCTGAGTGTAACTAAAATGCAGGATGGCATTTGTTGTGCTGTTGTAAAGCCATGTTTCTTCTTTCTGTACCCAACCTATGATTTCATTGGCTCATGTTCCAGAAAGTATTGCCTGCAAAATACTAGCTCCACTCTAATAATTTTGGCCGTTTTGTTTAAAGTATGGAAGACCTTGAATTTCAAGTTTTTATTGCTGTCTGTGACTGCTTTGGTGATACAACCCCTCACTTCTAGTGTAGAAGACTTTTACTGCATCCTGGAAACATTGTGAAAGGCCACGGCTGTTAAAAAAAAATGAATATTTGTTTGAATATGAATTGATGATTTAACTGAACATTCACTTTGCAATCTCTAATCCTTTAGTAAAAAAAACCCTATTGAGTCTAGAATGGTGACCAACTAAACATTTTCCATATACTGTATATCAAACATACTGAAACCCAGACACATTATTTAGCCCGTTCTGTGGCTCCCCATGTAACCAAGATAGTCACACACAAATCTGTTGCTGTCCGGGAGCTGTGGACGGCTGTCTGGGAGCAGGTTCAGCATCTCTGGGTGGGGGGCAGGGCAATGATGTCAGCAAGACCAATTTGGCTGCACTCACTGTTCACTGCAGCAAGCTATGTGCACCGCATTAATACTCTCCTTGGGGCACCCAAAGGTGTCCCAGGCCATTAAAGTGTTTAGGTTTGGCTTAAAGAAAAGGTGGCAACCCTAATGAGGTCTCTTAAGGGAAGGGAAGGGGTAGAGAAAGAAATTTAAATAAGCCAACTTACTAAGGGTTTGTGTATTATTGTTTTAAATGAGTAAAAAAAAACCCCATTGAACTTTTATTAAGGTGCGTACATATGCACAAAGATGCACTTTAAAATCAACCAGTGCCTTTGGCATCAGAACACAGCTCTGCTCAAGCACATGCATTCAAGTGCAAAATCAGCAAAAGGCAGAATTTGATATGCTATGCCTGCATTGCAAATGCATATCAGTAGGATCTGCTGTGTCCAAAGAAACACGACGTAAAGCAAAGCTGGTCCAATGTAATCTCAGAACTGTCATCCACTCTACTCTATAGAAGGTTACTGGAATCTGCTGACCTTCGCTTAATGTATCAAACTCCACATAGCCGTTGGCATCTAGAAGCAGAGGTACAACATAAATAGTGTGTTTATGTCTTAAAAAGGGATGCAGTTTTCCAGAATATATTATAAAGATATGTCAAATTTATTTTACAATAATACAGTGCTAGTGGAGTTTTCCTTTAAACACACACTTTGCAATGGTTTATATTAACCACTTGCTGACCAGCCGCCGTTATGTTACGTTGATTCGCCCTGTGGCCACTAGGGGGGGAGAAGAGACAGATCGTCTGTTCATACAAAGTATGGACACAGATCTGTCATCTCCCCTAGACAGTCCCATCCCCCCTTCAGTTAGAACACACACTAGGGGAAACATTTAACCCCTTGATCGCCCCCTAGTGTTAACCCCTTCCCTGCCAGTGACATTTTTACAGTAATCAGTGCATTTTTATAGCACTGATCGCTGTATAAAGGCCAATGGTCCCAAATATGTGCCAAAAGTGTCCGATGTGTCCGCCATAATGTCGCAGTCATGATAAAAATCACAGATCGCCGCCATTACTAGTAAAAATAATAATAATAATAATAATGCTATAAATCTATCCTCTATTTTGTAGACGCTATAACTTTTGCGCAAACCAATCAATATATGCTTATTACGATTTTTTTTTTTACCAAAAATATGTGGAAGAATATATATCGGCCTAAACTGAGGAAAAAATTGTTTTTTTTTTTTTTAAAAATGAGGATATTTATTATAGCAAAAAGTACAAAATATTGTGTTTTTTTTCAAAATGTTCGCTCTTTTTTTGGTTATAGCACAAAAATTAAAAATCGCAGAGATGATCAAATACCACCAAAAGAAAGCTCTTTTTGCGGGAAAAAAAAAGGACTTCAATTTTGTTTGGGTGCAACGTCACACAACTGTGCAATTGTCAGTTAAAGCGATGCAGTGCCGAATCGCAAAAAATTACCTGGTCATTCAACAGCCAAATCTTCCGGGGCTGAAGAGGTTAAAAAAAAGGAGAAAAGAAAATGGGAACAAAGGAAAGTTGTTACCCACACTGAATAAAAGATTAAGCTGTAGGAAAGTGGTACAAGCAATTGATTGGCAACTATAGACGATAACCTTTCTTTTCTCTTGATTTTATCTTCTCTATCTATTGGGGGTTTTTTTCCCTGTAAGAGAGAAAAAGGTAGGGACCAACAAGCCCAGAAAAGGTGGAGTAGGGATCTAAGGTATCCCGCTATAAAAACAAAAAAACTATTATCTATTTTAAAGCAGAACCCCAGGAGAAATTAAATAAAATATAAAATATGTAAATAGATTTGTATTTCTGCCCATCCAGTCCTAAGATTTACACAGCTCAATCACACAGCTCAATCACACAGCACAGACTCTTCTGGCAGGACAGAAGACCTGCTCCATGCCCCAGACAACGTCCTCTTATGACAAAACACGTAAGACAGTGCGACATGCTGACCTCACCGCACATCTCGAAAACCTGGAAGAATGAGCTCTTGTGATTTAGCCGTCCGGCTTTTATGATTCCAATACGATGTTACACTCTTCTTGATGTAAGTGCAATTATCTATGCTCTGAATAAAGTATTAAGGATTCTTTTTGCTATGGCAAGCTTTTTGTATTTTGGGGATCTCCTGTAACAACATCATCTGGAAGGTGGATCCATATGCCTTATGAGGTTTCCTGGATGGTAAAATCCCTGGCTGCTTTTCGAGCCACAAGTTTCACTGGCCTTCCATGATTTGAGGTCTGTGCTTGCTGGTAAGCGAGCACTTTTACTTACAGTGTTGGTGATAGTTGAAGGATCATACTCTTTAAGGTGGCGGATGGTGTGGATATCGTTTGAAGAACTCTCACTTCTTATCACTTTTGGACTTTTTATCACTGTTTTTTTAGCGCCTTTCTGTATGAATGTTTATTTAGGACAGAAGACCTGATTTTTCCTCTGCTGTAGCTAAGTAACTCTTGCATGTCACAGCCTGTGAGTGGTCTTTTAAAGGAGAAGCTGCACACTAATAAACTCATCACAATGCTCTCGCCTTCTGTCAGCATGTTCCTTGGTAGCACATGATCACTGCATAACAGCTCATTGGCTCCTTTTGATGCTTCTCTCTCCATAAGTCTGATCGTTGCTGTACATGGGATTGCAGAAGGCTGACACCAAGTCAAACTAACCACTTGACTCCTGGAAGGTTTTACCCCCTTCATGACCAGAACATTTTTTGCTCTATTTGCGCTATTTGCTGTTCAGCACTGTGCTATTTTTTGACTGGTAATTGTGCAGTCATGCAACACTGTACGCAAATGCAATTCATATCTTTATTATTATTATTATTGTTATTATCATTATTAATTTTATTATTATTATATAAATTAAAAAAAGACAGAATATTTAAAAATATATATTTTCTACTTTCTCTTTTAAAACATATCCAATAAAACATCAAAAAAAAATCAAATATCTTCATAAATTTAGGCCAAATCGTATTCTGCTACATTTAGACTAAGGGCTCTTTCACACGGGGCGGATCAGTGATGATCCGCCCCGTGAACACCCGCTTGCTCAGCGGGGATCGCTTCGCCGATCCCCACTGAGCAGGAAAATGACAGGTCCGTTGCTGCACACTGTGCCTAAATCTTCTGCCAAACTTGTGCTGTGTCCAATCATAGCACAGGCAGTCAGGGGGGCGCGCGCATGCGCAGCCCAAACCCGGAAGAAGGCTGTCACGTACATGCATGTGACTGTGCCTGTACCTGCCGACCGCTCACAGTAAATATTCTATACCAGTTAAGGTACTTACACCGTTTGCATTAAAATGTATACACATAATTATGTCTTCATTAATAATAAGAGCTGCAATAATTTGTGTCTTTTATATCTGCAGGGAGTTTAGCTTTAATAATTTATTAGTAGTGCTACTATATACCATGTATCACAAAATCATACATTTTCAGAGCAGATGTACGCCTTTTAAGTTCTGTGAAGGAACATACATATATGTGTGAAGGTACGTGTGAGGGCAGCAGATGTGACGTTTTCTATAGTTTGCCTTCAATCAGAAATATGCTGCTTTTTAGTTTCCACAACTGGCTTGGCCTTGTTGTGATTATTGATGGAAACTGACTAGCTCTTTCAGTGCAGCAGAGAGTGACCAGTACATGTTTTATTCTGTCACAACTTAGAGCCCGTTTCACTTTGACAGCCTGACTACCTTTCAATCTCTTTTATCGCCTCAGTTAACAAGAGATCTGCCCAACTTCAAACTCCCCTGATAGTTATTTTGTAATATTAACATGCTTCGGTGTGCACATAAACAGTTGCCTTCATTCCTCTCCTCTTCTGTGTAGTTTAGAATTCTATCATCATATGGATAAACATGGACATGTTAAAGAAGGGCTCCAGTTGAATTAAAAGGTCTGAAAAAGTACTCTGTTTTTATTTCCACAGCAGTCAGTTTCAGACATTCAATGTCTGTCATTTTCAGTGCACCTTTTAAGCAAAGCAGGTTTCTAGCAGGCACTAAAAAAAGATTTACTTATATCAGTCACTTGGGTAAATAAGGCCCATTGCTTGCATCCTCTTGAGTATATAGTTGTGTAGTGTAGATAGAGGCTTGTTAGAAGCCTGGGTGGGAGTCAGAGGCTTTACGTTAGGTCAGACTGGAGGGCTCTACAGGTCAGGCCTCTAGTACCTACTCCTGGCTTTGGAAGCTTTGAGAAGTTTCTAGTAGACTTCTGCAAAACGGAAAATTTAGTTTAGTTTCGGTTCGTTGTCATTCATAAAATACATAATTTCGTTCTGTTATATTCGTTATGTTACGTTAATACATTTTTGGATATTTCTGTTATTTCTGTAGAGTGTCGATATTCGTTATAATGAATCTCGAATCATGTCGAATCAATTCGTTATATGCGCTATAATTTTGTTCGAATTCGTTGAAATTCGATATGTATATATATATATATATATATATATATATATATATATATATATATATATATATATTCATGATAATGATTCGTAGTTTGGAAAGTTGTTTGTTTATTGAATCTCTTAACACACACAATGACTATATCTCTTCTCCTCTGCTCAAATACAATACAACACCTTTCTCACTCACTTCTCAGGAATGCACTTTGCTAGTAATCCAACCTCCAGCACAGAAATAATCAGCTGATTGGACTGTAAGATTTACTTTGAGTTGACCTTTTGTTTCATTAGTTCCCTAACGAATTACTGAATCATGTCAAATTTATTCGTATCCGTTATAATTTCTTTCATATTAGTTGAAATTCGTTATTTGATGCAAAATTCGGCCACATTTCGATTTGTTACGAAACAAATTGCACAAGCCTACTGTAGTTTCTAGAAGCTAGGAGGCGGAGGACAGAAGGTGCTGATCTGAATATTTATGGGAATCTGGCCAATCCCCAGGCAGGAGGCCTGGCAGTGTGGCTGATGCAGCCCATAAATATTGTGGACCCTTGTCCGTAGTGGAGTCGGGTGGAAGATGGAGTGCTGAAGCACTGCTGTGTGTAGCCTGGGAAGGGGCCCCAGAGAGGGAGCTCTGCCTTCAGGCTGGAGACTGGAAGTTGGAAGAAGAAAGCTGAAAGTGTGATCTCCACTGCCCTGCAGTCCACTGGGGTAGGACAGCCTGCATAGCCAAGAAACTAGCCTAGCGAAAGGCCTGAAAGCAGTTTCACCTACACCTGCAGGACAAGGACAGTGTGAGTACCTCTACACCTCCAGGGCCTACAAGGGAGAGGGCTGCTTTGGAATCCCTTGCTCTGGGATACTCTTTAAGACAGCCAGGTGGATGGGCAGTTTCCAGCTGGGGTCTGAAGAGGTTTGTTTAAAGGGGACCAAGCGCTCTTTACACAGACTGTGTTATTGATCCATTAAGAGACAGAAGCCACTCCGGAGGGAGTAGAAAGTCCAGGATTCTTCCTTGTGTTTTTATTTGTACAGAAATAGGAAGTTTTGTCCTCCAAGTTTGTTTCAAGTCAAGTTGGTCATCCGTATATACCCCTAGACTCCATCCAAGTTGTTACCCCAATAAAACAATAAAAACAAGCCCATGAAGTGGTTACTGACTTTGGATGCAGGTTGGAAAATGCATGTTGCCTGGCTGTGCAGGAATAGGGGGATCCAGAAACTCAGTGGCTCCTTAGGGGTAGTGCTACATTTTAAAAAAGATAGCTGTTGAGTCAAAGTAGGACTGAAATATACAAAGCAGGTGACTCTAGGCACAGTAGAATGTCTACATTTGCTGGCTAGAAGATATAGAGGGAAGATAGAAAGGGGTACTCTAGGTTAAACTCCTCATTCGATGAGCAGTGAACAACAGGTATGTTAAGCACTAAGTGATCTGATGAATTGTTAGTAGAACCTATGGCCCGTGAGTAGTATTTTAACCCCTATCAAAATGTAATAGTGAGAAAAATAGTGGCGCTTAAATTATAATGTTATAGTAATAACAATAATAACAATAAATGCCTATCCTAATAAAGATGTGCTTCAAATATTATTATCACCCTATGACAAGTGAAAACCAAAAAAACTTTATAACAAAAATTACCAATGAATAGTGAACAAAAATTATTGCGCTTAAAGTATTATTATCACCCTGTGACAAGTGAAAACAAATAAGCTTAATATTCAAAAGTCCTAAGGCTCAAGACGCTTTAAACCACACAGAAAGGGTTAAAAATAATCTCCGAAATCCAACCATGTATATAAGGGATCTCTTCACATGTAAATAATAAAAAGTGCTCCAATAGTGTGATAACATACAACCAGTTTAATAAAACTTCGTAATCTTCCACCATTACACTCACATCAATAAAATTCAAAACAAGCAGAAATGCCACAGCAAATAACTTCCATGCAGATTTGTAATGATGTATTGCGGTCACGGCGGACCCTAGGTGTGCGGTAACTGTCTCACCAACTCCTCAGACTCAAACTTCCACTTCCTGGTGCAGCGTGTCGTGTCACACGTTAGTGATGATGATTGCCGTACAGCCACGCCCCGACATGTTTCGTCATACAGACTTATTCATGGGATTGGCTGTACGGCACGGCAATCAATCCTTTGCGCATCTCTCGTGTCCCCATACCCACAATACACTGACTATTAGATCATTTCTAAGCAGTTGCAAACACAATCTATAAGGATCAGCACAGGTGCAACAGTGTTTTTATTGCTTTGTGCACTCTATAATCACGATAGCATCCCGGCGATTTGGAAAACATGCCGTAAATTACCCTTTAAAGGTGCACACTTCCATAAAACCGCTAAATATGCCAGTGAAATTAAAATACAACTATACTTTAATAAATTTGGCTGAAATGGCTAAAATTAAACATGAGCCTTAATAAAAACATTTGAAATTACTTCAAAAGTCATAAAAAAGTACATATATATATATATATATATATATATATATATATATATATATATAAAAGTAAAATAAACGAGACAAATGAGATAGCATATCACTAGTGAATATCCACTGGTAGGCATCGTCAGTGATCCATCTCATCTCTCTCTTCCTACTGCCAATGTCTCGCATACATTACTATACTTTTCAGAATATACATACTCTTTAAGGTCTGCAAGTATTACATGTAAAATATATATGTATATGTAATTTATATGTATAAAACCATAAATTCTCATAGAGCATAAAATTCATAATCCTACCTAACAGAGTAAATTGGATCTAATTCATAGCATTCTGAATCAATTAAAAATTATTAACAAAACAATTGAGGTCTACCTCAATGTTCAAACCTCTAGAGAAGAGACATTCCATCAGAAAAATCCACCGGGTCTCTCTTTGGGAAAGATCTCTAACCCGATTTGACCCACTCCAAGATGGGTACACACAGTCAATTCCACAAAATTGTAATAAACTTGGATCTTGATTGTGTTTTTCTTTAAAGTGCAGGGATACGCTGTGATATTTAAAACCATTTGCTAAATGTTCTGCAATCCGTACCTTTAAAAGTCTTTTGGTGCGCCCCACATAAAATAATCCACAAGGGCACCATAAAAGGTACACTACATGTGAAGAACCTATGGCCTCCCAAATGTGCTCAAAACTTAATTATAAGTGTATCTGCAATGGTGTGGCAACAATGCTGCACTGCTCCTGAATTCAAGGCAGAGTTGCCACATTTTTTTGTTTGCACTACAGTGAGATGAGGTGAGATGATGTTGCAGGGGGGGGTGGTTATCAGCATTATCACGGATTAACAAGCCTACCAATTGGCAATCTGCACCTGGTCATACCTAGTCCTGCCCACTGCTTTCTGGATTTAGAGCATTGCATGATGCTGAAACCTTCCCATTGTGAGCTGCAGTGTCTGGGAGGGGGAGCATACAAGATACAAATGAAACAGTATTTGTCTCAGCCAGGGAAGGTAAAATAAGTGTTCTCTTTCATTTATAAGGCTTGCACATCACATAGTAGTTGATATTGTTCCCCTAGAAAAGGCAATGTCCCTTTGCAAAACTGCTTTGCAATTCATCAAGCTAAATAAAATGACTGTTCACTACAGTCAACCAATCATGTGCTATAAAAAAATAGTTTGCACTTTTTTCTTGATCATGTGAAATATAGCACGACTTTTTTTTTTTTTTTTTACAATAAACTAGAAAGACTTCAGGTGCCTCTCAAGGTTCCCATCTCTGATTCTGATGACTCACACAAAAAGAGGGGGGTGCTGGCATGGAAAGAGCCCATCCCGGCTGGATGCATGCAGTCAAAAGAGGAAGGAAACCCCCCCAATCTCTGCATGCCAACAAGACCCAAGTGTACCATAAATGAAAGAAGCTTCAGCCTGGCTCTGCCCATGAAGAGGGAATTCTGTGTGCTACATTGATCCTTATCTCCATGACTAAGCCCAGGAGAGGGGTGAAATGCAATGGAGGTGTTGCATTTATAGTATACTCTGGTCTTGTTGGTGTGCAGAGATTTGGGGGGTAATTTTTTATTTGAAAACATTTTTGTTACTTCACTTTGCTATGTGAACAGCCTCTATTCTTTTTTGTATATCATCCCTAGGGTTTTATTTAACAAAGAACCTGCACTGTTGTTTATACTGCTATGTGTTTATTTAACTTATTATTTTAAAAAATAAAGTTAATTAATAGAAAATGGATAATCACATTTTTTTTCACAAGGAATTTTATTCAAAAATAGAAATTTCGAGCGCACATAATTGCTTTATTATAAGCACAACTTGAATGCTTTTTTAATATGCATTTCTCAAATATAATAAACTTACAATATAGACAATCACAGGTATGTTAGAAGTGATATGGGTTTAAAGTGTGTGTGAGTAGGTCACAGTAACACTGATTCTTGTAGATTGACAGGAGAGGTGAATCTGGGTGGTATGGTTGTATGTATGGTAGTTGTGAGGGAGTGTAAAAATTTAGATAAGAATCAGAACATGGAGGATACGGGGCTGGTGCAAGGATTTTTGACACCCTAGGCCCCCCTCCTTGGCTCCACCCCCTTTGCCCTGCCCATGTATACGCCACCTTTTAAATGAAGCGCCCATCAAATGCAACCCACCAGCGCCCATCAATGCAGCCTACCAGTGCCCATCATTGAATGTTTGCTTTCTTTCATTCATTCCGGAGTTGGGACACAGACACAGTCCTCCGCCTCCGCTGCGCCTCTGACACTATGTGCCAGGCCCGGACTGGCCATAGGGCAGACCGGGCATTTGCCCGGTGGGCTGGGACCTCCAGCTCCATAGCCTGTTGATGATCAGGCCGCACAGCGGGAGGTAAGCGGCACCCGCGGCCTGGACAGGGTTAACACAGGCCACGGCCGCCGCTCACCCACCGCTATGCGGCCGTGCCTGTGTCATCTCTGGGCTCCGGCGCAACTACGATAGCGGCTGATTGGCTGAGCTGTGTGTCTCTCTCACACACAGCTCAGCCAACGCTGACAGTTCCACTGCTCCTCCTCTTCCCGCCCCTCTACTCTATCTGCTCTGCCCATACCCCTGCATCTGCCCCGCCCACACCCCCTGCGTCTGCCCCGCCCACACATCTATGGGGTGAAGGAAGAAAAGATTTAAAAGCTGCAGGCAGCCCGCTCCTGAGCCTCATCCTGGGGTGAGTAAGCTCACCCTCTCTCCAGCCTTCCAATGTGTATAGAAAACTAATTTAAGGGGTGTTCTGTGGACTCTGATACAAGAGGGGGACTTTGGTGAGCAGAGACCCCCTTAAATCAGTGTTCCCCTTTACATTAGAGTCCACAGAGCTCCCCCTTACAGTAAGTGGGGGCTCAGTGCGGACTCTGATGTAAGGGGGCTCAGTGTGGAATCTGATGTAATGGGGCTCAGTGCGGACTCTGATGTAAAGGGGCTGAGTGCGGACTCTGATGTAAAGGGTCTCAGTGCGGACTCTGATGTAAGGGGGCTCAGTGCGGACTCTGATGTAAGGGGGCTCAGTGCGGACTCTGATGTAAGGGGGCTCAGTGCGGACTCTGATGTAAGGGGGCTCAGTGTGGACTCTGATGTAAGGGGGCTCAGTGCGGACTCTGATGTAATGGGGCTCAGTGCGGACTCTGATGTAAGGGGGCTCAGTGTGGACTCTGATGTAAGGGGGCTGAGTGCGGACTCTGATGTAAGGGGGCTCAGTGTAGACTCTGATGTAAGGGGGCTGAGTGAGGACTCTGATGTAAGGGGGCTGAGTGCAGACTCTGATGTAAGGGGGCTCAGTGCGGACTCTGATGTAAGGGGGCTCAGTGTGGACTCTGATGTAAGGGGGCTGAGTGCGGACTCTGATGTAAGGGGGCTCAGTGTAGACTCTGATGTAAGGGGGCTGAGTGAGGACTCTGATGTAAGGGGGCTGAGTGCAGACTCTGATGTAAGGGGGCTCAGTGTAGACTCTGATGTAAGGGGGCTGAGTGCGGACTCTGATGTAAGGGGGCTCAGTGTAGACTCTGATGTAAGGGGCTGAGTGCGGACTCTGATGTAATGGGGCTGAGTGCGGACTCTGATGTAATGGGGCTGAGTGCGGACTCTGATGTAAGGGGGCTCAGTGTGGACTCTGATGTAAGGGGGCTGAGTGCGGACTCTGATGTAAGGGGGCTCAGTGCGGACTCTGATGTAAAGGGGCTGAGTGCGGACTCTGATGTAAAGGGGCTCAGTGCGGACTCTGATGTAAAGGGGCTGAGTGTGGACTCTGATGTAAGGGGGCTCAGTGTGGAATCTGATGTAAGGGGGCTCAGTGTGGACTCTGATGTAAAGGGGCTCAGTGCGGACTCTGATGTAAAGGGGCTCAGTGTGGACTCTGATGTAAAGGGGCTCAGTGCGGACTCTGATGTAAAGGGGCTCAGTGCGGACTCTGATGTAAAGGGGCTCAGTGCGGAATCTGATGTAAAGGGGCTCAGTGCGGAATCTGATGTAAAGGGGCTCAGTGCGGACTCTGATGTAAGGGGGCTCAGTGCGGACTCTGATGTAAAGGGGCTCAGTGCGGACTCTGATGTAAGGGGGCTCAGTGCGGACTCTGATGTAAGGGGGCTCAGTGCGGACTCTGATGTAAGGGGGCTCAGTGCGGACTCTGATGTAAAGGGGCTGAGTGCAGACTCTGATGTAAAGGGGCTGAGTGCAGACTCTGATGTAAAGGGGCTCAGTGCGGAATCTGATGTAAAGGGGCTCAGTGCGGACTCTGATGTAAGGGGGCTCAGTGCGGACTCTGATGTAAAGGGGCTCAGTGCGGAATCTGATGTAAAGGGGCTCAGTGCGGACTCTGATGTAAGGGGGCTCAGTGCGGACTCTGATGTAAGGGGGCTCAGTGCGGACTCTGATGTAAGGGGGCTCAGTGCGGAATCTGATGTAAGGGGGCTCAGTGCGAAATCTGATGTAAGGGGGCTCAGTGCGGAATCTGATGTAAGGGGGCTCAGTGCGGACTCTGATGTAAGGGGGCTCAGTGCGGACTCTGATGTAAGGGGGCTCAGTGCGGAATCTGATGTAAGGGGGCTCAGTGCGGAATCTGATGTAAGGGACCTCTGTGCGGACTCTGATGTAAGGGGGGTAACCATTACAGTGCAGTCCCCTTTATATTTATATCAGTGTTACTGCACATTACAGCGTAGAGGACCGATACACCCCCCGGTCCATGGAAAAATTGGCTGCTCAGTCTAAAATGCCCGGGCCTATTTTTTGTCCCAGTCCGGGCCTGCTATGTGCGAACGGAGCGGCGGCTGCCTGCTGATGCTGAGACTTAGTTGCTTGCTGCACAGAGGAGAGTAAGAACACCAGTGGCCGGGTGCCCTAGGCAGCAGTGAGCCCTAGGTGGCTGCCTAGATTGCCTAGTGGTAGCACCGGCCCTGGGAGGATATCAGGGTAGGAGAACAAACTTGTAAAGAGTAAAGGAAGGTAGTAGGTTGGTAGAGTATGTAAAGTTAGGAGGGAGAGTAATGTGAAAAAAGAAAAAGGAAGAAGAGAGATAAGAAAAAAGGGGAGAGCAGGGGTAGGGTGGGTATACAGTAAGAAGGGTGGGGCATTGGTAAAGGCTAAAATGTTTAGAGGGGATTGGGTGGTAATCAGTGGGGTAGGGGATCCTGGCTTGGTCTTAACACCAAGACCTTGTTCGGTGGGCATACTAGCACATTACGAAATATTCACCTTGGAACATGTCACCGCTGAGAGGGCTGACATGTTTCCCCTGTCTTCCAGGTTTGTGCTGGAACCCTCAGGTCCAGCACAAAGCTCTAAAGTTCCAGCAAGGTATGCCGGACCTTCAGAGCGTAAGCGCTAGTAATGTCGCTGGCTGCATGCAAGGATGAATATCTCCTAAACGGTGCACGTTTAGGAGATATTCATTTTACCTACAGGTAAGCCTTAATATAGACTTACCTGTAGGTAAAAATGACCAAGCAGGGTGTACAACCGTTTTAATGCATTCCCTATAAAAAATAAGTGAAAAACATTTAGGTAAAGTACCTCCCCCCCTCACCCCCCATTATACTTATCTGAATCCTCACTTTCGATCCAGCGCTGTTCTTCTCTGCAGTAGGGATGAGCCCGATGTTCGAGACGAGCGTAAGTTCAATTTGAACATTGGGTGTTTCCCCTTTCGCCAGTGAACATTATGGGGCGTTTGCGGAAAATTCGAGCACCGCAGAATGCCTGATAATGCACGGCGAGATTGTGAAAATTGGTAAAGTCTATGGGACAGAACGTAAATAATCAAATGCAAGTTAATGCCATTAAAAGTGTTTGGGGACCCGGGTCCTGCCCCATGACACATGTATCAATGCAAAAAAGAAAGTTAAAAAAACGGCCGTTTTTTTTTAAGGAGCAGTGATTTTAATAATGCTTAACGTGAAACAATAAAAATGAAATATTCCTTTAAATATCATGCCTGGGGGTGTCCTTAGTCTGCCTGTAGACAGTAGTAGCGCATCTCTCCCATGTTTAGAACAGTACCACAGCAAAATTACATTTCTAAAGGAAAAAATTTAATGCAAAACTGCCCGCAGCTGTAATGCATTGTCGGATCTCGGCAATATAGATACAAATCTGGGGACCCCAAAACACCCTTCCCATGTTGAGGGCATATGGTTCAGGAAGAGGGGCTCTCTTGTCCCCCCTTTTCCTGCGGCCTGCCAGGTTACGTGCTTGGATAAGGGTCTGGAATGGATTTTGGGGGGACCCCCACGCCATTTTTTTTAAATTTTGGTGCAGGGTTCCCCTTAATATCCATACCAGACCAGAAGGGCCTGGTATGGATTTTGGGGGGACCCCCACACAATTTGTTTTTTTAATTTTGGTGTGGGGTTCCTCTTAACATTCATACCAGACCCAAAGGGCCTGGCAATGGACTGGGAGGGGACCCATGCCATTTTTATCAATGATTTTTATCTATATTGCTGAGATCCAACAATACATCACAGCCGCGAGCAGTTTTAAATTACATTTTTTTCTGTGCGTTACTGCAAGTTTAACGCTGTATATTTCATTGTGTTACTGCAAGTTTAACGCCATATAGTTCTGTGCATTACTGCAAGTTTAACGCCATATAGTTCTGTGCATTACTGCATGTTTTCCGCTGTATATTTCATTGCATTACTGAAAGTTTAATGCTGTATATTTCATTGCGTTACTGCAAGTTTAACGCCATATAGTTCTGTACGTTACTGCACGTTTAATGCTGTAAATGTAATTGCGTTACTGCGAGTTTAACGCCATATAGTTCTGTGCGTTACTGCAAGTTTAACGCCGTATAATTCATTGCGTTACTGCAAGTTTAACACTGTATATTTCATTGCATTATTGCAAGTTTAACGCTGTATATTTCATTGCATTACTGCAAGTTTAACGCCATATATTTAATTGTGTTACTGAAAGTTTAATGGCGTATAGTTCTGTGCGTTACTGCAAGTTTAATGATGTTTATTTAATTGGGTTACTGCAAGTTTACCGCCATATAGTTCTGTGTTTTACTGCAAGTTTAACGCCACATAGTTCTGTGCATTACTGCAAGTTTAATGCCATATAGTTCTGTGCATTACTGCAAGTTTAACGCCGTGTAGTTCTGTGCGTTACTGCAAGTTTAACTCCGTATATTTAATTGCATCACTGCAAGTTTAATGCCATATAGTTCTGTGCATAATTGCAAGTTTAACGCTGTATATTTCATTGCGTTACTGCAAGTTTAATTCCATATAGTTCTGTGCGTTACTGCAAGTTTAACGCCATATAGTTCTGTGCATTATTGCAAGTTTAACGCTGTATATTTAATTGCATCACTGCAAGTTTAACGCTGTATATTTCATTGCGTTACTGCAAGTTAAACGCTGTATATTTTATTGCGTTACTGCAAGTTTAACGCCATATAGTTCTGTGCATTACTGCAAGTTTAACGCCATATAGTTCTGTGCATTATTGCAAGTTTAACGCTGTATATTTAATTGCATCACTGCAAGTTTAACGCTGTATATTTCATTGCGTTACTGCAAGTTTAATCTGTATATTTAATTGCGTTACTGCAAGTTTAACGCTGTATATTTCATTGCGTTACTGCAAGTTTAATGCCACATAGTTCTGTGCGTTACCGCAAGTTTAACGCCGTATAGTTCTGTGGGTTACTGCAAGTTTAACGCTGTATATGTAATTGCATCACTGCAAGTTTAACGCTGTATATTTTATTGCGTTACTGCAAGTTTAACGCCATATAGTTCTGTGCATTACTGCAAGTTTAACGCCATATAGTTCTGTGCGTTACTGCAAGTTTAACGCCGTATATTTCATTGCGTTACTGCAAGTTTAACACTGTATATTTCATTGCATTATTGCAAGTTTAACGCTGTATATTTCATTGCATTACTGCAAGTTTAACGCCATATATTTAATTGTGTTACTGAAAGTTTAATGGCATATAGTTCTGTGCGTTACTGCAAGTTTAATGATGTTTATTTCATTGGGTTACTGCAAGTTTACCGCCATATAGTTCTGTGCTTTACTGCAAGTTTAACGCTGTATATTTCATTGCGGTACTGCAAGTTTAACGCCATTTATTTCATTGCGTTACTGCAAGTTTAATGCCATATAGTTCATTGCATTACTACAAGTTTAATGCCATGCAGTTCTGTGTGTTACTGCACGTTTGACGCAGTATATTGTAGTATATTATAGTGTAACCGTGGAGTGCGTCTGTGTAGTGAATACTCAAATTAAAGTGCACCAAACACCACTTTCCATTGATTAAAGTGCATCCAAGTACACATTTACACATCTTTATTACATTTTGTTAATAAGCACCCCCACTTCCCCATCATGTCTGGGAGGACAGCAAGGAAACACTGTGAGTGGGCCAGCAGTGTATGTGCCCACAGGCAAAGGTGGACGTGGTCAGTCCTTAGGCAGGGCATCATTTCCTCTGTTTAGTGATGTTGCCCATGCTAACCAGCCACAGCATGCAGAAGAGGTGGTGAACTGGCTTACTAAACCATTCTCATCCTCTTCATTCTCTGTCACCCAAGCAGAGACTAGTGTGCAGTCCCCTGCAGCTGCCAGAGTGGCAAAACCTGCCTCCTTATCCACAGCTATTCCTGCACCAGGCATGGAGGAGTCAGTGGAGTTATTTGAACACAGCTTCAACCACTTGCTCCTTGAAGATGCACAGTCATTACACGATTTAGATGCTGGTTCTGAGGTTGAGGAAGGCAGGTACATGAGCCTACAGAGAGGGGAGAACACGGGTACACAATATGGCATTCATGTTCCCCCAGCCGCAGCGTATTGCCAAGTTGTCTCCTCCAGTGGTAATGAGGATGAAGGAGATGATGATGATAAGGTCACTGACTCGACTTGGGTGCCGGATAGAGCAGAGGAGGAAAATGAGGGTGAGGCACAACCCCAATGAGGCAGCCATCATGGAAGAGTAGAGAGCAGCCACCCTATTGCATCACATTATGCAGCTGTTATCTCCCGGCCCACTTCCCACAGCTCAGCTGCCTGGGCCTTTTTTAGTACATGTGCAGCCAATCGCATTGTTGCTGTATGCAAACTTTGTCTCAAGCACATCAAGCGTGGCAAAAGCACCATCCATTTGGGTACCACATGCTTGACAAGGCATTTAACCTCCCACCACTCCGGCTGGCAAGAGCACCTAAGAGCCACACAAAAGGGGCACAAATCTGTCCCTCCGCCTTACTCACCTCAGTCTGTCCCTGCTATGCCTCATGATTTCTCAGCAGCCTCCACTGACAGGAATGATGGTATAGCGCAGGGTGTTCCAGGTCCTTGCAGCACATCTGCCAGCAACACACCACCAGCTGTAGACTATAGCTGACAAATTTCTCTGCCCCATCTGCTGCAGCGGAAAAAAAAATACAGTCCCTGCCACCCACATGCCCAGTGTCTAAATGCAAGCTTGTCAAAACTGCTAGAAAGGCAACACAAACAGTCCATAAAACATTCAGTGAATCCAATCCCTCAGGTGCGGTGTGGTTTCATGCTGACATCAGTGACTTTTGGTGAACCCTCCACCAGTATAAAGGATGGCCTCTCACCTTTAAACAGGGACCCTTAGATTATAGAGGGTCACATAAGCATTCCGATACGGGTCAACTAAAAATGAGGCACAGCCAATCGACATTCGTCACTTCCGTTTAAGGCAGCGAGGCTCAGGAGGGCAAGACAAGACACTTTCCGGACGTTTGGAATAGATGTGAAACAGAAAGGAGTACAGACTAGTGCTCTCTGTATAATGCAATTTATTAAGTATAAAACCAAGTAAAACACTCACAAGTAAGGCACTTCACCAGTGCCGGGTAAAGCAACATAAAAATCGTGTGTACAGTGAAGGATGCGTGATGGCTGCGGGTGACATCACAACGCTTCCTCGTTCCGGACACGTTGCGTCCCAATGGGCGGGGACTTCTTCAGCGGATGAGGAAATGACATGGGCACCCGCGCCTTATACTAGGTAAGTAACCATGGCAATCCTAAACAAACCATGGGCGGTGGACACTATACAGGGATGCCATCCCGGAAGTGTACCCATACTGAACAAAAACGAACCAACGGAAATGCATCCTGGACTTATAATATACAAATAGTTATTATAGATATAAAAATTGCCGAAACGGCATACAGTACCTGACCGCGAGATTGTGTTTCCAGCGCAATACCATCGCGCTGGTTCTCGGCGACAGGGTACTGTGAATGTCGCGCTGGCTCGCTCATCGGGAAAGGAAAACTTTGTTTTCCTTCCGCGATGAGTGACAGGCAGTGCTGACAGCTGTCTGGTATGAATCCTGAGGCGGGAACACCGCGCCAAATTTTAAATGAAAAAACCGGCATGGGTTCCCCCCTCGGGGGCATACCAGGCCCTTAGGTCTGGCATGGATTGTAAGGGGAACCCCCTATGCCGAAAAATCGGCGTAGGGGTCCCCCCCCCAAATCCATACCAGACCCTTATCCGAGCACGCAGCCCGGCCGGCCAGGAAGGGGGGTGGGGACGGACGAGCGAGCCGTACCAGGCCGCATGCCCTCAACATGGGGGGGTGGGTGCCTTGGGGGAGGGGAGCGCCCTGCGGGCCCCCCCCACCCCAAAGCACCTTGTCGCCATGTTAATGAGGACAAGGGCCTCTTCCCGACAACCCTGGCCGTTGGTTGTCGGAGTCTGCGGGCGGGGGGCTTATCGGAATCCGGGAGCCCCCCTTAATAAGGGGTCCCCCAGATCCCGGCCCCCCACCCTGTGTGAATGAGTTTGGGGTACATGGTACCCCTACCCATTCACCTAGGGAAAAGTGTCAATATAAAAAAAACAGTACACAGGTTTTAAGAGTAATTTATTAGTCAGCTCCGGGTCTTCTTCTGACTTCGGGGGGTCTCCTTCCGACTTCTCCCGGTGTTCGGCCTCTTTTCCCGGGCCCCGCCGCTATCTTCTTCCAGCTCTATTGCCAGCGAGGGGCCCGGTCTGCTGCCGCTGTCTTGTCGCCGCTGTCTCGCTGCTTCTTCTCTTCTTCATAAGGGGGCGTGACCCCAGAGTCCCTGCGCATGCTGGGACCATGAGGTCGTAAGGGGGCGGGGTTTCCGCCTATATAAATGGCTCCGCAGCTCGCACACAGCATTCGAGCCGGAGAGAGCGTCGTGTCAACATCGGGGAAGAAGAAAAGAAGAGAAGAAGCAGCGAGACAGCGGCGACAAGACAGCGGCGACAAGACAGCGGCAGCAGACCGGGCCCCTCGCTGGCAATAGAGCTGGAAGAAGATAGCGGCGGGGCCCGGGAGAAGAGGCCGAACACCGGGAGAAGTCGGAAGGAGACCCCCCGAAGTGTCCCCATACTGAACAAAAACGAACCAACGGAAATGCATCCTGGACTTATAATATACAAATAGTTATTATAGATATAAAAATTGCCGAAACGGCATATAAGTTACTAATTAATGCATTACCAGAAAGGACACATATGCATTACTAGACAGATTGTATGAAATATGTCTCCAAATTAATATGGAAATATGAAATTTAAAATGTGAATAAAATAAAGATATCATCCGCGGCCATCAATTGCATCCACAACAATCCATAATCAATCAGCGATCAGAAATAAAACAATTAATATCAAAATCAACGTTTAATCCATCAGGGCAAAGAACTCGGGTTTCATATATCCAATAAGATTCCCTTTTGCTTAATTGTCTTATAAAATTGCCCCCTCTCCAGTGCTTAGTGACCCTCTCAATACCCCAGAATTTTAAACTCTTAGGATTCTGTTGGTGAAATAATTTAAAATGTCTAGACACATTATGAGATTTGAGGCCTTTCTTGATATTATTAACATGTTCCGCCAGCCTCACATGCAAGGGTCTGGAGGTTCTGCCGACATACTGGAGCCCACAGCCACACTCCAGCATATAGACAACCCCCACAGTCTCACAAGTGATCAGCTGCTTGATGTCATACTCCCTTTTAGTGGCTGATGCAAGAAATTTCTTACGTTTTTTAATATTTCCTTTAGAGTGCTTGCCTGGGACACACCTTCCACATGCATAAAAGCCACCCAAAAAGGAAAATAATCTGTCAGTGGTCGGGACCGGAGGATTTAGAACACCGGGGGCCAAACGATCTCTTAATGAGGGGGCTTTCTTGTAAATAATTTGGTTGTTGACCCTGGTGTTCAGCTGCTGTGTTCTTATATTTATCCATCTGCGCTGATTCACTCTGTTTTTTAGTTTATTTTTACAATTATCATTAATCTAGCTGCGATATGGAGGTTTTCAATTATTTTGAAAAACTGGATATCAAAATTAATGAAGTGTTCTCAAGGAATTCTTCATATGAACCCACTAATGATTTACCACAATCTTTTAAGGAGTTAGGGTATATTTATGAGAAAAAGATCAAAACCTGGTGGGACATCACGTCCTTTGAGCAATACCTCGCTGCTAGACTTATACCTAGACGTTTGAGGTGGGATTTACCCCCTAACGATGGGCTCATGGATGGGCTCATGGATCTATGTCTGAATGGAGTGATTTTTTCATCAAGAGAGGTTTTGAATTATTGGAGTTTCTATTGATCCGTAAGAAAAAGAGAATGACCACTCTTGACTCCCAAATCAAGGATATTACCAATAATTTGGAATCCTTGAAAGACAGTGAAAAGTTTATCAAGTTATCAGGTGACCTTAAAAATAAGCTCACTAAATGTGATCTGGAAACACAGAATAAAAAGAAAAAGAAATTTATCAGGGATTTTGATGATTTCAATGGGGGGGGGGGTTATTTTTAAATGGCAGAATACCCCTGCCTCAGTGGATACAGCACCAACGAGTTCGGTTTCTCAATCCAATGTAGGGGAAATTCGTATTAACACCCCCAGAAATAACCCTATCCATGAATATGATCTTCCTCAGCCTAATAGGCCCCCATCCCATCAGGGAACCAATACCTATAGGAGGGGTAACAACAAAAGGGGAAAAAACATGAGAGGAAGAGGTAGAGGTGGAAGTTCGAGGTCTTACACTTGTGGGGGGGAGGGGGATTATTCTTGTGTCACTCATCATCATAAGTCACCAGATCATCATAGAGTGAACCAATATCATTCCGGAAGAAGAGATACTGTTATGTTCCCTATGGTAATGGGGATTTTTTAGACCAGCGAGGGGAACAGAGATATTGTTCCATCAACCATCCCGAGAAGAACCATGGAGACAACCCGCACCGTACACACCCCTAAAACAGGGCCCCCTCTGAAAACGAAAAGAAAGAAAGGAAGGAGAGGGGGTAGGCGAACACAAAAGCCCCAAACCACATTAGGTGTTGGTATTTATAATCTCAGTCAAGTTACGCTCAATGACGATGAAATTAAAGTTCTTGATCGAGGTCTTAAATTTGCGCCTATTAAAAATCTCAATAAATTTGAAATGTATGTAAGTATTCAAAAATACATAAGGACCCTCAACACGAAAAAATATTTCCTTTCCCACCCCCATCAGGGATTGAGACCTTGTGTACAGAATCATTCAACATTATGTAATAGATCCATTTTCAATCCCCCTAACACGGATAACAAATTCCTCGAAGTTTTTAAGAACATGGTGTCCAATGATCTGGATAAGCTCCATGTTAAGAAAATCTCTGACCCATTATCGATTAAACGTGGTATCAATTCTTTGGCAGAACATAAAGATATAGTAATCCGCCCCGCAGACAAGGGGGGGGTCTCGTAATTCTGAGTAAGGAATACTATCAAATAAAAATGCGTCGTTTGCTTGAAGATCGAGAAACTTATAGCATTCTGAATAAAGACCCTACTTTAGTGTTTAAAGATGAACTACATGTCATTGTAGAGGATGGGAAGGATCAAAAAATCCTTACAAAAAAGAAGCTATGTATTTAGATCCCTTATTTTGTAGGACCCCTATTATTTATTTTTTACCAAAGATTCATAAGGACACCACTCATCCCCCTGGATGATCCATTGTCAATGGGATCGACTCTGTCTCCGCTAGGTTGGGACAATACATTGATTTTTTTTCTACAACCGCTTGTCATGAAAACTCCAGCATTTTTGAAAGACACCAAGCACATTATCCAAATCTTAGAGACCATAGAATGTTCCCCTTCTACATTTTTGGTTACTGCGGATGTACAAGTTCACTGTATACCATCATTAACCATAAGGATGCTATGTCCTCTGTAGAATGGGCTCTCTCCTCTTCCTCTCTGTCAGGTAAACATCAGGAATTCCTCTTGGGTTTTCTAGATTTCTGTCTTACCAAGAATTATTTCTGGTACAACAAGGAATTTTAATTACAGACAAGGGGAGTTGCTATGGGGGCCCGCTTCACTCCCAGTGTGGCCAATATTCCTCCCCACTGGGAGGAAGAGGCTATATTCCATAATTGCCCACCTGAACTTGTATGTTACCGTAGATTTTTTGATGATCTCATTTTGATCTGGAAAGGTGATAGATTGAAGCTTGATGTTTTTATTGAATCTTTGAACAATAACCAAAAAAACATATCTTTGACCTGGACGATCGACCGTGAAAGTGTCGTGTTTCTTGATTTGACCATCAGTAGTGACAATGATCATTTTAAACTTACCAACCACTTCAAACCTACCGACCGTAACTCTTACATTCCCCTGGGGAGTTGTCATCACCGTTCTTGGTTGTGCAATATCCCCAGGGGACAGTTTATTAGGTTACGTCGCAACTGTACTAACGAGGAAGATTTTATTACCCAATCCCATGTCCTCACTTCCAGGTTTGAACAAAAAGGTTACGATCGAGTTACCTTAGAAGAGGAAGTAACAAAGGTCAAATCGATGGATAGAAGCACATTGATTTCCAACCCTACTAAGGATCCTAAAGGAGACAATCATAATTTCAAAATTGTTTTGGATCATAATGTACAGTATAGTAAATTTGAAAAAATTATACAAAAGAATTGGTCCATCCTAAAGCAGGATAAAGTTTTAGGTCCTGTTTTACCTGATCGACCTCAATTTATTTACAAGAAAGCCCCCTCATTAAGAGATCGTTTGGCCCCCGGTGTTCTAAATCCTCCGGTCCCGACCACTGACAGATTATTTTCCTTTTTGGGTGTCTTTTATGCATGTGGAAGGTGTGTCCCATGCAAGCACTCTAAAGGAAATATTAAAAAACGTAAGAAATTTCTTGCATCAGCCACTAAAAGGAAGTATGACATCAAGCAGCTGATCACTTGTGAGACTGTGGGGGTTGTCTATATGCTGGAGTGTGGCTGTGGGCTCCAGTATGTCGGCAGAACCTCCAGACCCTTGCATGTGAGGCTGGCGGAACATGTTAATAATATCAAGAAAGGCCTCAAATCTCATAATGTGTCTAGACATTTTAAATTGTTTCACCAACAGAATCCTAAGAGTTTAAAATTCTGGGGTATTGAGAGGGTCACTAAGCACTGGAGAGGGGGAAGATTTATTAGACAATTAAGCAAAAGGGAATCTTATTGGATATATGAAACCCGAGTTCTTTGCCCTGATGGATTAAACGTTGATTTTGATATTAATTGTTTTATTTCTGATCGCTGATTGATTATGGATTGTTGTGGATGCAGTTGATGGCCGCGGATGATATCTTTATTTTATTCACATTTTAAAATTCATATTTCCATATTAATTTGGAGACATATTTCATACAATCTGTCTAGTAATGCATATGTGTCCTTTCTGGTAATGCATTAATTAGTAACTTATATGCCGTTTCGGCAATTTTTATATCTATAATAACTATTTGTATATTATAAGTCCAGGATGCATTTCCGTTGGTTCGTTTTTGTTCAGTATGGGGACACTTCCGGGATGGCATCCCTGTATAGTGTCCACCGCCCATGGTTTGTTTAGGATTGCCATGGTTACTTACCTAGTATAAGGCGCGGGTGCCGACGTTGTTTCCTCATCTGCTGAAGAAGTCCCCGCCCATTGGGATGCAACGCGTCCGGAACGAGGAAGCGTTGTGACGTCACCCGCGGTCATCACGCATCCTTCGCTGTACACACGATTTTTATGTTGCTTTACCCGGCACTGGTGAAGTGCCTTACTTGTGAGTGTTTTACTTGGTTTTATACTTAATAAATTGCATTATACAGAGAGCACTATTCCGTACTCCTTTCTGTTTCATATCTATTCCAAACGTCAGGAAAGTGTCTTGTCTTGCCCTCCTGAGCCCCGCTGCCTTAAACAGGAGTGACGGATGTCAATTGGCTGTGCCTCATTTTTAGTTGAGCTGTATGGGAATGCTTATGCGACCCTCTATAATCTAAGGGTCCCTGTTTAAAGGTGAGAGGCCATCCTTTATACTGGTGGAGGGTTCACCGAAAGTCACTGATGTCAGCATGAAACCACACCGCACCTGAGGGATTGGATTCACTGAATGTTTTATGGACTGTTTGTGTTGCCTTTCTAGCACTGCACCATCTGTATATTTATTTTATTTAAGGATTTGGTTGTTGACCCTGGTGTTCAGCTGCTGTGTTCTTATATTTATCCATCTGCGCTGATTCACTCTGTTTTTTAGTCAAAACTGCTGGCTCTACAACTTCTGCCTTTCCACCGGGTGGATTCTGCCCCTTCCATGAATTTGCAGAATGTGCTGTACCACAATGGCAGGTTTCCAGTCGCTATTTCTTTTAACATAAAGCCATTTCAGCTCTCTACCATCACGTGGAAGGCAATGTTGTGGCATCCTCGGGCAGGGCAGTCAAAGTTCACATTACTGCTGACGTGGTCCAGCAAGCATATACTTTGTTCACAGCACACTGGGTAACTCTGCTTACAACTCAGAAGGATGCAGGACAGGGTCCAGTGCTGCAGCTTGTTGTGCCCCCACATCTCCATACACCTGTAGATGATGCCAGATTTGTCAGCTCTACTCCCTCCTCCTCCATGCCCTCCTCTGCTGAATTGTCCTATGAACCTTAAGTACCCCCTTATGCCCTGTACACACGGTCGGGCATTGATTGGACATTCCTACAACAAAATTCATGGATTTTGTCCGACGAATGTTGGTTCAAACTTGTCTTGCATACACATGGTCACACAAAGTTGTTGGAAAATACAATCGTTCTGAACGTGGTGACGAAAAACACGTACGTCAGGACTATAAACGGGGCAGTAGCCAATAGCTTTCATCTCTTAATTTATTCTGAGCATGCGTGGCACTTTGTGCGTCGGATTTGTGTACACACAATCGGAATTTCCGACAACGGATTTTGTTGTCGGAAAAGTTTATAGCAAGCTCTCAAACTTTGTGTGTCGGAAATTCCGATGGAAAATGTGTGATGGAGCCTACACACGGTCGGAATTTCCGACAACAAGGTCCTATCACACATTTTCCGTCGGAAAATCCGACCGTGTGTACAGGGCATAAGTGTTCAAAGGGCTATTCAAGGAGTCAGGCTAAAAGGTGCCATGCAGTGTTTCAGCTGGTGTGTCTAGGGGACAGGAACCACACTGGAGCAGAGATTCTTGCAGCTCTGCAGAGACAGGCCCAGAGGTGGTTCACGCCTTGCCAGCTGGAATCAGGAATGGTGGTTTGTGATAATGGCACAAACCTCCTGTCTGCCCTTAGACAGGGAAAGTTGACACATGTACTCAATTTGGTGGTCCAGCGTTTCCTAACTAGGTACCCAGGGTAGGAAGATCTACTAAAACAGGCCAGAAGAGTCTGTAGCCATTTTAGGCAGTCATACACAGCCAGTGCTCGGTTGGCTGAAATTCAGCAGGAATTCAACCTACCCATAAACCGCCTGATTTGTGACATACCCACCAGGTGGAACTCGACTTTGCCAATGCTGCTGTAGCTGCACATGCAGCAGACGGCCGTCAACGAATACCTATGTGAGTATGGCACAACGGCAGGCTCAGGCCGGCTCTGCTTTTTTTCCCCACACCAATGGCAGCTCATAAAGGATGCAAGCAATGTACTGTCACCATTTGAGGAGACCACAAGGATGGCAGAATCCTTGGGAGTAGTATGCGGCGGGAGGAGGCAGTTCCAGATACTATAATCCTCAGTAACCCTGAGGAGTCTGCTTCTCATGCATCCGCAATTTTGCCTCAAAGCCTGTAAAATATGTGGCGTAAAGGAAAAGGATCACTATTGGTTAGCAACCCTCCTTGACCACTGTTATAAGGGGAAAGTCTCAGAACTCATCCCGTCCCCACAGAGAGTGCAGAAAATGAAATCTCTTGAGGACACCTTAAAGAAGAGTTTATCAAATGCTTTTCTCGACTCTGGTAGGTTACAGTGTCGTGAAAAATGTAGTTTTGAGGCTTTTGTTAGTCAAGAGAGGAGCGGTGGAGAGAATGCATTTCTGAATTTTTTTAGTCCTTGCCGCCCAGGGCTGTCAGCTTCCACATCCCATCGGCAGTGTCTGCATCACATGGTGGACGATTATCTAGGGGCAAAAACAGAGATGGAGAGCTTTCCAGTCGACGATCCACTGGCTTACTGGGTCATGAGAATAGACCACTGGCCAGAACTTGCCCAGTATGCTTTTGAACTGCTGGGCTGGCCTGCATCCATCGTGCTTTAAGAAAGGCATTTAGTGCTGCTGGAGGTTTTGCTACTGATCATAGAACGCATCTGTCCACAGACTCTGTGGACTGTCTGACTCTTATCAAAATGAATCAGTCCTGGATTATGACTATGAAGCCCCCGAATGCCACTGATTAAGTGTTTTTGGGATGTGGAATCTCTGCAGGACTTCTAGGCTGCCTAGTGTTGCGGGCCTAGTGTTGCGGGTGTTGATTTAATCTGGAAGAATGTTTTTGGTGTAGGTTTCATGGGTACAATTAACACCCAAAGATCAATTTTTACACACCTGTTTGACAGGTGCATAACATTACAATTTTTGACAGCAAGACCAATTCTTGCTTTCATCAAGAGTACCTCTATAGGCTTACGGTGTGAAGGCGCCACCGACACCCAAAGAACAATATTCCACACCAGTTACAGAAGTAGAAATTCAAAGTCTGTGGTAGAGACACCAGAATTTATCAAAAAAATCTCTAATCTTGTTCCCAGTGCACTACATTGTGGCCTCATTATACAGACTGGCTCCCCAAGCCATTGCTTACAAAATAAAGAAAGCTTGAAGGGAAAATGTCATTTTTTGGGCTTTAAAAATGCTAATTGTGCTGCAGCAGCTTCTATAAACAGTACAGATGTTCCACTTTACAGGTGGACTAAGGGGACCCCCCAGGCACTATATTTAAAGGAATTTTCCTTTTTATACTTTCACTTTAAGCATCAATAAATCACTGCTCATTTAACAATTACGTTTTTTTACAAACTTTTTTTCATTGATACATGTCCCCCAGGGCAGTACCCGGACCCCCATAACCATTATATGCCCAATTGCTTGCATATAAGCCTTCAAAATGGGCACTTTTGATTTGGGTTCCATAGACTTCAATGGGGTTCGTTATTCGGCTCCGAACTTTCACGATGTTCGAAAGTTCTGGTGCAAACCAAACAGAGGATCGTTTGGCCCATCCCTACTTGTAATGCTGCACAGTAAAAACCTATGGCTTTATGTAACACAAAGGCAGGTTTTATCCAACCGATGGCTTGTTGAAATTTTTTTAGCAGTTTAGGGCAATTTTCAGGCATTTTGCCAAGGCACTCTTGAAAGAGCAAGAAAACACTATATGGCACCCTGTTTGAAAAAGGCAGATCTAGGAATTGCTAAAAACTGTGGCAGGAGAAATGGTGCACTGTGGAGCCTACATGTGCACTAACAGTCTCTGTGTACTGGTGCTGGATAAGAATAGCAAGGATCTCAATTTAATATTATGACTACGGTATATATTTTTTTAATCATTCATGCAGAAAAAAAACATTCTATGGGTTCACAAACATTCAATCATAACTGGACAATACCAGCATGGTGTAAACATGACAATCATGTGTTAAATCTAAAGTGACTGCACAAACATGTCCATATACCACTGCTGACTAGTCCTTATAATCACAATGATCTGCTAGTTTTTATTCTCTAACAATTCCCTTAGCCATGTAGTCTGTTTCCTTAGGAAGACATCTAAATGTTTTTTAAGTTGTCAACACTCTCAGCTAGTGGCACCTCCTGGGGAGGGAGTTTTAGATTTTTACTGCTCTAATGGTAGAGAACCCTTTCTATATTCTAAGGTTAAATGCCCTTTCTTGTAACCTAAAGTTGTGACTGCATGTCCTCACCAGGTACAGTTTATTACAGTTACTAAAGTCATCTTTCATATATTTGTACATTGTAATAATATCACATAAGAGTCTTTTCTCCAGATTGAATAACTGTAATCTATGTAATTCTCCCTGTGGAGCCCCTCCTAATGTGTAATTTGCATGTGTATTCTTGGCACCCAAGTGCATAACTTTACATTTCTTAATATTAAATCTCATCTGCCATGTATCTGCTCAACCCCCTATTGTATTAAGGGCTTCCTGTAATGATGCTATATCCTATATCCTGTGCTTGAGTTATTTCCCTGTGTAATTTGGTATCATCAGCAAACACTGAAATCGAGCTCTTGATTCCAACATTCATATCATTAATAAACAAACTGAGCAGCATTGGCCCAATAACAGAACCCTGGGGTACACCACTCACAACTTTAGACTGTTCAGAGAATAAGTCATCTATAACTACCATTTGAAACCTTTCATGTAACCAGCTTCCTATCCATGTATATACAATTTCATCAGTTCCAACAGACTTCATTTTATAGATTAAATGTTTAGGAGGTACACTAGGTAACTCCTTAGCAAAATCTAGATAAACTATACCCACTGGACTTCCACCATTACATTTCTCACTTACCTCTTTATAGAATGATAAGAATTTGGTCTGGCAAGAACAGTCTTTCATAAATCTATGCTGGTTTTCACTTATGATACCTTTTCTGCAGACAGATTTCTGTATAGAGTTACTTTACCTTACATACTATTGATGTTAGGCTGACTGGTCTGTAGATCCCTGTTATACATTTCAATCTTTTTATTGAAAATGAATGAATGAAAAAAAGTGCATCCAAGAGGCGCTGGGACATTGATATGAGTTTAAACAGTAGTGAAAGGGCAAGAAACATTTAGAAGAGCACACTGGCTCGGGTTAGTTAATTATTTTTATATAATTATATGTTTTATTGAAGCCCTGATGAAGGGGGAGTTTCTTTGACTGCGGACCGCGTTGGCTATCTTTTAATACGACATCAATAAATGAATCTGGACTCTTATTTTTTGGTCTGGCGCTCCTTCCATATATGCACATCTTTTCTGGGAGCTGTGTGCAGGCAACCCATATAAGTGAATGGAGAAGCAGCAGCTGTCTGGACACAGCCACACATCTAAGTTTTATAGGCATGCGAGGGTGGGTGCAGCTTCAAGTGTGGACAGACTCTGTATCTCCATTCACTTATTTGGACCTCGTTCACCAAGTACAAGCCTCAGCAGCCCTGTGAATAAGGCCTTGTTAGGTTACATAGTTACATAGTTGGTAAGGTTGAATAAAGACATTAGTATATCCAGTTTGACCTGTGTGGGTGTATGAGTGTGTATGTATTTATGTCCATTTTTACCATTTCCCATCTCCTTATATTGCATTCTCTAAGATGACCATCTAAGAGTTGTTTGAAATTATTAACAATCCCTCAACAAGGAGTTCCACATCCTTACTGCTCTAACTGTAAAAAAACTCCTTACGCAATTTGTGATTAAAGAGCTTCTCTTTCAACTTTATTAAGGGTCACGTGTTATCTTAAATGACCCGAGAGTGATTTGTTTTTTCCTTATGCTAGAATCACTATTTAGATATTTGTATATTGCATTCATAGCTTCTCTTAGGCTGCTTTCGCACTGTGGCATTGGGGGCGTCGTTTTAGCGGCGCTATTCGGCCGCTAGCGGGGAGTTTTTAACCCCCACTAGCGGCTGAAAAGGGGTTAAAACCGCTAGTAAATCGCTGCTGCCGGCGGTTTTAAGGATTTCAATGGGCAGGGGCGCTTTAGGAGCGGTGTGTACACCGCTTCTACAGTGCTGCAAAGATGCTGCTTGCAGGACTTTTTTTACCGTCCTGCAAGCGCACCGCTCCAGTGTGAAAGCACTCGGGCTTTCACACTGGAGTGAGAGGAGAGGCTCTTTACAGGCGCTATGCAGGCGCTATTTTTAGCGCTATAGCACCTGTAAAGCGCCTCAGTGTAAAAGCAGTTTTAAGCATCTGTCCTCCACGGAGAATACATTTAATGTATGTATTCATTCCTCATAACTGAGGTCCTCCAGTCCCCTTGTCAGTTTTGTTGCCCTTTTCTGGACTCTCTCGAGTTCCAGCACATCCTTCCTGAGGATTGGTGACCAAAACTGTAATGGGAAACTCAAGATGCGGCTGAACCAGAGTCTTGTAAAGTAGTAGGATTGTAGTTTTATTTCTTGAGTAGATACCTTTTTAGTGCATTCTAATATTCTGAACTAGGGTTGCACCAATACCACTTTTTTAAGACCAAGTACAAGTACTGATACTTTGTCATGTGACAGTGGCACTAATATGAAGCACTGATGGGCACTGATAGGTGCCACTGATGGGGCGTGGACTGTGTCAGTAGTTTTTTATTTTTATTTTTTTTTACAATTAATTTTTTTATTATTTTTTACAGTTTTATATATTTTTTGCAATTTTTTTTACAATGCTTTATTTTTTTTTGGGGGGGGGGGGGAGTGGACGATGTCAGTGTTTTTTTTTTATTATTATTATTTTTAAAATGGAACCTTTAATTATTTATTATTCTCTTTATTTATTTATTTTTATTTATCAGCCCTGTTGGGGGGGGGGACTTTGGTGAGATATTACGGGTCTAAAGAGACCCCTGGCATCTCACCTTTGAGACAGGGAAAGGGACTAAGGACACAGACTCTGTGCATTCGGAAAAGGAAGGAGCCAGTAAATGACATATACAGTTAGGTCCATATATATTTGGACACAGGCACAATTTTCATACTTTTGATTCTGCACGCCACCAGAATAAAACAAAACAATCCAAATTAATTTGAAGTGCAGACTTTCAGCTTTAATTCATGGGGTTGAACATAAATATCAAGTACACATTTTAGGAACTGCAACCATTTTTATACACAGTCCCCCCCCCTATTTTCAGGGGCTCAAATGTAATATAAATGTTCATTTTTAATATTTTGTTGAGAATCCTTTACTGGCAATGACTGCCTAAAGTCTGGAACCCATGGGAATTACCAAAGACTGGGTTTTCTCCTTTCTGATGCTTTGCCAGGCTCTAATCGCAGCTGTCTTCAGTTGTTCTTTGTTTGTGGCTCTTTCTGCCTTTCAGTTTTGCCTTCAGCAAGTGAAATGCATGCTCAATTGGGTTGAGATCAGGTGATTGCCATTGCAGACCATTCCATTTATTTTCCTTCAAAAGCTCCTGGGTTGCTTTTGCAGTATGTTTTGGATCATTGTCCATCTGTACTGTGAAGCGCCGTCCAATCAACTTTGCTGCATTTGGCTGAATCTGGGCCGACAGTATATCTCTAAATACTGCAGAATTCATCAGACTGCTTCTGTCTTCTGTCACATCATCAATAAACTCCAATAACCCAGTGCCGCTGGAAGCCATGCATGCCCATGCCATCACACTGCAAGTTCCACCATGTTTTACAGATGACGGCGTGTGCTTTGGATCATGAGCTGTTCCAAGATTTCTCCACACTTTTTTCTTCCCGTCATTCTGGTACAGATTAATCTTAGTTTCATCCGTCCAAAGAATACTTTTCCAGAACTGGTCTGGCTTTTTTATATGTTTTTTGGCAAATTCTAATCTGGCTTTTCTATTCTTCAGGCTTATGAATGGTTTGCACCTTGTGGTGAACCCTCTGTATTTGCTCTCTTGAAGTCTTCTCTTGATTGTAGACTTTGACAATGATACACCCACCTCCTGGAGAGTGTCCTGGATGTTGTGAATGGGTTTTTCTTTACCATAGAGAGGATACTACGATCATCCACCACTGTTGTCTTCTGTGAACGTCCAGGCCTTTTATGTTGCTGAGCTCACCAGTGCGATCTTTTTTCCTCAGAATGTACTAAACTGTTGATTTGGCCACTCCTAATGTTGCTGTTATTTATCTGATGGATTTGTTTTGTTTTTGAAGCCTTAGAATGGCCTGTTTAACTTGCATGGACAGCTCCTTTGAACGCATGATGTAGGTTCACAGCATTAGATTCCAAATGAAAATACCACTTAATTGATGAAGAAATAATGAAGGAGTAGCCCACACCTAGCCATGAAACAGCTTTTCATTCAATTGTCCAATTACTTTTTTGGTGAAAAAGGGGGATGGCTATTCTTGAGAGCTGTAATTCCTAAACCCTTCCTCCAATTTGGATGTACATACCCTCAAATTAAACCTGAGAGTGTACACTTTCAGCCCATATCCATTATATAACTTGAATATCTTTTGGTAAATACCTGAAAAAAATTAAATTGTGCCTGTGTCCAAATATATATGGACCTAACTGTATACCTGACAGATCTGGGAGGGGGGGCTGGGGAGCACAGAGGGGAACCCGGAGGAGGACGGGGACCAGAGGAGGACCCGTGGAGCACAGAGGGGGACCCTGAGGAGGACGGGGACTGGAGCAGGACACGGAGAGAGGGAGGACGACACAAGGGGACAGTCAGGGGAAATTGGTGAGGCGGTGAGGGGAGTTACAAGCACTTTTCCCCCGTATAGCCTTTTAATAAAGCAGCTGACAGCCGCGGGAGGTAGAGGAGGAGAAGTGGTTGTCAGCTGCTTTATTTAAAGGCTATACAGGGGAATCGGTGCTTGAACTGCCCCTGCCGCAGCACTGATCACCTGGGAGGCTACCTAGCCCCCCCTGCTACACTGAGGATGCCTGGTCTGATACAACAGGTATCGGATCAAGCATCGGAGCATTTGCACAATACTCGTGCAGTAGCTTGGTATTGGCACCGATACCGATACTAGTATCAGTATCGGTGCAACCCTAGTCTGAACTATTGATTCCAACATCTATATCATTTAAGCTAAACAGAATTGGTTTCAGGACAAAGCCAGGGGTACCCCACTTACAACTCCTGTCCATTGAGAATATATCCTATTTATCACCACCCTTTGAATGTGTTCCTGTAACCAGTTTTCTATCCATGTACATACACTATCATCAATGCCAACACACCTCAGTTTGGGGTACTGTATCAAATGCTTTGGCTAAGTCCAGACACCATGTACACAGGCATTCCTTTATCCAGAATACAGTTTACTTCCTCAAAGAATGTTAAAAGGTTGGTCTGATAAATCATAAATCCATGCTGGTTACTACTAATGATACTACTTTCATCAGCAAATTCTTGGCTATAGTCCCTTAGCATACACTCCAATAATTTACACACTATTGATGTTAGATTGACTGGTCTGCAGTTTTCAGGTATATATCTTGAGCCTTTTTTGAATATAAGTACCACATTAGCTTTTCACCAGTCAGCTGGTACCATACCGGTCAGTAAGCTGTTCTTATAGATTAGGAATAATGGTTTATCAATAACCTGGCTAAGTTCTTTAACCACTTGCCGACTGGCCGCAGTACATATACATGTACATGTACGTCATTTTGTGCAATAGCCAGCGGGGGGCGCGTGCGCTGATTGGCCAGAGGAGGAGCCAATCAGCAGGTCTGAAGGACACAATGTCCGCTGGCCACCTGTGATAGCTCCCCAGAGAGACAGAATGGTAATCTGCCAATCTACATAAGGCAGATGATCGTTCTGACAGGGATGAACAGACTGATCTTGTGTTCTGCTAAGCAGAAACATGGATCTCTCTGTTTATCCAGTCAGTCCATCCCCCATACAGTTAGAAAGCATCCCCTAGGGATACACTTAACCCTTTGATTGCCGCTGGTGTTAACCCCTTCCTTGCCAGTGTCATTAGTACAGTAACAGTGCATATATATTTAGCAGTGATCACTGTAATAATGTCACTGGTTCCCAAAAAAGTGTCAAAAGTGTCAGTTAGGTGTCCGATTTGTCCACCGCAATGTTGCAGTCCCACTAATAATCGCTGATCGTCGCCATTACTATTTAAAAAATATATGAATAAAAATGGCATAAAAATATCCCATAGTTTGTAGATACGATAACTTTTGCACAAACCAATCAATATACCCTTATTGTTTTTGTTTTTTTTTTACCAAAAACAAGTAGCAGAATACATATTGGCCTAATTTGGTGAAGAAATTAGATTTTTTACATTTTTTTATTGGGTATGTTTTATAGCAGAAAGTAAAAATATATATATATATATTTTTTTTAAATTGTCGGGTTTTTATGTTTATAGCGCAAAAAATAAAAACCGTAGAGGTTATCAAATACCACCAAAAGAAAGCTCTATTTGTGGGAAAAAATGGACATTAATTTTATTTGGGTACAGCGCCGCATGACCGCGCAATTGTCAGTAAAACTAATGCAGTGCCGTATCGCAAAAAATGGCCTGGTCATGAAGTGGGGTAAAACCTTCTGGGGCTGACGTGGTTAAGTACTCTCGGATGTAAGCCATCTGGTCCTGGTGATTTATTCACATTAGGTTTTTCCAGTCTTTTATTCGAACACTGGCTTCTGTTAGCTATACAGGAACATTCTGTGCTCTGTTCATAACAATACCATCTTGTTTTTTATACCCTTTCTTTTCCTTAGTAAAAATGAAGGAAAAGAATGTATTTAAAACGTTGCCTTCTCCTAACCAAATTCTCCTGACTATGCTTTATGGGACCAATATGCTTCGGCTTTGCCTTCTTAGTATTAGTATATTTGAAACATTTTTTGGGAATCTTTTTACGCTTCTCCGCTATGTGTCTCTCTTGGTAGTTCAGGATTAAATATACAAAAAAATAAAAGTATGTCTTTTTTAATCAGTAAATACAAAATATTGCATTTGAAAAATACCATATATGCAGCCACTATATGAAGCTCTGTTATTTTTGTTCATATTTTTACAGGGTTTACCTTAACTGCATTGCTGATAAAAGCTTGAGGTTTACAGAGATGAATATCTGAAGTTCCAATTATGGTCAAATGAACAAGTCAGACACACACACGTTCCTCATCTGCCCTGTTCATACAGGATGTATCTAAATTCAATTTGATGAACACAGTCTATTAAAGTGTGAGCCTACTTCTGGGCTACCTTTTGTTAAGAAAAATAAGATTTCTTTATCAAACCAGTGTTGTGTGTTCATCCTGTACACTTGTACAGGGTTGCCTACTTTACTGTCAATTAAAGTGGTTGTAAACCCTAGGACAAAACAAACCCTGCAAGACAAAGGCATAATGAGCTAGCATGCATAGCATACTAGCTCATTATGAATTACATACCTGAGATCGAAGCCCCTGCAGCCTTCCCCGTACACTGCTCCGGCAGCCGACATCGCTCCCAGAGTTACTTCTGGGTGTCGCGCGGGCTCCAGCACTGTGATTGGCTGGAGCCACGATGACATCACTCCCGCTCATGCACGCGGGAGCCGCCGGTAACGGCTTATGCACTGAAGCAACGGCACGCACATGCCATTGCTTCAGTGCGCATGTGCCGATGACGTTGGTGCATTCAAATACAGGGGATATCTCCTAAACCGTTCAGGTTTAGGAGATATCCGGGGTAGCTACAGGTAAGTCTTAGTATAGGCTTACCTGTAGCAAAAAGTGTGTTGTAAGGGTTTACAACCACTTTAAGTGGACAGTTTGTAAAAATCTGTTGTTTTGCTTGTGTCTGTGCATGTCCATGGGCAAGAGCAAAGTCAGTAAAAATAATTCTCTGTTGCTGGTTAGTGCATGCTGTGCTTCTGTTGTTTTAAACCAAAGCTTGCAGATATCATTCAGGACTCTCCTATGCCTATGAGGGATAGTGAGGAACGTCTTCACCTGAATTGCTATAGCTGCTCCTCCTTCCCCTCTCTCAGACCAGCCATGCAGAGCAATGTAACACCCCTGGCCTGTTCCACTGGAGCAGCATTTGAATCTGGAAGAAGAGGTGCTGCTTGATAAATAACATTTGTCCCTCTGGATTATACTGAGAGACATCCAACCAGTATTTCCAACCTACCAGATTGAAATTTACTGACACGACACCCAAAATTTACTGGCACAACCACGTTTTTACAGGCATTTCCAAAAGTTACAAGATTACAGTTTTAAGTGCAAATTTCAGTATTTAGTAGACATGTGCACAACGGAAAATTTCCATTTTCGGATAATTTGTTATTTCTCTAGAGTGTCGATATTCGTTATACCGAATCAATTCGTTTTGTATATATATCGATTTGATTTGATATTTATGCATGTATTTATGATAACGATTTGTAGTTTGGAAAGTCGTTTGTTTATTGAATCCATTAACACACACAATGACAATATCTCTTCTGCTCTGCTCAAATACAATACAATACCCTTCTTACTCAGTTCTCAGGAATGCACTTTGCCAGTAATCCAACCTCCAGCATAAAATTAATCAGCTGATTGGACTGTAGGTGGCGGTTCACACAGGGGCGGCTTCAAAGTCGTGCGACTCTGAAGCCACCCCCCACGGGGTGACTTCAGCGTGGCTTGCAAAATGACTTCTGTATAGAAGTCAATGCAAGCCGCTCCAAAGTCACCCCCAAAAGTAGTACAGGAACCTTTTTCTAAGTTGGAGCAACTTGAGTCACTCCTATTAGAACGGTTCCTCTGCAATGCATGGAGCACGACTTGTCAGGTGGCTAAGTTTCCTGACAGGTTGCCCCTGTGTTAACCGTCCCTAAGATTTACTCTGAGTTGACCTTTTGTTTCATTAGACCTTTAATGAATGAATGAATAATGTCAAATTAATTTGTTATTTTCGCTATTATAATTTATTTCGTATTAGTTGAAATTCGTTATTTTGTCTTTGGACATTCGGTGCAAAATTCAGCCATGTAGGCCTGAATTTCGATTAGTTACGAAACAAATTGCACATGTCTAGTATTTAGGCTACAAACACCTGTGCAATTAGCAGTGTGATTTAAGGTAGATATTAGGGCAAACATATTTCTTATTTTATTTTCCATATGCTAAGTAAGTAGCTCAGGGACAAGACTCAGGAGGGCTAGAAATTAGAGCATGCAGGCACACACATGAAATTGATCGACACAACACGTCCCCTCCTGAGTCATAGGGATACGCTCTCTTCATGCCAGTTGGTCCTTTCAGTCCACTCCTTTTCAAACAGCACTGACAGTCCCCGCTCCCGGCTTGCCTTGCTCCTATCTTGCAGACCTGCACATGAGGCTCCGGCCGCTCCCTTGCACCATGATATCACACTAATAAATTACAGTAATTCCGCGCTTAGGAATGTAGAAACAAGGAAAGACTGCTGCCCCCCTATAAATGAAAATCACCGGGGTGAAATCCAAAAGGTAAAAAAATTATTATAAGCAGGGGAATTGGCGCTGTCCAACTGTGTGTGCATAGATGATAATTCATACAAGTGAAAAAATGATTTATAAATACGTGTATCAAAAATGTTTGTATCAAAAATATTGTTGTGCGTGTAACAAAAGCGGAGGTATCTCAAGTGTAAACAATCCACCTGATAAAATTTTTTTTTAAATTTTTATTTTTTCCTGTTTGGATTTTTTATGCACATATGCTGGGGATTTCTATTTTTATTTTCACTTTTTTTTCCCTAATTAATTGTTTCCTTTGATTGCCACAATTGTTTATATATTGGATTCTATTTTTCTGCCATTTTTCAAGCTATATGCATTATTCTCTATGCACATATAATTATTGTATATGGGATTCTTGTATGCATTTTAGGAGCACGTTGCACTTTATCGCATTACAACTATCAGGTGGATTGTTTACACTTGAGATACCTCCGCTTTTGTTACACGTACAACAATATTTTTGATACAAACATTTTTGATACACGTATTTATAAATCATTTTTTCACTTGTATGCATTATCATCTATGCACACACAGTTGGACAGCGCCAATTCCCCTGCTTATAATAATTTTTTTACCATGATATCACACGACACGCTCAGGCACCGTCCCAGGTTGGCACAGTAGCGGGAACTCGAATGGTCTTTGTCGGCTCCGGACCGGAACTGTGCAACCTTTACCTGTCACTGGCATTTACTGGCAGGAGAAAAAAGCTAATTTTTTACTGGCTGCCAGTAAAAATACTGGCAGTTGGCAACACTGCATCCAACCAGTAGGCACTATCTGACAGGGGGTATAAGGCTTAATGCTGGATGGCGGCTGTTTAGGCTCCTGGTCAGATGGCACAGCAGTGGATGAAGACTGCCTAGGAATCCATTTGTTTTATTGCATTGCAGATAGTTAGCCATTTTTAACATGATTTGGCTTGTTTTGCATACATATAACCCAGCTACATCAATTTAATGTTCTGCTATGTATTGCTTCTTGAGCAGATTATTTTTTGAAGTCTTTAGTGGCTTCTTTCTGAATTTTCATCTGCACTTAGTTTACATATCATCTGCATTTTCACATTAGCATTGCTCTATCTATACAGTCACAACAACACAATCCTCTATTTAGTGCAGGGTTTTAAATCAGCTTTTTGCCAAATTGTGTACCTTTTTTGTGTATAGTTTTTGTGCTATTCTTGTCTCTTCCTTCTTTCCTTTTTTCCTTTCTATCCATTTCTTGCCCCTCTCTCTCCCTCTCTTGCTCCCTTTATTACCAGTAGCAGCTGGTGCTCAAATTTTTTTTGGGGGGGGCGCAAACAAACTGAAATAATACTGAAACACCCCCCATCAATTGTAGCCTCACTGTGCCCATCAATTGCAGCCTCACTGTGCCCATCAAATGCAGCTACTGTGCCCATCAAACGCAGCCACTGTGCCCATCATATGCAGCCACTGTGCCCATCATATGCAGCCACTTGTGCCCATCATATGCAGCCACTTGTGCCCATCATATGCAGTCACTTGTGCCCATTAAATGCAGCCACTCGTGCCCGTCAAATGCAGCCACTTGTGCCCATCATATGCAGCCACTTATGTCCATCATATGCAGCCACTTGTGCCCATCATATGCAGCCACTTGTGCCCATCATATGCAGCCACTTGTGCCCATCAAACGCAGCCACTGTGCCCATCATATGCAGCCACTGGTGCCCATCAAATGCAGCCACTTGTGCCCATCATATGCAGCCTCACTGTCCCTGTCAAATGCAGCCACTTCTGCCCATCAAATGCAGCCACTTGTTCCCAGTATATGCAGCCACTGTGCCCACCGACTCCCCTGGTGGCTCTGATGGCCCCCCTGCTCATGGCTCTGACACCCCCCTACTCGCGGCTCTCTGACAGCACCCCTCCGCAGGTGATCACTTACCGCCAGTCCTGATGTCTGTCCTCATGTCTCCTCTTCTTTGGCCATCGGGAAACAGGTCTTTTTTTAAATTTGCGCTATAAATCAAAAAAGACGGAAAATTAGATTAAAAAAAATATATATATATTTGTTTCTGTTAAAATTTATTGCAGAGTATTGGCAAGTATTGGCAGAGTATTGGCGAGTATTGGCAGAGTATTGGCGAGTATTGGCGGAGTATTGGCGAGTATTGGCAGAGTATTGGCGAGTATTGGCGGAGTATTGGCGAGTATTGGCAGAGTATTTGCGAGTATTGGCAGAGTATTGGCGAGTATTGACAGAGTTTTGCAGAGTATTGGCAGAGTATTGCACAGTGTTGCAGAGTATTGCACAATGTTGGCAGAGTATTGGCAGAGTATTGCAGTGTTGCAGAGTATTTCACAGTGTTGCAGAGTATTGCACAGTGTTGCAGAGTATTGGCAGAGTATCGCACAGTGTTGCAGAGTATTGGCAGAGTATTGCACAGTGTTGAAGAGTATTGCAGATTATTTACACTGAGCAGCGCTGTGGGGACTAAACATCCAGTCCACAGCGCTGTTGCAATCTCCCCCCCTCGCACTGTACCCATCGGTACAGAGAGGGGAGGGAGGAACCCGTGTCATGACGTGACGCCGGTTTGTTTACAAGTGATCGCTCGGTCATTTGACGGAACGATCATGTGGTAAACGGCCGTGATCAGCGGCTATTTACCGTGATCCGTGATGCGCCGGGTCCGGTCACGGGGAGCAACATTCTGGAATGACGTCCCATGGACGTCCACCGAGAATAAGCTGACCGCGCTGTAGCCGTCTTTCGGCTATGGCCCGGTCGGCAAGTGGTTAAGACACTTACCTGTCAAGGGATCCCGCAATGTCAGCACCTCAGCCAATTTTTCCATCGGCTCTCAGGTTCTGTCACTGCCATTGCTTCTACGGGAAACCAGCAGTGAAGCACAGCCAGTTACCTACTGGGGGCGAAGCGCGCTGCCCTTTTTGAATGGAGGAAGGAGGAGAGGGGCCAAAGTTCAGGGTGATCTCGCCGCGGCAAGGTCTCCCGGAAGTGGGGACAGGTACCTGTCAAAAACAGGTACTGCCCCCCTTATAAACAGGTACCCCCCCTCTGAAAGATGCCAAATGTGGCACCAGAGGGGGGAGAGGAAGCGAATAAGCGGAGCTTCCACTTTTGGGTGGAGCTCCGCTTTAAATGCCTTCTTTTTTCTTGCTGTTTAAGGCAATCACATGACATCTTCTGTTTGATGTGCACAGCACTGTGAAATAGGAGGCCTACTGTATTTAACCGGCAGATATCACTCTCAGCAAAACCCACTCCACAAGCCTATGCATTGTGAGAAGATGCTTCCATCAATCTTCACTGCTGAAGCTGTGCCGCAAAATGACACAGCAAATTACTTAGGGTGGAGACTAGAGGAGGGGTGAGAGAGCATACAGTATGTCATTTAACCTGCTGGAGCCACCCCACTAGCCGACAAGAAGAGTCTTCCAGAGGCCAGATGAGGAAGTGCATAACTTCTTAAAAGAGAAGATTGAGAGCATGCACACTGAGAATGGCAACACAGCAGTCAGAGAATTGGCCCCCACAGAGTTGCTACTCACAAAAGGGAAGTAAAGAGAAATGGCAGGGTCAGCCAGGTACTAATAAAAGTTGTACAAGAAAAATATTTAAAGACTAGGCCAATCTTATATAAAACAAATATACCTCAATAAATAATTAATAAAGCAAAATGTGTAATAAAGTTCATTAAAAAAAAAACAGTCCAAATAAAGTGCAAATCAATAAATCCAAAAGTGATGAAAAATGTGTTAAAAAAGGAAGAGTGACACCCAGGAAAAAAACAGTGCCATTCCTCTTCTTTCAAGTAGAAATACACACCGCATTCACCAGAAATATATGACCTCTTTTCTCAAAGAAGATTAAAATCACTTAGGATATCTCCACCAGGTGTTTCCACAAACAGATGTCATATACTTGATCTACCAACGATATCCTGAGTATATGGACAACTGAACACCACCATCTCCTGTAAGGTGCTCCTGTGCCTTTAAGAGATCCTGTGTGTACCTCACTCGCAAAGGGAAGATGTAAAGGAACCTCTCATAGTGTAGTAAATTTAAATTTGATTAAAAAGCAATTAAAATTGCACTTACATCCACAATAGTATACTCAGGCATGAAATGGAAACTGAAAACGCTCCACTTGCACTCCAGCAACCGGAAATGAGGTGTCCCGGAAGCTCCGCCCAACTTAATTCGTCAGCAAGGTCTGATGTCATCAGGGGGTCACATTTTTTACAGTTATATGATGGTATTATGTGATAGATAATATTGATTAAGCAATTTCTCACATTTACTTTGCACTTTATTTGATGGCAAGCTTCAGCAGATAGGAAGAAAACATATTTTTGGACAGATCCAAAAAAAACTAGGATTTAATGGCACATCAACTTAAACTTCTAAACATAATACAGAAATGTAAAATAAAATTGACCCAAGCCATTATTGTTTCCCTTTAAAAAAACATATCTCAGTAGGCTACCATGTCACACAGGAAACCTTATAACAATGGTGATTCATGAGTTTTACAGCTGTGCTGTGTGATCATTTAGGGATATCTATTAGGTGTAATCAGCATTTATCCGTATCATTGATTTTCACACATTGCGCATCTTTTCGGCTAAACCATGGTGCTAATTTATATGGTGACTGAGGAAAATAAGGGATTATGATGCTTCGTCCTCTAAGCTGTTGTTGATCTGACATGACCTCAGTAATTCATTTACCTTTATTTACCTTGACTCGTCATTATAGTGTTGTCGAGAGAAGCAAATTAAGCTGCTCGCCGCGGTATAAAGTCGCTGTCTAGGCAGTGCGCCAGTCATGCTGTGAGGCACAGTTCTTAACAATAAAACGTAACAGCTTCACAAAGCTTGCTTTCTAAACCTACTTGGAACATTTCCATTCTGAAATTACTTCCAGCTGTTCATTTAGATCATGAACTGTTTGTCAATGTTGACAATTAGTCGGCTAAAGATTTCATTGACCACACTGCCAGGATTAATGTCAGAATCTCCTGTTAGTTATTTACCACCCTGAATTTCAGGAGTGCTAGATGGCTCATAATTCCTTTCAAGTTGCCAAGCTGAAACTTCTAGAAGACATGACACGTATATAAATCCTTTTGACAAGAATGATATGTGAAAATCAATGGGAGTTCATCAGGAATTCCCATGAAACCATTGGCAGGACAGAATGAGTTTGGTAATACTGACTGTGGACTTATAAATGTCAGAATGGTGTTTTCAGATAACTTGTGTTGAGTCTCCAGTCGCCTTGACTTCAACACTGAAGTTCTATAAGTCATCATTATTAAACTCAGTTCGTCATTATAGTTTGATTAATGTTTGCTTTGACGCTTTCCATTGTGTACCTTTAAGGTTAATTGTGTAATATATCATAAACATCACCTGTTTCCTGGATGTATTTGACTAGAGGATGAGTAAACCAAGTACCACTGGTTGAAACAAATAAAAGTCCATTAGCCTGTAGGTGGTCATACATTGTTGTTGCTATGACCAATTGTGTAGTGAATACATCTTTGTCATTGGTGCTCAGATGAGAGATCATTTTATACCTGACTTTCTGTTCATTCATGCTAACTGAGAGCTCATACTTACATGAGTATGACCAGCCTAGGACAAAACGTTACTTAAAGGGTAACTCCACTTTTGCGTGGGGAAAAAAACAAATAAAGAAAAAATAATATAGCGTATACAATTGTAATTTAATGTTTTTAAAAATGACCTTTCCTTTTCAATCTGCATCCGCTGTAATTTTCTGCAATGCAATATGGCTACCTGGAGGTGTTCTGTACACAGAATGTATACAAAACGCCCCCCTGAAACATAATTTCCTGTTTATGTGATTGGCTCACTGATTTTCCCAGAAGTCTGCACTAAGATGCAAGTTAGATTTCAGGCAACCCATGCAACTAAAATGTAATTTTTGGTGATATGCTCTCAATAGGAGCATGTCTAAAGAGATCCCAGCAGCTTTCCTCATGAGTGCCCTGCAGCTGCACAGCTGATTGATAATTCTGAAACCACTCCGATTAGACCCACTTGGCACAGAGGCACAGCTTTAAATTAGAACTAAAGTCAAAACTTTTTTTAAGTTTTGGATAGAGCGGAGAGGGATTAGAACACGTCAGTTTTTATTGCGGCCTGTGCCCCCCCCCCCCCCCCATTAGGGAGATTCACCTTCTCTATTTGTCTTGTTTAGCATTATCATTGAAAGTAAGAGTAAAAGACAATCCCAAATTTTGGGTTGTTCCCAGAAAAGCAATAGAGGGGAAATCTTCCAATGGGGACAGTTCTGGTGACCTTTGGATCCCTAAGGAATTCCCTTAATTTTCAGGGATTTCCTCTCACTTCCTATTTGGCTATGGACAGGAAGTGAAGGGAAAATCTCCCCATTGGGACAAAGATGGCAAAAATAAACATTACAGGGGTTTGTAACCCTCCCTTACCCTGTCCAAAATGAAAAAAAATAGTTTTCCCTATAGTTCTACTTTAAAGTATATTGAAAATATATTGAAACCCAAGAAAAAAATATGCTTAAAGGTCCAGTCACACCAACCACTGGGTTACAACACAGCGGCCGGTGTGCAGTGTGATCTGGCTGGATAACTGCAGTGCTGGTGGGCTGATCGTGTGCATCAAACTGTTCATTTTTTTTAAAGGAACTTTATTGAAATGTCCCTCAGTGACATTTCTTGAAGTTCTATTGGTTGCTATACTTATTTTGAGCTCGCACTGCCTGCACACCACTGCAACACAGTGGTATGAACGAGGCAGATAGGAAACAAGGCATTTTGGTGGGACTTCACTGGAATAGCCGCTCAATGCAGTCCCACTGCACCTGGCGTGATGGGGGCATCTCCCAAGCTTTTTCGTTTCACTGTCAAAGTCCCATTAAAATAACTTTCTCCTTTTTTTTTTTTCTTTTTTCTTTTTTTTTCTTTTGCTTTTGTCTCTTATGGCAGCATTCAACTTCCCATACCCTTTTTTTTTTTACAATAGTTTGCCTATTAGCCTTAAACATGGCCAGAATTTAACAAGAGACTAGGCTTTGTGAATTTCAGACAGGATTCAACAAACCCCCTGCTAACTGCACGTGGCCAGATATACCCATCCCTATTCCAGGAGAGTGGGTCACATGGTATTAAAGTTAGAGACAGACAGGGAACTAGCAAGGGGGCCTGGGTGTTTTTTTAGAAAATTAAGTTCTCATAAATGTATGACTTTTACTTATTTATCTAAAAATGTTTTTTATATTTTATTTTACATAGTTTATTTTACACATCCGTTTATTATTCTAAATAACCCATTATTTTTTAAAGAACAGCCATAATGGTATCAGGGTAAGATTTCTTTGCATTTAAAGTGTATTAATTATTGTTTTATTCTATACAATTTGAAAATTTATTATTTATTTATAAAAAACCCACATACACATGGAATGTGATGGTATACATATAGATAGCCTAAGCAACAAGCCAAGTAATTCCCACAGTTTAGTAGATTGGGGCTGTCAAATGACTAACACATAGATAATCCTTGGAAAAGGATAACACATAGATATTCCAGTAAAAAAGACAGGCATGATACATACAATATTTGCTCTGAGATCTCTTAATGCAGAACACAAATGGTTACAAGTGTGAAGACTGTGTGAGGAAGGGAATAACATTCCCATGTATGATTTTTTAGAACTAGGCAGGAGAGGGGTGGGATGGTGTGAACAGAGGTATGGGTGTCCGGATTGAATGGTTCAACTTCAGATGACCACATGTCTGCAGAAGTCAAGCAGGTTAGAGAGCATTATGAGGGTCAGGAAGAACCATTTTGCAAAAGAGCTTCACACACAGAAGTAGATGTAAAGTTGATCCAGTAAAACCAGGTTCTCCAAATTTTTTCATGTGTTTCCTTAACATGAGAAAACAAAGTCTTCCATTCAACATATTTTGTTAATGATGGACAACCACAGTGAAATCAGAGGAGCACTAGTTTGCTTTCACAGTTTGCAACTTCTAGCTTCATTGATCATGTGAGGGAGGACATATTTCTTATAGGTTTTTCTCAGTATCATGTTGTGGTGCATGAGAAAAAAAGGCTACATTGGAGGGGATTGTGAAGTCAGTAAATTTATGGGTGATACACCAGACTTCAATCCAGATTATTTTAAGAATGTCACATTACCAAAAGATGTGAAGTATGTTTCCCTTGACCTGGCCACATCTCCAGCAAGTGTTTGTGAAAATTTAGACACTGTGGTAAAAATTTATTAGAGTTTAGTAACATTGTACCTGTTACCTAGTACAAATGGAGGTTTTTTCAGTCTTTTTGCTTTGTTGTGAATTGTATTTGTAAATCTCTCACCCAAATAGAAAAGTATATAGGTGTGTAACATTTTGTTGAATAGTTGATCAAAAAGTGCATTACCGAGATTAGAGGGTTGATTTACTAAAGGCAAATAGGCTGTTCTCTTTGAAATGGAAGTTGCACTTTGCATGACAATTATGCCCAGAGCTTAGTGAATGTGTTGAAAATTTACTTTGCAAAGAATAGCTAATCATGTTTATGGAAAATAAAAAACAGCATTTTTGAATGAACATAATTGGATGACAGGAATCTGCAGGGCTTCACATCATTCACTAAGCTCTGAGGAAAAATCTCAAGCAAAGTGCAACTTCTCTTTCCCTTACAGATTGAACAGTTTCAATCCGGGTGTGTCTAAGCAGTTCTGGTTGTATGCAGTCATTTTTTAATGAAGTGATAGGGTGTGTGAATTATTGTACTTTGGGAAAGGTTTTAAGAAAGTAAGAGAGTTGGGCAGTCTGCCAAAATTCCAAACTTTCCAGTCTGGAGTCAGTTGATATACAATATGTTCCAGAGAGGGCAATTGTTGGTTAACAACAAAATAGTTTTCTCTAAACAACTGGGAACAGATGAGTTGATAATGTTTTGGGCCCCCTATCCCTGAAACCAAAGCTGGGTTTCCTAGAATCGGATGGGATGGTGAATATGTCCTTTCTCCATGAACAATTCTTGGCAGGCTGCCTAGGTTCAAACACTGGTGGGGTTGGCTTTGAGCTCAATCGGGACGTTGTGGGGATACTAAGGTAGAACGTATTATTTTTTAAAGTAATGTCACCACCAATCTATCACTCTGATCATTTGACAATCTGCTTGGTACTGAGAGATGTCCGGTAGTGCTATGCCACCATAGTTTCTTATTTTAACAAACCACAGAAAAACATATAATTTTTTTTCACTTTCTATATACAATCTTTGTTTACAAATAAATATTTAATATGGGACAAGGAATTCCCAGAGAAATATGGGGTAGCTAATGATAGCACAGCAGATGACTGATTGAAACAGCAGACTATGCTGAATTATGAGTATGTAAGAGCAACTGAGGTTTTGCTTTTTCTTTGAAGAAACAAAAGGATAGTCTGATGGCTCAAAAGAAGAAAGCTAATTATAATTTTGGCATATTTACCTGACTACAAAAATCATTTGTAAAAAAAATTTTCTTTGTAGTCCTGCCATAATTAATAAAAAAATTAATAAATGATATACAGCACCACTGGACATTCTCTTTAAAGTGCATGTCCAGTGAAAACTTTTTTTCTTAATTTTACATAGAATGAAGAAGGGTTAGAGCCATGTAAGGTTTTTACTTCTGCCCAGAGTTCCATTTCAGAGATTTACCTTCCGTTCCTATCCTGCTGACAACATTGCAAAAGTTAGTGAAGTGAGATGAACTCTCCCACAGTAACACAGACATACTGTAATTAAACATTTTTTTCTTCTAGCTGAATTGGGGAAGACTAGAATCCCTGTCAGATTTAAATTTCTGTCTGTGTCTAAAAAAAAAAAGAAGAGGAGAAAAAGAAAACATTTGACATACACTTCAATACTGTTTGTTCCAGTTTGAGACAGTTTTCACTTTTTTGGTGCCTGTCAAACACCATGTTATGCCAAGCAATTTTGCTGCAAGTTTGAAAATGACTTGCTAAGCTATTGTTAAACTTGCCAAGCTTCACAAGTTTGTTGCACAATTGCAGCAAGTCTGCATTGCATGACTCCAGATCAACTTGCAAACATTCTGCAAGACTGCAGTAAGTTCTGCTTCAGTTATGTTGTGCAATAGTCATCCCACCATATGGGGTCACTGTGCCTGAATTTTCATGCTGTAGACTTGCAGAGCTCTTGCTGTAGACTCACCACTGCAATTTTACTCTTGCTAGAGACTTGCCACATACATTTGCTACAAATTGGAAGTGTCAACTAGAACTTGTGCTTCAAGTGCTCTGCAAATTTACACCTTGCCAGTGAAAATGTGCAGCAAGTTACCAGGCTTACAATTCAATACTGCAACAAATTTGTTGCAAATTATTCTTGCTATCTGGGATGTAAAGTATATTGAGCACACCAGTAGCCGGTCCATAAGGGGCACAGGGGTGCTGCCCCCCTAATATCTATGCACCGGTGCCTAATCTTCATGCAGGGCGCCGGACGCATAGATTTCTAGGAGGTTTTGTATTTTTTTAAGCACATGATTATAGACTGAGGCTCTAATTGGCTTAAAAAAAAAGTGGGCTCGGGGCGCAGAGTACTGCGCCTCGATCCTACCCACATATGACATTAGCGAATCAACATTCTCTATTGTCTTCCCAGTTCTCCTCTCGGCCAATCAGGAAGCGGGTCCTAAGACCGGATTGGCCGAGAGGAGAAGCGACAGGATTGGCCGGGAGGAAGCCACCGAAGCCGCCTGTGACCTGGATGGGGTAAGTGTGGGGCTTTGTTGGCGGAGGGGGTTTGTTTGCTGCCCCCCCCCAAACAGAAAATGGAGTACCAGCCACCCCTGATTGACCATGTATTTTAATGAGGGACCAAAAACTGTGCAGTGTTTGAAAATCTGGTAGCACTTCTGTCTGTTAAAAAGTTAGAGCTTACGAGAACCTTCCTGAGTTTTTATTTTATTACTCAATTTTCTAAAACTATTATCATTCAAAAAAGTGATCTTCCTTTTCTGATCTTGCTGTTTATGCATGGATATAAGTCTGATTGTTCATTTACCATTTTCTACACTGTAACTTCAGTTTAGGAAGTGGAACTTCTTGGGAATAATCGCACAGCGGCAGGAACATTAGCTAACAAAATGCTGCAGAGAGACAACATTGCCAGACCTAGTACCTGGAATAATCTTACCCTGGTAATATCATAATTGATAATAATCAACATCCTGCATCATCCTGAGCCCTGTTAGAATTATCAGCCTGCTGTTATGTGAAATGATTTTACAGCCACATTGCTTTAATTTACAGCGTGGTGTATTTTAGGGAAAAAATATTTCCAAGCACCTAAATTAACTATAAAATATCACACAATACGCAGATTCTGCCTATAAGAGCCAGGAAGGAACTTTTGAGAAAACAGCAGCTAATGAGCTGAACCCTTTGTTAAGGATTAACATAAAACAGGTCTACACATTTTTAATGATCAGTGTTATAAGCAGTTCAGATACAGCAGTGTACACCAGTGTGGTAGTTAAAACCTGTCCTCTTATTACACTGACACTTTCAAAGTAATATTTTAATATTTTAGTTCTGCATCAGTAAATATTAACAAGAATGAGCTGCATGTCCTTAGAGGGGTGTAGAGACATGAAGACCTCTGTTCTATTTAATTCCTAAGAGTAAATTGTGAAAAGTATGATTTCCTTTGCAGAGTCTTTTAAATAACAGTGTTTACAGAGCTCTCTCTACTTGTCAGTCAATTGGGCTTATTTGTTGCCTATTCTGTTGTTTTCTGAAGCTAGCCAGGAGTTCCAGTTTATGGAAGAACTATGCACCTAGGGTGGAAGAATTAATCCTGCATGTTTAACCACTTTCCTTGTTGTTTTTGGCCAGCCTCTGTAAGGCCACATGTACACTGCTGCTGGTAAACGGACGTTCAGAGGCAGTTGGATGTTTTTTTCAGCTGCCCCTGAACTCATCCAATGTTATCTTATGTGTACATGTACAGAGGTTGGTTTAATGTCGTTTTTAGGCAGTTGCATTTAGAGGCCTTTCTTTGAAGGCAAAAAAATAAGTTCCAAAGCCGAAGTTTCCGACGCTTCAGACGCCAAACGCGGCAAAACACGGTACCGGCTTTTAGCTGTTTTTTCATTTAGAAGCGTTTTTAAAGGTGCCCTATTTTTTTTACATTACAAAACTTAAAAATGATAGCAAATGATGAAAAAACACTAAAAAAATATTTTAAAAACTTGTAATTGCCTGCAATGTTTCATAGACCATTGATATACCCCTAATGCTTTGCTGTTAGCCAAAAGTAGAATTGGAATTTGACCTATTTGTTGTTAGATTTGAACCAGATGACCCCACCATTGAGCTTGACCCCCGTACTTGATCAAACATAGGTGCATGAAATTTAATATCTGGCTTTTTAATTTCCTCACATAAGCTCATTATGGGATCCATAGTAAAAGCACCGAAATTGAGGTAGATTCAAGTACATTACTGCTCTCTCAGCTGCTTCTACCCACTCTGGTCTCATAGAATGGCTGAAATAGTTAAATAATACCTTTTTTTGTGCTTTAGGAGGGACTTATGATGTTATCTTAAATAAATGCTCTTAGACGCGAATGTGGCAAAACGCTGCTAAACGCGACTAAACGTAGCATGTAAATGCGGCTAAACGGGTGTTTTTAAACGCCGGTTATAAGCTGTCAAAAAAATCGTTCAGAAGAGGTTGCCTAAGCATCCAGTATACATTAAGCCTAAAGATAGCCATTGATATGAGTTGACAGTAAGACATTCCAATTTAACCCATTGTCACCTTGTAAAATGGTCACAGGTCCAAAGAGCAGATAAGAGCACTTCCAGATAATCTTCAGAGCACCCTAGGATCCCCAAAGCAAAAGAGGTTCTATCATGCAAATACCAAGCACATTTCATTTTGTGTGGTCAATCACTGTCATGTCTCCAACTGTCCCTGTGCCTATCTGTTAGAAAGTGGCACCACCTTTCCCTTTTGGAGATCTCCAGAGATTATTTTTTTGTCGTATATATTTTTGTTTTTGTACAGAAGCAAAAAAGCAAGAACAAAACTCTCAGCAATGTTGTCAACAGGATAGGAACGGAAGGTAAATCTCTTGAAATGAAACCTTATGTGGCTCTAACCCTTCATCATTCTAAAAAAAATTAAGAAAAAAGTTTTGACTGGACATGCACTTTAAAGAGAATGCCCAGTGGTGCTGTATATGATGTATTCATTTTTTTATTAATAATGGCAGGACTACAAAGAAAACATTTTTTACAAATGATTTTTGTAGTCAGGTAAATATGCCATAATAATAATTGACTTTCTCCTTTTGAGCCAACAGATTATCCTTTTGTTTCTTCAAAGGAAAAGCAAAACCTCAGTTGCTCTAACTGAATTTTATACTCATAATTCAGCGTAGTCTGCTGTTTCCGTCAGCAATCTACTATGCTATCATTAGCTACCCCATATTTCTCTGGGAATTCCTTGTCCCATAGTTTGGGCAATACCAAATCATATGCATCGAATCCCAGGTATCCCTAAGACACCTGTGGACATAGGTAGGACTCTCTGGGTACATTTACCAATGTCCAGAGCTTAGTAAATGAGCAGAAATTCTGCTGACTTCCATCATCCAATCATGTGCAAGCAAAAATGCAGTTTTTTTTTGATTTTCCATCCACTTGATTGGGTATCCTTTGCAAAGTGAACCTCATACCTCATTTACCAAGCTCTGGAACAACTGCACTTGCAGAGGGAAACTGCAGTCTATTTGCCTTTAGTAAATCAACCCCTATGTGTCCATACTTATACAACCACTCTGGTGTTCTGTATGACCTGCAAAGGAGAAAGTTGTGACAAAAATTTGGAATTTGATAAAAAGAGAGAGGGAATGGTTTGCAGTATATAGTCCCATTATTACTCTGAAAATGCACCCCAGCCCCCAACCCATTTACTCTTGCACAGGAAAGGAGTATTTTGTATCTGGGAACTAAGGAGACTGAAACAGACATAGGATATGTTTCCCCTTTTAACCATTGACCAAAGTACCGTCAGAACAATCGGCTGACAACGCTTTAATGGGGAAAACTTTTGAGGAGCATGTAAAGCATGGCGTAATTATAAGTATTATATATAATTATAACAAACCTTAGGTAGGCCATATTCATCTTGTAGTTGTTGAAACGACTTGAGTGCATTTAGTTCAAGGATCTGGTGAAGATACATTATACCTCTAGACAACCAATGATCAAAAACCTCTAGCTTGGCAAGATCCTGAAGGGACTTGTTATCCCATAGTGGTGTATAGCTAGAATAACCTTCATATTTTCGAATCGCCTTAATCGTGTCCCAAACTTTTTCTAACAGCATCGTGGTAGATTTCACAGAGATTCTCAGAGACGGTGATTAGGTAACCAGAGGTTTCCTTCTATATGGAACTGGAGCCTTTTCAAAAGGTAATCTTAGCCCACAGGATGAGTTTAAGTGATTGCTACATATACACAAATTGCCTGTGTATACAGACAACCCTGGCAGCAGCCATAGTTCAAGAAAAACAGTAAAGGCCAACCTAAAAATCCAACATGACTAACTTAATGATCATCCAAGAATGATGATGATGTCTACTGCCACCAACAGACAAAGCAATCCTTGGCTAAGGATTATGCTATGTGCCCCAGTTATGTGCTTTATAAAAAAAATGCAGCTTCATACCTTATTTCAGAGCGCTGCTCAGCGCTCACGTGACTGCCTGTCGCTCTCCTCCCTGATCTGAGAACTACAACGTGAGGGGCTGAGAATCCCCCACTGATGTCAGACAGGAAGGGGGGAGGAGAGGAGGAGAGTGGCGAGCGGTCACCTGAGAGCTGAAATTGCATACATTTTAAAAAGCACATACACTGGAGCACATAACTTTAAGTAATTGTAAAGTCTTGTTTTTTTTTAATAAAAAATAATAAACATGTTATACTTACCTGCTCTGTGTAGTGGATTTGCACAGAGCAGCCCAGATCCTCCTCTTCTCGAGTCTCTCTTCTGTGCTCCTGGCCCCTCCCTCCTGTTGAGTGCCCCCACAGCAAGCAGCTTGCTATGGGGGTACCCGAGCTGAGTCACAGCTCCCTGTGTCCATTCAGACACAGAGCTGTGACCCGGCCCAGCCCCCTCTCCTGATTTGCTAGCCAACTTTGATGGACAGCAGCGAGAGCCAATGGTGCCCCTGCTGTGTCACAGCCAATCAGGGGGGAGAGCCTCTGATGGCCGAGGCACTCGTGGACATCGCTGGACAGAGATGGGTCTCAGGAAAGTATTAGGGAGGACGAGGGGGGCTTCTGCACACAGAAGGCTGTTTATCTTAATGCAAAAAATGCATTAAAATAAAAAAACCTTCTGACTTTACATTCCCTTTAATCTAACACAGGGGATTCTAGGAAGAAAACAAAGATTTTTAGCAGTATTTAGTATGATAGCAGCAGGAGGGGAGGGGAGCAGATCAGCACTGAGACTAGCCGACAGGCAGGAAGGGAGAGGGAGAGAGGAGAGACAGCGGGCTGATGGAGGCACATACACTGACCATGGTATCATGGATCAGCAGCCATGATAAACGTGCTTAGTTTACAGAGGGGAGGCCAGCAGCAGATAGGATTAACCAGGTATTTTAAATTATAGAAATGGACAAATTACACAGCACAAGCACTGTGCTGTTATTCATGCTTTAAGGGTTACAACCGCTTTAAGAACCACCCCCCTGTGTAACAGTAATGACACCTGGGAATTGGTCACTGAGTGTAGGAGGCAGGAGGGAAAGTCACGTTATCTGGATTCACTACGTTTTTCACAAGACTTCAGTGGGTGAGTAAGGCAGAGGGGAAAGGTGAGGAAGATAAGTAAAGGCTTTTACTACTGTATGCTGCTATCCAGCAAACCTGTTACTATGTCATTGAACAAAGTATTTTCTTTAAGAGAGTCTTGCAGTCTATGTTGAATATTTTAAAGTAGCAGGATAAGCGCATTCCCAAATCCTGAAGACTTTAGTGAGTTATTCAACCTGCAAGAGTCTACCAATATTCAAAAATATCAGGATTGACGAACCCATCAATTGGCTATGTTGCCATTATTTAGGTGCAGCATGCATAAAATTCCAGGTCCCACTTTAAGTCATGAGCTGTGTTTTCCAGCTTTAGTAGAAATCCGTTAACATATTTCCAACCTTTTTTTTTTTAATTAGATGTGAATTGTCAGCTTGTCTCCTTTGATGAAGTGTGAAATTTAATACAGTACCCTGCACAGACAGATGTCAGGTGTGCAGTACCCTTTAAAGCTTTAAACAAATAGACATTTTGCTAAACTAATTGGCATCCAGGCAGCATTTGATGACATGTGAAGCACTGGTGACATTTGAGCCGTGTAACGGGCTCCCATCTCCTCCAACCTTGACTCACGGTGACAAGCTTTTATAATTGAGAGTGAGACCATTGTGTTCGAAGACTGGAATTTAAAAAAACTCACAGCCGTTGTGTAGAGTATCTGGATGACCGACCTTAAATTCTAAATAATATTTTCAGGCACTAACTATAGCTGGGCTGTGCATGTCCTAAATGGCAGTAAAGTGAATTATAGGACTATTACTTCCACAGTATTTTAAATACATTGTCATGCTGTCTTCTTTGAAGAATTCATCCCAGTCTCCTAGATAACTTAACTTTTATTTCTCAAACAGTAAATAGAAACTGCAATTAAATATACCCCCCAATGTTTTCAAAACGGCACTGTTTCACATAGTGAAATTTGCATAAGGGGGCACAGTTATGGGTACAATATAGGCATTGGCTGCTATCAAAGATGCAGCCTTGTCCCAACTCCAGCCACATATCGGTTATTTGCGATAGGAAGAGACAGATCATTATTATCTCTTGCTTAAAAGAGACATTTTATGCATGCACAAAATCAAAAGTTACATACAAATCATTGGGGGGGATTTACTAAAACTGGAGAGTGCAAAATCCGGTGCAGCTTTGCATAGACTCCAATCAGCTTTCATGTTTTATTGTCAAAGCTTAATTGAACAATCTGAAATCAGAAGCTGATTGGCTGCACCAAATTTTGAGTGCTCCAGTTTTAGTAACCCCTCCCCCCATATATTTTAATATGTTCTTGCTGCTATGGGGGCTGTGTTCTTCTATAGTGGCTGGAAAAATGGGAAGAACTGTATTATGTTGCTCTAGAGTGCTCCCCTGGAGTTAATATTCTAACATGTAATTATGGAGAAGGAAGTGCCCTGGACAATGATTGGTGAGCATAGGCGTGTGCACAGGGTAAGCTAATCACCCTGTGCTGGGCAGATTCCCCCTGCTGCTTGGCTGCAGAGAAAGGGACTGGGGAATCTCTGTTCCCAGTCCCCTTCTTTGTCTCAAAAGAGAGACATCAGGGGCCTGTTTAGATTCCTGATATTTCACCAAAGCCCCCCGATGGGACACCTAAAGAATTGTAAAAAAACAATAATAAAAATGATTGTATAAAAATATTATAAAAAATAATGCAATTGTAAAAATGTAATAATAAAAAAATATAACCAACCTCTGCCCTACTGACCTCGCCCACTGCTCTACCGACGCTGTCCATTGCCCCACTGCCCTATATATTTATACAAACACACACATGTGTGTTTGAGCTTTGGGTGCACACCCTAATGCAATAGGCTGCGCATACCTATGTTGATGAGAATGTTGATACTTTGCCCGTGCTGGTCTCTTGCTGTTAAGCCTCGTACACACGATCAGATTTTCCGCAGACAAAACCTTGGACTTTTGTCCAAAAGGCATTGGCCAGGAACTTGTCTTGCATACAAACGGCAAGGAATTGTCGGCCAACAAACAAGAACGTAGTGACAAACTACATGCTTTTTCAGCTCTTTAGCGCCACCTTTTGGGCTCCTTCTGCTAATCTCATGTTAGTAGAAGTTTGGTGAGTGTTGATTCGCGCTTTTCATTTCATGCTTGTCATTTTGCGCATTTCATTTCGTTTCTGAGCGACCGTTTGTCAACCAGCCATGTTGCGGAATCGGAGGAGCTAACGTGTTATTTATCATTGGCCTTGGAGTTATTGCTTTGATCCATGTCCAGTCCAGGAACAGGAGGAGGAGGATTTCTTGGACCAAAAATTGGTTGCTGTATTAATCGTGACCAATTATGTCATATGCGTTTGCTGCGGGAGCTCCAGGAGAATAATCCAGATGATTTTCGGAATTATCTCTGGATGACGGACCCCTGCTTTCACCAACTCTTGGCATTGTTGATCCCCTATATTAAGAAGCAGGACGCATGCATGAGGCTTTTATTTTATTTTTTGGTTGAATAATGATTTGATTTGGTACATTTTCCATATTTTTGGATGCATACAATGCACTTTTTGATTAAGTTCTATTGGCAGATAGCATGTCTAATTTTATTTGTTTTCTTTTTTTAATGCACAATAAAAAAATTGTGTAGAATAATACTTGGCTATGTGTTTTACTTCAAATGACAGTTTGGGAGTAAGAAATTACATTTTAAAAAATGCAATGTAAAATTAACAAGGGACACCAACATAGTTGTATCTTTGATCCTAAAAACTACAGGCATACCCCACTTTTAAGTACACAATGCGGTTTATTTACTAAAGCTGTAAAGTGCAAAATCAGGCTCACTTCTGCTTAGAAACCAATTAGCTTCTAACCTCGGCTTGTTCAATTAAACTTTGGTAATAAAACCTGGAAGCTGATTGGTTTCTATGCAGAAGTGAGCCTGATTTTGCACTTTACAGCTTTAGTATATAAACCCCATTGTGTACTTAAAAATGGGGTATGCCTGTACAGGATAATGGTGTTGTGGTAACTTGCACCAAAAAAAAAAAAATAACAAGCATAATAATATTATTCTTGATATCACTAGAAAATAAAAGCCTTTGAAAATGTGTTTGCCATAACTACATCAGTACCACCAGCAAAGCAGCTTCATTATTATCCCATTATAGAAGAAGAGAATTGTACGCTGCATTTTGAGTATTCATATTTTGCCACGTCACAAATGTTAATTCTCCATTACAAACGCTAGTTTACAAGACCGACCGCTTCTGGCTCGTCCTTGCTTCCGAGCATGTGTGTTTGTACCTTGGACTTTTGTCCAACAGACTTGTGCACACACGCTCGGAAAATCCAACAACAGACATTTGTCGGCGGAAAATTTAAAAGCCTGCCATCCAACATTTGTCCACGGAAAATCCGACAACAATTGTCCGATGGAGCGTACAGACGGTCGGATTTTCCAACAGCAGCCTGTCATCACACAATTGCCGTCGGAAAATCTGATCATGTGTACGAGGCGTAAGTCATATTGCCCCAGTAAATGCATTACCACATTTAGTAAAGTTGTGCCCCTTGGCTGAGGTTTGGGAACCTTGAACAGGAGCTAGGTAATGTATTGAGCTGCCACAGAAGAAGTGTGGAGAATTGTCATAGCCACAGTTAGAGCCTGAGCAGCAGGTGAAGGAGGCAGTAACGTTTAGCCCCCATGAGTTGTGTACTAAAATCGCTCTGGGAGAAAAAATAAAGAAAATGGCATTTCATTTGGTAGATGTTTATCTATTTTTCATTCAGAAACAAGGTCTAAAATAGGAACAAGAAAACGCATAATTGGTCAGTATTCTTTAACCTTAACAGTGTGTCCTCAGCCAATCCATCAGTCTGCTTTGTTGACTAATAATACACTAGAGCATATTGGACCATCTTTATATCAGGGGGAATAGAACTTGATCAATGTGTATTCACTTGGTTTTATGGATATACATCCTTTTTTCTGATCTCCACAACCCTACTCTTCTACATCCACAAGCCCAACTACATGTGGCCCCTTTAAGCCAAGATAACCTGCAAGTAATGAAGCTATGGGTTGGCTTGCTAATTTAGCTCTTATCCAAAGCTCTACAACATACTGTAAATGATACACAGTTTTGGCTGTAATTTTTGATCCATGATTAAAAAAATTTGGAACCTACCTCTTTAATGCTTTTTGCTGTTCCATATGTTAGAGCCCTTTCACACTGGGGCGGGCGGCGGCGGCGGTAAAGCGCCGCTATTGTAAGAGGCGCTTTGCCGGCGGTATAGCCGCGCTGTCCCATTGATTTCAATGGGCAGGAGCGGTGAAGGAGCAGTATACACTCCGCTCCTTCACCGCTCCGAAGATGCTGCTAGCAGGACTTTTTTTACCGTCCTGCCAGCGCATCACTCCAGTGTGAAAGCCCTCAGGGCTTTCACACTGGAATGAAAGCAGCGGCACTTTCGGGTCGGTTTGCAGGCGCTATTATTAGTGCAATAGCGCCTGCAAACCGCCCCAGTGTGAAAGGGCCCTTATTGCTGTCCTTCTCCTAGCCAAATAATAACATATGGAATACAATATGGCAATCTAATTCTGTCAGGTCTTTAAACAAAACAAAAACAGTGCCTAGCAGTAAAAGGGTTATTATACTCACCTCTCCAGTGGTCTGTGTCTTCTGAATTCCATCCATACCACAGCTGTAGCCTCTGATGGTCTCTTTAGCATCCAACCCTTCCAAAAGTGTCAGATGCCTTTGTCCCCCACCACATGCTCTGATAGTTTAGCCCTCTTTTTTTTACAGTGAATGAACCCAGAACTCTCAGTGAAGTGCCTCATAAAAAGATCCAAAACTTCTGTATCCCTGACTTCATCTGCAGTACACAGATGTGTCCACCCAGGCCCCTGATGTCTCAGTGAAGTAGATTTGTCCCCACCAGTCTATACTGTCTCACAGAGGACTTGTCAACCTCCTTGTGATGGATGTAGAGTATTGTCTAAAAAAACAAAAAAAAAATGTAGAAAAAAATAAGAATTGATAAAATGAACTGCACAATTTTAGAAAAATGTCATACACTCAGCAACTCATTCATATTGTACACAATAAAGCGGACCTTCAGTCATTTTTTCATCTTTCCATCTATTAAATCTTCTGTCCTTGTTGTTTTAATTTTGGATAGTAAAACATTTTTTTTCTGCCAGTAAATACCGTATATAGACCACTTCCTGTTTCTTGTCTGGTAAAAAGCCTAGGCTTATGACATCATACACAGATCTCTCTCTCACTCTCGTAAGAGTTTGCCAGGAAGGGAGGGCAGATGAGTTATAAGAGGTCCAATGAGATCTGGAGGGCTGCAGAGCTGGAGGTGTGCCTCTGCGTAAATCCAGGAAGTGAACAGGCAGCAGCTTCAGCTGCCCACAGTTAAAATGGATGCAGCCAGACTCAGTGGAGAGAGATTTTTGCAGCATGTTTGGCAAGTACAGAATCACAGTATATATAAAATAATATGCAAAGTGGTTGGAGGGAAGCTTCAGAATGGCAAAGATGTTTTCATTACAAATTATGTGAGCAGACTGCCGTTTCATCTTTATACACTTCTTTACTACTACGTGCTTTAGGTATTCCTGCAAAAACTAGACAGTTTTAAGTATAACTCTAAATAGGTAGGGTAATGAAGTGACTATGCAGATTCAGTTTCCTGTATGTTCGGTTTTCACTATTTATTTTTTAAAGCTGAACCCCAGGACTTTCTACTAGAAAATCTACTAGACATGTGCACTGCTAAAAAATTTGTTTTCATTTTTGTTTCATTCGTGTTTTTTTTTCCAGGTAATTCGTTTTGATCGAAATTTGTTATTTTGAATACATTTGTAAATTTGGAAACATTAAAATTAGTTATAATCCATTTATTTAGATGCGGTATTTTTTATTTCGATAATTCAGAAAAATCCGAAATTCGAAAATTCGGAAATTCGAAAATCCGAAATAATAACTAACTAATAATACCTAACTATTAAATTATAGGTATTGGAATTTCCTTTCAAATTTGGCTGTTTGTGAACGTAAAGAATATGAACTTATCTGAAGTTACGAATTATCCAAAATAATGAATGCCGCATCTAAATGAATGGAATGTAACAAATTAATAATAATAAATAAAAATAATAATCAAAAGTTTTTATTACTATTATTATTATTATTTATTATTATTAATTGGTTACGTTCCATTTGTTTAGATGCGGCATTCATTATTTCGGATAATTCGTAACTGTGGAATAAATTTGTATTTGTTACATTCACTAACAGCCAAATCTTAAAGGAAATTCCAATACCTATACTTTAATAATTAGTAATAGTTATTATTAGTTAGTTAGTTAGTTAGTTAGTTAGTTAGTTAGTTAGTTATTATTTTGGATTTTCGAGATTTCAAATTGTCGTTCTTATTTTTGGATTTTCATTCTTTGAATTTTCGGACTTTCGAATTTTCAAATTTTTGGGTTTTTGAATTTTGGAATTTTCGAAAAAATTAGTTAAACGGGTTTCCGTTAATGTAAATATTTCCGAAATGAATTGCACATGTCAAGTCTAACCATTCAGTGTGTTCAGACACTGCAGGGGTAAATGCTCCTTTGGTAACACTTGGCTCCATCATGCCTCCTCCATCCATGCAAAAGGTTCAGTGTCGCTGCCTCCCTAAGGAGGTCTCAGCTGCAATTGCTTTCTTGCCTCCTCTATGTACAATGCATGGTTAATAGCTCTGCAGTGTACATGATGACACCAAAGGACTACCCAAAGCCCATCTACAGGCCAGATCTTTGGGTAGAAGAGAACAGTGCTGGAGCTTATGGGACCAGAAGATAATGCAAGCAATACATCTCCCCACACTCCTTTGCTAAACAAGCATTTAACCATTGCAATGCAGGGGGTTCTCACTATAAGGGTAGGTTTTGTCCCATTCCCAGAGTTCAGCTTCAATTCAACTCTAAATTATGTTTAATAATGACTATGAATTTTGTTGTTGTGCAGTGTATTCTCATTTCAGTCCGCTGGCTTTTCTGGAGTATGAACTTTCTATAGGATTGAATGGAGATTGCACAGTGCATGGGCCTGACTCACAAAATGTTGATAAGTGGCTTAGTGGGTAATATCTCAGTTGCTCAAGGACAGATAAATATAAGACTGGCAGGGGTATGTGGGCACCGCAAGCCAGTTGTATGTAGCGCTACTCCCATAGGAGTCGCAGGATTGCTGTTCAGGTCTTCCCAAAGTTTTGCCCCACAGTCAGGCACACAACAGACTCATTCACTCTTTCTTCAATGACCAGTCTAGGGAATGTTTTTTTTGTGGTTTGTATTTTTGTAAAACTTGGGTAGGGTTGAGGAAAGTGGTGGGATACTCCAAAGACAAGAAGAACTACGTACAACTTGAGGACTTGGTATTCCTTTCTAAGCAAGAAGAGAACAGTAGACTTCAGCTTAATTCATAATTAGAGCCACAAGAGCAGGGTCCCTTAAAGTAGGAGATTATCTGGACAAAGCTCTCAGGACACCAACTGGTATCCCCTTTAACAGATCCACCGCAGACTATAAGGCACCAGAGGGGTAGCTATAGCACAAGGTCCCCAAGATCTCTCAGTGTATGTACTCACAAGGCCCAAGAACAGATGGTGTCCTCCATCCAAGCTTCCAAGCAAAACTTTCTGGTAATACCAGACAGATATTTGCAAGACAGCTCCCCTCAGTCAGCTTCTCCTTAGCACTTGGGTCTCAGCATTCCTCCTCACAGATCACCTAACTGAGGCCTCACTATCAGCAGCTTCTGCCTGGGAGGGCAGCATGCCCCCCAGGCTGGACTCATCCACTCTGGGAAAAGACCCAGAGCTCTGTGTGCTTTCAGAATATATGCAGTCTCCAGTATGCCAACAGAGCCTACCTCTCTGGGATAGACCAGGGCTGCATCGATATTCATGCTGCCATTTGCAGGCTCCACACCTATTATCCATAAACTTCTCAAGTTATCTGGATACAGAGGGAGCTATCCAGCAGACTGGCAGCAGCAGTGCACACAGAGCAGACCTAACTAAACAATCACAGCTCACTGAGTACAGCTAATCAAACTATGCTTACCTAAAAATATAGCCACACTAACTACAGTGAGCCAATTATATTTACCTGTCAAAAACACACTAATGCCGCGTACACACGGTCGGATTTTCCAATGGGAAATGTTCGATGGGAGCTTGTTGACGGAAATTTCCGACCGCGTGTAGGCTCCATCGGATATTTTCCGTCTGAATTTCTGACAAACAAAATTTGAGATCGTAAGTTCCGATCGTGTGTACACATTTCCGCGAACAAAGATCCACGCATGCTCTGAATCAAGCATAGGAGCTGCACTTGCTATTGAACTTCACTTTTCTCAGCTCATCGTACGTGTTGTACGTCACCGCGTTCTTGATGTTCGCAATTTCCGACAAGATTTGTGTGACCGTGTGTATGCAAGACAAGTTTAAGCCAACATACGTTGGAGAAAAACACGGATTTTGTTGTTGGAATATGCAATCGTGTGTACGCGGCATAACACTTACCTGACTATCCAAGCACCTACCTAGGAGGGTGCTACATGTACAAAATACAACATACAGTGGGGATGGAAAGTTTTCAGACCCCTTAAATTTTTCACTCTTTGTTATATTGCAGCCATTTGCTAAAATCATTTAAGTTAATTTTTTTCCTCATTAATGTACACACAGCACCACATATTGACAGAAAACCATAGAATTGTTGAGATTTTTGCAGATTTATTTAAAAAAAAAAAAAAACTGAAATATCACATGGTCCTAAGTATTCAGACCCTTTGCTCAGTATTTAGTAGAAGCACCCTTTTGCTCTAATACAGCCATGAGTCTTTTTGGGAAAGATGCAATAAGTTTTTCACACCTGGATTTGGGGATCATCTGCCATTCCTCCTTGCAGATCCTTGCCAGTTCTGTCAGGTTGGATGGTAAACGTTGGTGGACAGCCATTTTTAGGTCTCTCCAGAGATGCTCAATTGGGTTTAAGTCAGGGCTCTGACTGGGCCATTCAAGAACAGTCACGGAGTTGTTGTGAAGCCACTCCTTCCTTATTTTAGCTGTGTGCTTAGGGTCATTGTCTTGTTGGAAGATAAACCTTCGGCCCAGTCTGAGGTCCTGAGCACTCTGGAGAAGGTTTTCATCCAGGATATCCCTGCACTTGGCTGCATTCATCTTTCCCTCGATTGCAACCAGTCATCCTGTCCCTGGAGCTGAAAAACACCCCCACAGCATGATGCTGCCACCACCATGCTTCACTGTTGGGACTGTATTGAATAGGTGGTGAGCAGTGCCTGGTTTTCTCCACACATACCGCTTAGAATTGAGGCCAAAAGTTTTATCTTGGTCTCATCAGACCAGAGAATCTTATTTCTCACCATCTTGGAGTCCTTCAGGTGTTTTTAAGCAAACTCTATGCAGGCTTTCATGTGTCTTGCACTGAGGAGAGGCTTCCGTCGGGCCACTCTGCCATAAAGCCCTAACTGGTGGAGGTCTGCAGTGATGGTTGACTTTCTACAACTTTCTCCCATCTCCTGACTGCATCTCTGGAGCTCAGCCACAGTGATCTTTGGGTTTTCCTTTACCTCTCTCACCAAATCTCTTCTCCCCCGATAGCTCAGTTTGGCCGGATGGCCAGCTCCAGGAAGGGTTCTGGTGGTCCCAAACGTCTTCCATTTAAGGTTTATGTAGGCCACTGTGCTCTTAGGAACCTTAAGTGCAGCAGATTTTTTTTGTAACCTTGGCCAGATCTGTGCCTTGCCACAATTCTGTCTCTGAGCTCTTCAGCCAGTTCCTTTGACCTCATGATTCTCATTTGCTCTGACATGCACTGTGAGCTGTAAGGTCTTATATAGACAGGTGTGTGGCTTTCCTAATCAAGTCCAATCAGTATAATCAAACACAGCTGGACTCAAATTAAGGTGTAGAACCATCTCAAGGATGATCAGAAGAAATGGACAGCACCTGAGTTAAATATATGAGTGTCACAGCAAAGGGTCTGAATGCTTAGGACCATGTGATATTTCAGTTTTTCTTTTTTAATAAATCTGCAAAAATGTCAACAATTCTGTGTTTTTCTGTCAATATGGGGTGCTGTGTGTACATTAATGAGGAAAAAAAATGAACTTAAATGGTTTTAGCAAATGGCTGCAATATAACAAAGAGTGAAAAATTTAAGAGGGTCTGAATACTTTCCGTCCCCACTGTAGGTGTAACTGCACTAAAGTTGCAAAACTGGTTCACTGGTACATACAGACCCATGGATGCCATATCATTGAAAAAAAAGATCATTCATACCCTCATATCCCCCCCCCCCCCTTACCTACAGAAAGCATTTTATGCAGAAATATGTCAATCTAAGGAAGAAGGCTGCTGTGCATATCCAAATCAAGGTAAACTGAGTAGAATTTCTCAGTCTAGCACAGTTGATAGTCATCATCTTCAGTCCACTAAATGAGTTTACATGTTGCCTGAACTACTCTTTACACAATTCTTTTTGTTTTTATCTACAATCAACTAAAATAATTGCAGATTCTTTCAGCTAAAATCAATGTCATGCCAAAGCCAGGAAATAAAATTATATATCACAAGCATTTGCACAGGTTTAAAAAAACAGCCAGGGTAATAGTGGAAGTGCCAAGACTTTGCAATTGCTTTATATTGCAGAACAAATAAAAATGATTTGCTGGATGGAAAACCTAAAGGGAATACCTCCAGACAGAATGGACACATTTAATAAATTATAGGTCCCCTGGCTAGAATTAAAGGAAGGGGAACATATGAACATTATAAGTACAGACACATAGAGGAGCAAAACCAGAGTGCTTTACCTTACAAAACATTAAAAAAAAATTATATATTTTTTGGACAGCAAAACATGTTGGACAGCACCAGCTGGTAAAAAGAGTTGGACATAACCAGGTGTGTTACCCAAAAAAAGAAAAAACACAAAAATACTATGCAATACAAGGGGGTTACAGCATAGTAGAACATTATATATTGCTCCATCAAAGAGTAATCAGCAAATAAATGGTTAGCAAATTTTCAAGATAGAGTAGGGACTGGCCAGAGAGTGCCAGCTTGGATTTGCATTGCAATATATGCAAACTAAAAATCCCAGCATGAGTTTGGTATGAATATGTAAGGATTAACAAGTGGTTACACCTCTTTAGCATCTCATGTGTTGGCTATATGGAAGCTATTTACAGTGTCTTGAAAAAAGTATTCGTACCCCTTAAAATTTTCCACATTTTGTCATGATACAACCAAAAATGTAAATGGGTTTTATTGGGATTTTATGTGATAGGCCAACACAAAGTGGCACATACCGTATTTATCGGCGTATAACACACACTTTTTTCCCTTGAAAACAGAGGACAAACAGTGCCTGCGTGTTATATGCCAATTCTATGTTTTACCAACAGGGGGTGGGGATCGGGCGGTCCGCCCCGGGAGCCACTCACTGGGGGGTGTCAGGCCGGCCACCCGCCTCTCCTGGCCCTGGGACAGCACTGCCTGCATAGTCTAAAGTTGATAAAAAAATCACTTGCCAGCTCCTTCTCCAACACTGCTCCTCCTGTGTCAGTGTCATTATAAAACAAAGTTGGTAAATATCTCAATAGCTCAATTTTTTCTGGCTGCTCTCCTCCTCCCGCTCCTCCTCCTCCTAGCTTTAGCTTAGATTGGAGGAGGAGAGCAGTCACATGACCATCTATGTAACATCAGAGAGAGCAGTCATGTGACCGGGTCAATGGAAAAAACTGAGCTATTGAGGTATATGGAAGCTTCATTTTACAATATGAGTTACACAGGAGGAGCAGTGTGGAAGGGGCTGGCAGTGATTTTTTTTCTTAACTGTAGAGAATGCTGGCATCGCTGTCCCAGGAAACTGGGGGTCTCCTGGGAGTGCAGGGGAAGGGGGGCTGTGTACTGAGGAGGGGGGCTGTGTACTGAATGGGGGCTGTGTACTGAATGGGGGCTGTGTACTGGATGGGGGGCTGTATACTGGATGGGAGGCTGTGTACTGGATGGGGGGGGCTGTATACTGGATGGGGGGCTGTATACTGGATGGGGGACTGTGTAATGAATGGAGGGCTGTGTACTGGATGGGGGACTGTATACTGGATGGGAGGCTGTGTACTGGATGGGGGCTGTATACTGGATGGGGAACTGTGTACTGGGGAGGGGGGCTGAATACTGGATGGGGGCTGTGTACTATGCAGGGGGAGGGGGACAGTGTACTGTAAAGGGGGCTGTGAAAAAATGTTTTCCTTAAACTTTCCTCTTAAAATTGGGGTGCGTGTTATACGCCTGTGTGTGTTATACACCGATAAATACGGGTAATTGTGAAGTGGAAGGAAAATGATAAATGGTTTTTAAAACATGTTATAGATAAATATCTGAAAAATGTGGTGTGCATTTGTATTTAACCCCCCTGACTGACTACTTTGTAGAACCACCTTTCACTGCAATTACAGCTGCAAGTCTTTTTGGGTATGTCTCTACCAGCTCTGCACATCTAGAGAGTGACATTTTTGCCTATTCTTCTTTGTAAAATAACTCAAGCTCTGTCAGATCGAATGGAGAGCGTCTGCGAACAGCAATTTTCAAGTCTTGCCACAGATTCTCAATTGGATTTAGGTCTGGACATTGACTGGGCCAATCTAACACATGAATATGCTTTGATCTAAACCATTCCATTGTAGCTCTGGCTGAAATTTTAGGGTCGTTGTCTTGCTGGAAGGTGAGCCTCCACCTCATTCTCAAGACTTTGGCAGACTCTAACAAGTTTTCTTCTAAGATTGTCCTGTATTTGGCTCCATCCACCTTCCCATCAACTCTGACCCATTTCCCTGTCCCTGCTGAAGAAAAGGATCCCCACAAAATGATGATGCCACCGCCATGTTTCACGATGGTGACGGTGTGTTCAGGGTGATGTGCAGTGTTAGTTTTCTGCCACACATAGCGTTTTGCTTTTAGGCCAAAAATTCAATTTTGGTCTCATCTGACCAAAGCATCTTCTTCCCCATGTTTTCTGTGTCCCCCACACGGCTTCTCCCAAACTTCAACCAGAACTTCTTATGGCTTTCTTTCAACAATGGCTTTCTTCTTGACACTCTTCTATAAAGACCAGATTTGTGGCGTGCACGACTAATAGTTGTCCTGTGGACAGATTCTCCCAACATGTCTTGGTAGGTTTGCAGTTGTCATCCAAACAAAAGAAAACAAAAAATGTGTGTACATCCAAATGGCTACCTCCTCAAATTTATTTTGATATCAGATTTTTTAATACCATTTCAGGTTCCCAGATTTTTTCTTTTTTCTTTTTCTTTATTAGGTTTGCAGTAGTGCCATACTCTTTCGATTTTTTGGATGATGGATTGAACAGTGCTCCGTAAGTTATTCAAAGCTTGGGATATTTTTTTATAACCTAACCCTGCTTTAAACTTCTTCACAACTTTATCCCGACCTTTCTGGTCTGTTCCTTGGCCTTCATGATGCTGTTTGTTCACTAAGGTTCTCTAGCAAACCTCTGAGGGCTTCACAGAATAGCTGTATTTATACTGAGATTAAATTACAGACAGGTGGACTCTATTTACTAATTAGGTGACTTCTGAAGGCAATTGGTTCCACTAGATTTTAGTTAGGGGTATCAAAGTAAAGGGGGGGGAATACAAATGTACACCACACTTTTCAGATATTTATTTGTAAAACATTTTGAAAACCATGTATCATTTTCCTTCCACTTCACAATTATGTGGCACTTTAAATCCTAACAAAATAATTTACGTTTTTGGTTGTAACATGACACAATGTGGAAAATTTCAAGGGGTATGAATACTTTTTCAAGACACTGTAGAGCCTGCCTGAACATGAATATCTCTATTTCCACTGTATATTGATATTTACAGTAATTAGATAGATAGAGAGAGAGAGAGAGAGAGAGAGAGAGAGAGAGAGAGAGATACAGTGGATAGATAGATAGATAGATAGATAGATAGATAGATAGATAGATAGATAGATAGATAGATAGATAGATAGATAGATAGATAGATAGATAGATAGATAGATAGATAGATATAGATATATATTTAAATTAATACAATAAAGTAAATATATCATTTTAAGGCATCTTTTTAAAGCTACCCTGTTAGTTACCTTAAGAGCTGTAACCTCTTCTTAGGTATTTCCGTTAATATTTTCTACCTGGGCAACTTATACATACTCATTATTGTTTTTTGCTTGATAAGGGGAATGCCTCGGTGTTGGTGGAGGTGGTGGTATTGGGCTCTTATGAGGAGCTGCAGTTACTTCTTCATGGGGACTGTCATGCCTTGTATCCACTCACTTGCTCTATGAGATCCACTATTAGGGCGTGGAACAGGACTAAGGTAATTCATTCTCTTATCTCGTATTCATGGTTACCTCATCTCCCCTTGTGGAATAAACCAAATCTTCCTCATTTATTTTGGATCTCGGAGCCAGTCATTTGGTGTTGAGTGATATATTGTTAATGGACACCTTTCTGCTTTTGATGTCTTGCGAGCCAAATACTCCTTTCCCAACTGGTATTTTTTGTAATCATCAATTACTGCACGTATGTGCATTACCATTTAGTTTGACCCATGTCAGCGTTCATGTCACTTATTTGGAATCCCTTCTATGGTCTGACTGACTCTTTGCCCACAGCCCATTCAACTTTATACCAATTTTTAATATGTAAAGTGATACAAAAGGCTTACACATTTTTTTAAAAATAACAAACATGTTATACTTGCCTGCTCTGTGTAGTAGTTTTGCACAGAGTAGCCTCAATCCTCCTCTTTTCAGGTCCCCCGCCGATGCTCTAGGCTCCTATAGCAAGCCACTTGCTATGAGGGCATACGTGCCTGCTTGCTTCCGAGCCCCATTCTGTGCATCCACACTGTTCTGTGTAAACTGTTTTTGCGGTGCTTGAATTTCCCGCGAATGCCCCATATGTTCGGTTCATTTTAGAACAAACTAACACCCGATGTTTGAGTCAAACGTACGTTCGACTCGAATCACAGGCTCATCCCTAGTTTCCAGCAAACCCAAACCGGGTTTTCGGTTCATGAACACAGCAAACAATGCACTGGGAGAGCCTTTTGCCTTTGATCAGGGATATCCCTGAGGAAGCCACGTGACCAGTGATGCAACGCTTCGGGTGGAGCCTGTGACGTCACTTCCTGTGTCCACAGTGTGCGGAAGTACGGTGAGGAGGTGATCTGTTTCTCTTTTATTATGGATGTAATTGAATTTTAATGTAAGCAGATATTATTACATTTATTACATCTACTGGCAATATTGCTCTATGGTGTTTTTGTGCTCTTTCTGACTGCTTGTGGACCGTGAGTCATGGTTGTTGAGCATTACAGGTGAGTCTTTGGAGATATCTAGTGTGGAGCCCAGCAGACTCTTTTTGGGATATCAAAGTACTGTTTGGCCTTATGGCCATTCCCTGAGGTGAGTAGCCAATTTCATCTATTGGTGGTGGTGGATGCAACATTTTTTCACTGGATATATTATATATTTTTATTTTCAATAGTTTTTATTAAATTTTTCCAGAAGGTATAAAATGGCAGTGGTACAGTCAATCATACATTGGAATATTAAATGATTGAATCCATAGTACAACAAAAAATCAAACATAACAGTTTTCAAGATATAGGTCTCGTAGCCTATTCCCAAGTATATTCTGTTGAAAGTGGGTTGGGTCCTCCTAACTCCTGACACCCCAAATGGGTAATAACTGTGTCACGGAGAGAGAGGTAAACTGTGCAACCCGTATTTTACGTTCTAACAACCGTACAAGCGTGTAAAGTGGATCAATAAAACCAAACATAACTTAGGCATGTCATATAAAAGTTTGAACGTGTAAAGACTTAGGGCAAAGTGTGACCAGGAGTACGGGAGAAAAACTTTGTCTGCTGTTTGAGAGTGTGGTAAGCTTATGTTCTAGCGTGTATCGTCCCATGTCTACGAAGGAAGGGACAGCAGAAAAGTGGAAACCCCAGCTGTTGACTATATGCTAGTGCCCAGAACGATGGAGTGTGTTACAGAAGCTTTGACGTGCAGACATTCATATGTTTACCTTCTATGGATCTGTAAGGAGTAGTTAGCATGCATGTCCATAGAAATAAAGTATGACAAGAAGGGCTGTTATGTTGTAATGTAAGCCCATGTGATGACAGAAGGGCTATGGATCTTAGTAGTATAGAAGAGAGGTAGGAAAAGAAAGGAAAGAGGAGGAGAGAGCATCAGAGAAGAAAGGAGAGCCTAGTGACCAAATGAAAATCGCCCCCACCCCAGAGGCGTAGTCCATATTATGGGGAGAGTTGAATCTGCGCATATTGGGCCCATGGATCCCAAATAGCTTCAAATTTCTTACTAGTGTCTAGTAAAATGCTTGTCGTTTTTTCCTGGGCCATAATCCATGAGTTTTTCATTTTAATCGCATTGAATGAGACGTGAGGTTGTTTCCAGGCTCTAGCGATTGTTATTTTGGTGCCTAGGAAGATAAACATGATAAGGCGGTGCATCAGTTTGGAGGCGCCTGCTATTGGGAAATTGAGGAGCGCTAATTGGGGAAGCTGCGGTATGGGAATGCCTGTAATTTTCCGAAGCACGTGGAAAATTTTGTTCCATACCCCTCTGATCTTGGGGCAATCCCACCATACATGTGGCATTGACCCTGCGTGTCCGCAATTTCAGAAGCATAGGGGAGAGGAGGACAGATACATTTTAGCCAATTTCAGTGGGACGAGATACCATCGCAATATAACTTTCAGGTTCACTTCACTTAGCGCCATATTCAAAATCCCTTGGGATGCTGAGAAAGATGCCCTGTGCCATTCAACTAAGCTTCAAGATTGTCCCAGATCTGTCTCCCATTCCAGCATGAAGGGGGTCTTTGAATCCACCCTAGCAAGTGCTTGGTAGATCACCAAAATTCCCCCCGCCCCCCCCCCCTCTGCTCCATGGCTTGTCCACACCATTGCTCGTAATCTGTGATAGTTAGTGGGTCAGGTTTCGTGATCCATAATTTATGGATAAAGTGTGAGATTTGGTGGAAACGAAATCTTTCAGTTGTTGGCATTTCAAGTTTGTTCACACAGTGTGTAAAAGTAAGGGGACCTGATGGGTTAACAAAATGTCCAATACTATAGAGCCCCTTATCGAGCCACCATTTAAATGCTCTTATGTCCATACCTGGGGGGAAGAGAGGGTTGCGAAAGAGGTGAGAGAGTGGCCTCCATTTGGAGATTAAGTGAGGGTTGTTTTTGAGAAAGTCCCATGTTACTAGCGAGTGGGATAATGTTGATGCCATGATTGCGGGTCTCGATTTAGGTGAGTACCACAGAAGGCAGCCAACATAGATCCCACCTTGTCTCTCTGGTGATAATAGCGGACAACGTAAGCTTTTTTCAGCTATAGTGGTTAGAGCTAAATTCAAAGCTGTGCATGCAGCATCTATTTTCTCTATCAATACTGAAGCGGGGTTTTGTTTACGTTGTTTGGCGTAGGAATTCTATCTCCAACTTCTAAATGTCAGCCTTCCTCATTTTACGCAGTCGAAATGCCATTTGAATGAGTTTTCCTCTAATGGTAGCTTTATGAGCTGCCCACAGTGAAATTGGGGAGACATCCTCTATATCATTCAAAAGGAAGTATTCCTGAATATTTCTTTCTATCTCAAGATCAAGGGTCAGGTTACTAAGGATTGAGGCCTTCAACCTCCAGATGAAACGTTTGTTCTGTCCCGAGGGTCGATCCATTATTAGACAGAGGAGCGAGTGATCAGACCAGGCAGAGTCTTTTATGTAGGATTTAGTTACTGCTGGGATGTTGGACGAGGAGATGAAGAAGTGATCAATTCTGGCAAAAGAATTGTGAGGGTTAGAATAATGGGTGTAGTCTCGTACAGTCTGGTTAACTTCCCTCCAAACATCCACCAGTCCTTGTTGTTAAATTTGTCTAGCCACTTTAAGGCTCTGCCTGGTGGGATACATGTTTCCCTTACCCATGGGGCGGGTTTTATCCAGCCCCGTATCGAAGGCTAAATTAGAATCTCCCCGTATATGACAGTCCCTTCAGTTAGCGGATTTAAACAGCGAAATAGAGATGCAAAGAATTGGGATTGGCCTCTGTTCGGTGCATAATATGATATTAGGGAATATAGTTGGTTATTAATGAGGCCCTTCACCAGTAGGAATCTGCCGTTTTTGTTTTTGTGTCTGCACTAGCAAGGTAAAATTTGGGGAATTTGGGATGAATATATGAGGGGGTATAGGAGCTTGGAAAGTGTGTTTCTTGGAGAAACAATACATCTGTTTTTTGGGTATGATAATACTGAAAGATCTTTCTGCGTTTGACTGGCGAGTTCAACCCCTGGACATTGTGCAAGGCAATGTGCAGGGGAGGGTTTGGTGTGATAGAATCAGCCATGGAGCAGTGTAGGAGAAAAAGCCAAGGAGTAGTAGTCACCTACCCCGAAACCAGTGGGAGGATCAAGGAGCGGTATTTCGCGACAATTTGATGTGTGATAGGCTGGAGGCCAGGAGAGGTGCGAGCTCATCTGGGTCACTAGGGAGAAAGAAAGATTAGTACAAGAAAATAGAGGTAGCCGGTAAAGCGGAGAGAAGTCAAACATGGTGTAAACAGAGAAGAAGGAGTGGGGTATACCCACTCTACTCTTAAATATTATATATTTTTTTTGCACCTTATATATAATTTTTTTGCACCTTATACATATTTTTTCACTGGATACGGTTGATAATAATCACGATATGGACTGGATATAATTGTTCTGTACTTGGATTTTCGTTGTTTATAAATTTATTCTGCACATATATAATATATGTTTGATTATATATTGCATATATGGAGTTTTGAAGGTTTTGTCTAATTGATTACGTGTTATTTGAACAAACGCATTATTATACACCCATTTACATATTTTTGCTAGTGTTTGAGTTCACTAATCAATGGTAGCAGCTGTTCCACTGTTTTACACTTTATTTTCACCTAGCAGTGTATAAGTACACTACTATTCATTTATTCGTTTGCACCAGATTTTGCACTCTCCAGATTTAGGCTCATTTCACACTTGTGCAACTTAGGATTCAAACTGTGAGACCCCAAGTCACAGGACATGTGAAATTAACTGTATTTCAAAGAGATCCATTCCAATTGACACTACTGAAAGTTGCTGCGACTTCTGAAAAGATTCCTCCACTACTTTGATTCAACTTTGACACAGCTTCAATGCCAGAGAGTATAAAAGTGTTTTCAAAGTTACTTAAAAGTCGTATCAAAGTTGGACTCCAAAGTCGCGCACTTTTGGAGTCAGCTGGAGTGACCCAAGCCTTAGTAAATGAATCCCCTTGTCTTTGAAGACTCGCTTCATGAGTAGGCTGTGAGGCTTGACCACCAGGCGTTATCAACTATTAGGACTGTTGGGCACCTTTATCACCCCTATTTTCCAATGGTTTACTGCAAAAAGTGTTACTGCTAAAGGACTGAGCAATGGTGCACTTAGTTAAAGAGTGTGTTGTTTGTGCATGCTCCGTGCTCTTGTTCCTACCATGTCCACATAAGATCTTCCAACCACTGCTTCTTGATGCAAATGGCATTGGGATCTTTTTTGCTTTACTGTCTGTCCTGGTCACTTCCAGCCATACAAACCTCTTCAGCTACCAGGAGCTGTTTTGTGAGTACCCAGGTTTAATCTTGTACCTTGAGCTAAGATGTCTGCATTGCAGTGCAACATGTTAGATTCCAGAAATAAAAAGGAGCAGCCCTACTGTAATAGCTCCCTCCAGCTCACAGTCTACTGCCAGTTTTCCAAACTCCTGAAAGTGACAAAAAAAACATTGATCTAAGATTATCTACTGTTCCTGTGTCCCTGCTGAATGGACTCTAATGCCGCGTACACACGGGCGGACTTTTCGGCATCAAAGGTCCGACCGTCTTTCCGACGGACTTTCACTGGACTTTTGACAGACTTTAGAACGAACGGACTTGCCTAAACACGATCACACCAAAGTCCGACGGATTCGTACGTGATGACGTACGACCGGACTAAAGTAAGAAAGTTCATAGCCAGTAGCCAATAGCTGCCCTAGTGTCGGTTTCCATCCGTCGGACTAGCATACAGACGAATGGATTTTTCGACCGGACTCAAATCCGTCGGAATGATTTGAAACATGTTTTAAATCTAAAGTCCGTCTGATTTTCGACCGAAAAAGTCCGCTGCAGGTCCAATGAAGCCCACACACGGTCGGATTGTCCGACGGAATCGTTCCGTCGGACCAGTCTGGTCGAAAAGTCCGCCCGTGTGTACACGGCATAAGAAACTGATTTTATGGAAAGTACAAAAATCATTTTGTCTGTTTCTTGTAGTTTTACTGTCAAAGTGAGGTGACGAACACAATCAGGAGACAACAGACATTTAAAAGCTGCAATAAAAGGAACATCACAAAACAGAGGAAATGTATCAAATGTTTCCAGTCTCAGCAAAAGTGTCTTTCTTCCTCAGGCAGAATAGTTTATACTGCTAAAAGTTTGTGCAAAATGTAAGTGCCCCATGACTGGCAGATGTTCCCCCTTACAGCAGCATCTGACAGTTACGACTGTTATGCTCTATATACACGGTCGGACTTTCCGACGGAAAATGTGCGATCGGAGATTGTTGTCAGAAATTCCGATCGTGTGTGGGCTCCATCGGACTTTTTCAATCGGAATTTCCGACACACAGTTTGAGAGCTGACTCTAAAATTTTCCGACAACAAAATCCGTTTGCGTAAATTTCGACCGCGTGTAGACAATTCCGACGCACAAAGTACCACACATGCTCAGAATCAAGCAGAAGAGTAGCACTGGCTATAGAACTTCATTTTTCTCGGCTCGTCGTACGTGTTGTACGTCACCGCGTTCTTGACGTTCGGAATTTCCGACCAACTTTGTGTGACCGTGTGTATGCAAGACAAGTTTGAGCCAACATCCGTCGGAAAAATCAAAGGGATTTTGTTGTCGGAATGTGCGATCGTGTGTACGGGGCATAAGGCTTTTTATACACAAGAGTAAAAAAGCGCTGCATATTTTACTGATTTGACATAAGATGATTGCTGTCTATGGAACCATGCACACAGCTGTGTAAAGATCAGTAATACAGCATTGAGTACAGAGCAGTAAAAAAAAAAAAAATAAAGAAGATTTTACATTTGAGTGCATTAATTTACTGGCGATCTTGGCTCCTCCTCTTCTTTTGAGGGACCACCACAGCCAGCCGCTGGCTAGGGGAGAGCGTAGTCCCCGTGCTCCCGATCTGTGTATCTACAGCACCACGCTCCATAGACTTACACTCCCCTATCTTCCCTTTCACACAGGGGAAGGGGGGAACAGAGAAACTGAAAAAATTTTTTACCTTAATGCAAACAATGCATTAAGGTAAAAAACTTTTTAGGTTTAGTAACACTTTAAGTAACACCTTCCCACCCGGCCTATAGCAAAATGATGGGGTATTCATTGTTCTGACTGGAAGTCATATGATGTCCTTCAGAACAAGCTGCAAGTGTACGCCCGCTGGGGCGCACAGTGTGGCAATTGGTGTTGCAGTGTGTCGCTCGGACACACTGCATCTCCAATCATGGTAAAGAGCCTATGTCATAGGCTCTTTACCACATGATCAGCTGTGTCCAATCACAGCTGATCACAATGTAAATAGGTAGTGCCAGTTATCGGCATTCCTCTACTCACGCTGACAGCACGTGAGTAGAGGAAATCCAATAAGTGGCTCTCCTGACAGAGGGGGGTCTGCACTGATAATCAGTGCACTGATTATCAGTGCAGCCCTATCAGCGACGCCTGCCAGTGCCCACTAGTGATGCCCACCTGTGCCCACCAGTGGTGCCAATTAGTGCCCCTCAGTGCTGCCTTTCAGTGCCCATCAGTGATGTCTGTCAGTGCCTCCTCATCAGTGCTGTCTATCAGTGGCCATCAGTGCCCATTATCATTGCCCATCAGTGCCACCTATTAGTGCCCATCGGTGCCCATAAAGGCTGCCCATCAGTGCCGCCTATCAGTGCCCATCAGTGCCGCCTATCAGTGCTCATCAGTGTCTCCTCATTAGTACCCATCAGTGCAGCCTCATCAGCACACATTAGTTAAGGAGAAAAATTACTTATTTACAAAATTTTGTAACACATACTAAGAAAAGCATAAAAAATGTTGGTCTTTTTTCATGTGTTTAGCACAAAAAAAAAACGCAGTGGTGATTAAATACCACCAAAAGAAAGCTCTATCTCAAAAATTTTTGTTTGGTTACAGCATTGCATGACTGCACAATTGTCACTGGAAATGCGACAGCGCTGAAAGGTGAAAATTGGCCTGGGCAGGAAGGGGTAGAAGGTGTCCAGTAGGCAAGTGGTTAATGTTTACTCATGCGTACGTGAGTAAGTATAAATGAGTATATTACAACACTGGCAATGAAGAATTTTACTGGCCTATACTCAACATTACTAAGGTCTTTACACAGTTTTTTTACTCATAGACTGTCTGTCAACAAGTTCCTGAGTAAAAATCAGTAAAGTAAAGTAAAGTAAAAATCAGTGTGCAACTAGCCGAAATGTGCTACTTCTTAGGTTAAAGAAAAATTGAAAAGGTTACTTTCAATGAAAACTGCATGTGAGAACAACCAGTAAATCCAGAGATATAGGCATCTGAACATAAATCACATCCCACATTTTAGTACCACCTCCTGAAACTCTCTGTTGGTCACTGAGGCTGCCCATCATATTAAATATCAATATGGATTGTAAGGAAATAGGAGGAGCTCACTAAATACCCAGGACTCCACTATTTTTTGGTTACATCTATGGTGTCACCTGCCTGCTCATTGAATAACCAATGGCCATTGCAGTGAGGCATATTTATTGTCCAATGAGCAGATGACACAGAAAGCTGCAAAGCTCTACCAAGAATTAAGGGCATCACATGTCAGGCCCGTAATAAAGATTTGTTTTTGCACTGGCTGAAGAGAATAAAAAAAGAGATTTAGCAGGTAAACAACATAAACATATGTGCCTTAACGGTGTGTTTAACTGTTTGCTTAGAGTCACACTTTTCTTTTTATGCATTTTTCCTTAAATGTAAACCATTATTACATGAAGGTAGATGAACAAGATAGGTTTAATGAACACTATGTGCACATTTTGTTATTTTACTTCCCTACTTTACATATCAATTGTGCCAAATATTAGGCTGTTCTTTGATGAATCAAATTATATTTCCTTCTACTTATATGATTTTACCATTTTAAAAATCTATTTCAAAGTGTATTTCATCCATTGTGTGTGGGAGTTGGTTCGATCTTATAATTATTATTAATCATTAATATTTTTTGTACTATCGCTGTTTATTTAGATTGGAACATGATATGTTCCTTATGTAAAGTCTGTAATGTTTCAGTAATGGATCTCATCTACTGCATTTCAGAGTCTTCCCATCCCCATTATCCATTTTAGGTCAATTACCTCTTGGAAGTGGGGGGCATGGCAAGGAAAATGAGTCAACATTCTATGTATATGCTCCATCGTACTTGTTCCCTTCACATGACTTTCTGTGTGGTGCGCATATACCGGCTGCCAGGAGAGAACTTAGTTGCCATGGCAATTTCTCATTACTGTTGAATAGGAAAATAATTAGTCTGGTAAAACTCCACACTACCTGTCAGTCCATAACTTAAACCTGCCTAGGGCACTTCTTGAATTTCACTTTTTAATCTTTTGTTTCTTTTATATATATATATATATATATATATATATATATATATATATATATATATATATATATATATATCAACTAACTTTCTTTTCCTACATAGGTTTCTGCATTTCTACCTAAGCAGAGCTTTTGAATTAAAATTTTCCGCTAAGTTAGACTTAAACATGTTTGCTAGTAAGGCAATTTTGGGCTGATTTTTTTTAAATACGGTGTTCTGCTTTTGTTCTGGCTAACAAATTATAAAAGTAACGTGGAAATGTTTTAAACATTGTTATTTTTTGTAAATTTAATAGTCACGTATACATGTACTGAACTGTAAAATTGTATGTTAACCAAATGTTAATGGTGGCACCTAGGGGTACCTGCACATGCAGTACCTTTAACTGCCTTGTATAATGCCCCAGGAACCTTGACATTCAGGGTGCTCTATTATGTAAATAAACTTGGCCTTAACCTGGCCTTATCACCTCTCCCACTTCACTAATAGTTAGGTAGAGCCATCACATTTGGTGGCCATTGAAAATACACAAAAGAGATAGGACATTACTAATTGAAGACAGTAGGGGGAGGGGGGGGGGTTACTAAAACTGAAGCACTCAGAATTTTGTGCAGCTGTGCACGGTAGCCAATCAGCTTGTTCAATTAGGCTTTGGCAATAAAATCTGGAAGCTGATTTTTTTTTATGGAAAGCTGCACCAGATTTTGCACGCTCCAGTTTTAGTGAATCCCCCCCAACTTCCCAATAGAGCACCTAATTTTTGGGGGGCACAGGGGCCACCAGTTACATAGCAAGGATTTTAATAAACTTTATTGCAGATTCCTGCCTGTTTCTTTTCTGCAAAAAAAGCTGCTTGTTCTTCCATGTCTTTTGGATACTGATTCTCAATGGGAATGACTTTTTTGTTACTGTTCAGCTGATGCACTTGCAGTGTTCTAATGAGGAAAACTGCAAAGTCTGCATGCCTTTATAAGGGATTAATCCTTTTAGGAGTATCACACCAAAAATGACATTTTTGTTGCAGTGGATGCCTAAAATCTGACATGTATCTTAGTGTAGACTTCTGGGAAAATCAGTCAGCCAGTCACACAAACAGGAAATTATATTTCTGGGGAAGTTCCATACAACTGTGTACAGAATGCCTCCAGGGTGCCATATTACATTGAATTTTACCAAAAATTACAGTGCTGCAAATTGAAAAGGATAGGTAATTTTTAATAACGTTACAGTAAGTTACGATATGGCTTGTGTCACAATTATACTGTATATGCTAAATGTCAAATAAAAGCAATAAGAATAAAAGCAATACAGTGTGTGTGTGTATATATATATATATATATATATATATATATATATATATATATATATATTGCCAAATGTATTGGGACACCGCTCCAAATCATTGGGTTCAGGTGTTCCAATCACCTCCATGGCCACAGATGTATAAAATCAAGCAACTGGGCAAGCAGACTGCTTCTACAAACATCTGTGAAAATATGTGTCACTCTCAGGAGCTCAGTGAATTCAAGCGTGGTACCGTGATAGGTTGTCACCTGTAGGTTCAACTGTTAGTGGTATTATAACAAAGTAGAAGCAACTGGGAACAACAGCAACTCATCCACAAAGTGGTAGGCCACATAAAATGACCAGGCATGGTCAGTGCATGCTGAAGAGTCAATAGCTACAGACCACCAAACTTTGTGTGGCCTTCGGATTAGCACAACAGTGCGTAGAGAGCTTCATGGAATGGGTTTCCATGGCCGAGCAGTTTCATCCAAGCCTTACATCACCAAGTGCAATGCAAAGCTTCAGATGCAGTGGTATAAAGCATGCCACCACTGGACTCTAGAGCAGTGGAGACGTGTTCTCTGTAGTGACGAATCATGCTTTTCTGTCAGGCAATCCAATGGACGTGTCTGGGTTTGGAGGTTGCCAGGAGAACGGTACTTGCCTGACTGCATTGTGCCAAGTGTAAAGTTTGGTGGAAGGGGAAATATGGTGTGAGGTTGCTTTTCACGGGTTGGGCTTGGTCCCTTAGTTCTAGTGAAGGGAACTCTTAAGGCGTCAGCATGCTAACATTTTAGACAATTTCATGCTTCCAACTTTGTGGGAACACTTTGGGGATGGCCCCTTCCTGTTCCAACATGACTGCACACCAGTGCACAAAGCAAGGTCCATAAAAACATGGATGAGCAAGTTTGGGGTGGAAGAACTTGACAGGCCTGCCTGAGTCCTGACCTTAATCCGATAGAACACCCTCGGGATGAATTTGAGTGGAGATTATGAGCCAGGCCTTCTTGCCCAACATCCATGCCTGACCTCACAAATGTGCATCTTGAAGAATGGACAAACATTCCTATAGACACACTCCTAAACCTTGTGGATAGCCTTCTCAGAAGAGTTGAAGTTGTTATAGCTACAAAGGGTGGGCCTACTCAATATTGAACCCTACGGACAAAGACTGGGATGCAATTAAAGTTCACGTGTGTGTAAAGGCAGGCGTCCCAATACTTTTGGCAATAAAGTGTGTGTGTGTGTGTATATCAAAAGTGCTTCTTCATACAACATCTCAATAGATTTGTGTAATCCCAAAATCCTGTGTCCCTCCACTACTTTGATAGACAGGCACTCACCAGCTTACGTTGCTTCTCTTTTTACAGAGATTGGCTGACAAAGCTCTTAGCCACAGTAATCCTATCAGGAAGCACAAATCCTCCTCTTTCTCCACAGCATTGGTATCATAAGATCATGCAAAAAACAAAGTGCCATACATTGTATGATATTGCTAAAATCTAGTGTTTATTTAAAGAAAGTAGGCATACTAACAAACACTTAAACCAGAGAGCATAACATGTAGATCAGTACACAGGCTGCTTGGGACCCCTCCTCCTGCTGTTCATAGAGATCAATCTGGCTAGCCTGGTCCTTAGCATGTCTCCCCATTTCCCTGCCTCACGGACTCAAATCTGGTTGCCACCAGGCCACGCCTGATGAGTTTTGTCATCAAAATGACTTTATCAAGAAGATCCACAACTGATCACCACCAGGCCACACCTGATGTGTTTTGTCATCAAAATGCCTTCATCAGGAGCATCCTCTTGATAAAGTAATTTTGATGATGAAACGCATCGGGGCATGACCTAGCGGTGATCAGATGTGAGTCTGTGAGGCAGGGAACCAGAGAGACACGCAGAAGAGCAGGGAAGCCAACTTGAGTTCTGAGAACAGCGGGAGGAAGAGTCCCGAGGCAGCCTTTGTACCGACTTAAATCCTATGGGATCTATTTCAAGTATTTTTTGGTTTGCCTACTTGTTTTTACAGTGAATAAACACTGGTTTTCAGCAATATCGCATGATGTATGCCACTTTGTTTTTTTCCGTGTCTTTTTAGGGCTGCATAGCTTACTTTTATCTTTAAAATGTCTAGATGAGTGCCATGCCTGTCTACACAAGAGAAGCTATTAAAGGTAAGAATCATTCATAAGGTATGTTAATTGTACATATAACCTTACAGGAATAATTTTGTTGAATTAATAAGTCTGAGAGCAAGGTCTCTTTAACATGAAAACATATTTCTAACACTAAAACCAGTTTAACTTAACCTGAATGTTCATTGTTATACTAATCGTGCTTACAAAACAATGAAAAATGAAGCAGTGAATTACAAGCCTGTCGGTCCTCATCAGTGACAGCAAACTCATCATTTGGTTAGTTGGCAGTGAGCACATTGTGCTATCTTTTGATTGTCAGCAGCATGTAATTGTCAGGAACATCAAATAATTCATTAACTGTATTAAGCTTGTCATCACTTTGCCAACATATTTGTGAATTGTGACCAGCAGCAATGCTATGTGTGCGATATCTGCGAATTGAGAGTTCACAAGAGATGATACTTCAGTTTGGTTCATTGTTAACATCTAAGTAAATACATTAATACAAATATGGAATAAGCAGCAGAGTATTATGGGTGAAACCTTGAAAAAAACAAAAGCATTTTTATATCAAGTGACTAATGTCATAGGGGTTAGACAACATTTTATCGTTCACATGAAACAAGGAATCAAACTAGTAAGAAGGCTCATTTGTGTTAGGTTTAGTATTTATAAAGCAACCCTACTGGACAGAGGTGTGGATTATTTTTTTGTTATTGTGTTCTGAATCCTGGTTTACCAATTTAGTATGTAAAAAATGTGTGTTGCGTTATCAAAAGGGAAAAAAAAAACATAACATATATAAAAATGTGTTCAAACGTGAATCAAATCCAAAAGTTCAATCAGTCCCATAAATGGTGATGAAAAAGAGGTAGTAGCCAGGAAGAAGTCCTATCGTGACGGAACGCGTAGGACGGAGTTACTTGTCTACGTCATCGCACTACGCGGAACCGAAGGCAGACTCCATTTTCCTGCCTGGATGTTTTTCTGACATATGTGTGTTTTTTCATCATAATATGTGAGTGTTACTCTCTTTTAATAAATACCAGTTTTTAAGGTTTTACACTATATAGTGTTTTATTTATTTACATCACGCTTTTGGGAGTCCTTGGCTTCTACAGTGGATTACACTCGGAGATGATATCTCTGCTGTTTCTACAATCTCTGTTGGAGTGTGTGTAATAGGGGGAGTGCCCATTGCGTGTTTGACCTTCCTGTCAAGGTGGTCCTGGCCTTCTGGCAAGAGCATACTCCATTTGTTTGGTACTGGTCAACCCCTGCATTGGAGGGAGCATGATTCATTTCATCTCTGATCCTTGGTTGCAAGATCTACTACCTCTTTTTCATCACCATTTATGGGACTGATTGAACTTTTGGATTTGATTCATGTTTGAACACATTTTTATCTATTTTGTGTTTTGTTTTCACTGTTGTTAGCTCAACACACTTATTTAAACACTTTTATTTGTAATAAATAGATACATAAACAATATATATATATATATATATATATATATATATATATATATATATATATATACAAATTAACAGATGTGATTGCAGCTTTCTATTGATTGTGAATTAAGGTTGACATAAGCGCAATAATTTTTATGTTTTTTACCAATTTAGTAGAAATGTTACCCATGGCTGAACACCTAACTAGCCTTAAAACTGTCCCCTTCCTCCCCCTAACACCTATGCTAACTAACCTGTGTAAAAAAGCTGTATATATTTACCTATTTTCAGGCCGCTCAGGTCTGGTCATATGATTTGCCTCCCCTGTGTCAGCCAGTGGCGGCAGCAGGGGAGAGGAGGGAACACTGACAATGAATTTGCTAGCCATTGTCGGAACGCTCTCTTTTCTTTCCTGCAGTCGCCACTGTATGACACAGGAGATCATGTGACCAGACCAGAACGGGCTAAAAATAAAAAAGCATATACATCTTTAGTTAGGTGTTCAGTGGAATTCTACTTTAAGCTTGTGTTGAAATGATCTTGCAGACTTTTGCACACCCAACGAATGTGATCCCCTAACTCCTGGGTCAGCAACCCATCGATCGCAGGCTACCTGTCGACCATGGGTAGGTGACAGGTAGACCAGGAACAGGTCTGCGCCTCCAACTCCTGCCTACTTTCTCCGCCCTCAGCCTCCCTCACCTTTGGTCCTCCTCTCTCCCCCACCCCCGCCTCTTCCGCCGCTGTCATCAGTGAACAGCGGGGAGCAAGAGCCAGCACAGATCAGGACGGAGGGCGGGGGCGGAGCTGGCCAATTTAACTTTTCAACTTAACTCGCAGGTGATTGGTTGCTAGGTCCTAAGCAACCAATCACCATCTTGTTAATATGAAAAGTTACTCTGCCAGCTCCCGCCCTCTGTCCAGAACTGTGCTGCCTCTCAGTCTCCTATGCACAGGTAAGGTGCTATGGGAGGGAAGGGGGGGGAAGAGGACACTACTGTGTGTGTATGTTGGGGATGTGATGTGAAATGGGCAGTGGACACTGCTATGGGCAGGGCCACCCCATAGCAGTGTCCTCTACCACCCTTCACATCACTCCCCAATCCCTGCATTCTGAGTGAAACGCACTTCTTAACCTTGCAATCTGAGTGCAACACACCCCTTGGCCCTGCATTCTGAACGTGACGCAGTCCTGATCCCTGCATTCTGAGCGCAACACACTCCTGATCCCTGCATTCTGAGCATAGCGCACTCCTGATCTCTGCATTCTAAATGTGTTACGCACTCCTGATCCCTGCATTTTGAGCACAATGCACTCCTTATCCCTGCATTCTGAGCATAATGCACTCCTGATCCCTGCTTTCTTAGCGTAACGAACTCCTAATCCCTGCATTCTGATTATAGCATAATCCTTAACCCTGCATTCTAAGCGCAACACACTCCTGAACCCTACATTCTGAGTGCAGTGCACTCCTGAACCAGAATTCTGAACATAACGCATTCCTAAACCCTACATTCTGAGCGCAACGCACTCCTGATCCCTGCAACCTTAGCGTAATGCACTCCTGATCCCTGCATTCTGAGCACAATGCACTCCTGATCCCTTCATTCTGAGCGCAACACATTCCTGATCCCTGCATTCTAAGTGTAAGGCACTCCTTATCCCTGCATTATGAGTGTATTGCACTCCTTGGCCCTGCATTCTGAGCATGACGCAATCCTGCTCCCTGCATTCTGAGTGCAACACACTCTTGATCTCTGCATTCTGAGCATAGTGCACTCCTGATCTCTGCATTCTGAGTGTTACGCACTCCTGATCCCTGCATTTTGAGCGCAATGCACTCCTTATCCCTGCATTCTGAGCATAATGCACTCCTGATCCCTGCTTTCTTAGCGTAACGCCCTCCTGATCCCTGCATTCTGATTATAACATAATCCTTAACCCTACATTCTAAGCGCAACACACTCCTGAACCCTGCATTCTGAGTGCAGTGCACTCCTGAACCCAGATTTCTGAACATAACGCACTCCTAAACCCTACATTCTGAGCGCAACGCACTCCTGTTCCCTGCAGTCTGAGCATAGTGCACTCCTGATCCCTTCATTCTGAGCGCAACACATTCCTGATCCCTGCAATCTAAGTGTAATGCACTCCTTATCCCTGCATTCTGAGTGTATTGCACTCCTGATCCCTGCATTCTGAGCATAACACAATCCTTAACCCTGCATTCTGAGCGCAACACACTCCTGAACCCTGCATTCTGAGCGCAGTGCACTATTGAACCCTGCATTTTGAGCATAAAGCACTCCTGAACCCTACATTCTGAGCGCAATGCACTCCTGAACCCACAATTCTGCACGTAACACACTCCTAATCCCTGCATTCTAAGGAAAACGCACTCCCAAACCCTGCACTCTCTTGTAATTTTTTTATGCCCACTGCATTTGTGATCTACATTTGGTGTTAACAATGTATCATCACCCACATTAGATCACAAAGGCAGTGCGTTTTGAACTCGGTGCAGGAAACACACATGGAACATGCCTTTCTGGCATCGCTTTCTGGTGTGAGCCGGCCCCTAACAACAGGACACTGTGCCCTGTGACCTTTGAGTTCTCCCATGTTGTTCAAGTAGATCTCCATCTCTCTAAAGTTGCCTACCCTTGCCCTAACTCATCTGGCAAAGCATGAATGCATATATTGTGGTTCCCATCCACAGTGTGTACTAAACATCCAAACAAAGCTATATTTCTGCCTTTAATGTCTATAATACGCAATAAATATATATACCATCAGACTCTGCCTAAAAAAGCTATAATGCACCATAACTGCCCATGAAGTTATAAAAGTCAACAAACACCTAACAAAAGAGCAGCTCCAAAATACCTGTATGTCGTGCTGTCGACACAAATGAGGCAGTGTGGGTACAGGTATTGGTCATTACAGCAAGCAGCAGCATATGAAATTGTACTGCCTATGTGCATCCACCTTCTCCAAAGCATACATCATGGTTTCTTCATTTTTAATGTTTATTAATTACACATTAATTACACATTTGAATAATGTACATGATACTTTTTTGATTTGCGCTAACAGTTACATTTTGAAGACAAGCTTTTGTGGGTTTTTTGTTGTTGTTGTTTTTAAGTTTTAGAAAGAATTGGGAATTTGATTGTAAAAAAAAAAAAAGAATTGGGGAGGGCGCATGCGCGCGAGCGAAGGAGATGGCCGCCTGAGACCTCCGCTCCATGCCGCTGGCACAAACAAACCGGCCGAATACAGCACAGAGCACACATCGGCGCTCCACACATACCGCGGCGGCTCCCGGATCACCTCGGGCCGCTCCTGGTGATGTATAAAGCGGCTAAAACCAAGCCTAAGAACCGGCTCAGGGAAGGGGAGAGGCAAGATGGCGCCCAACCCTCCAGAGCCAGACGATGCCACACAGCACTCTGCAGAGGATCCTGCATCTCCTGCTGATAGACTGCAGCAGTTCCCCTCAGACCTGGTGAGTCCTCTCCCTATAGACACTGATAACATGCTAGCTAAATTCCGCAGCATAGTTAGGGATGAGATCACCGTGGCCTCCCGCAAGCTTTCTTCTGACATGGTGAGGGGTCTTAAAGAGATAGGCCACTGCACTAACCAGCTAGTACAGCGCATGGACCTGGCCACTACAGTACTAGAGGGACATGAGGAAGAGGTAGATAAAATGAATGCTGAGATTGAACTCTTAAAGGATAAGCTGGAGGAGGCAGAAAACAGAGCTCGCAGGGACAACCTCCGTATCCGCGGCATCCCTGAGAATATCACTGACTTACAAGGTACAGAAACTGCCTTTTTTCAGGAACTGGCCCCCGGGATCCCGGTAGACAGGTTGGAATTTGATCGCATACATCGCTCCCTGGCCCCTAAACCCTCTGACGGCCCACCGAGAGACGTCATCATTAAATTCCATTATTACCGTACAAAGGAGAAACTCTTGCAAGCTGCCAGAGAACAACAAGATATCTCCTTTCAAGGAAATCCCCTACAACTGTTTGCTGACCTCTCGCCAGTTACAATTGCCAGAAGACGGGGCTTCAAACCCTACCTTCAAATTCTGCAATCCCAGGGAATCAGGTATAGATGGGGGTTCCCCTTTAAGCTATCATTTTCCCATCTGAGCCGCCAGTTCCATGCTACCTCTCCGTCTGAGCTGAGACGCCACTTCCAGGAGTTACATCTTGATTTGCCTTCATGCTCTACAGAAGCTCCGTCCTCCTCCTCTGGACCTGGAACTGCTAGGCCTTCTCGCCAGCCCTCACAGGCCTAACAGCATTCTATGCCTGGATCGCAGGCATTGCGGGATCTTCAGGCCCAAAGGTTCCACAAGTCCAACAATGGCTGAAATCGCTTCTACAACACCTCTTTGAGTAATCCAACTTGTTTCTATGTAACCCGGACCCTTATTACGACCAACGAACTTGGCCTGCCCACAACCACTTGCTCCCGGAAAAAGCGTGTTACTCTGAAAGGAATCCCCTGCTTTTCCTGTACTATCTACTAAGCCTGGCTCTTTGGTTGAGGTTATGCATCCCGCCATAGACTGCCCCAGTTGTGAGATGGCAGTCAGGGATGTTGACCCCCTCCTTCAGGCAATATTCTGAAGTACGGATTTTGGAAAGCCTCTACCCCCCTTGCCATACGGCTGTTTTCTAGAAGACAGGAACTGGCTTGCTGAACTATCCCCTCCCCAATTTTATTTATTTACTTTTTATTTATCCTCTTTTTATTCCCCTTAACCAATGCTTCCGGGACTAATATATCATTAGGGGGGTAACATACCCCTGCCAGACGTATCTTTTATTGGTTGGTCGGGGCGGCTGTGGTCTTTGTCCCTACCCACGGGTCCCTCATCCACACCTGGTGGCATGGGGGACCCGTGGGTGGGAACTGCCTGGGTGGGTCTTTTGGCCCACCCGGCGACGGCGTGTCTTTGACTGATGTCATCTGGGGTCCGGAAGTTTCAGGTGATGAAACCTTGTTGTTTGGTTAGAATTATTTTTATATTCTTCTTGGTTGTTTTTTATTCTCCTTCTCTTATATATTGTTAACAGAATGGCTTAACTTGGTTCTTGAAGATTGTGTTATTACCAGATTTTCTTTCATTTTTTTTTTTTGTAAGGCTCTGTGCTAACATAATGTTTAACTTGCAATTACTTTTATATGAACCGGCCGGTGGTTCCAGCGGACCACTGCTCCCCCCATGAGTAGGTACTTGGCTGCGACGAAAGTCTTGGCCAACGACCCACATCACTGTGGACCTCAAAGTCCACAAATCGATGCAAATAGGTTTTCATTACATACCCTACTTCAAACTTATTTTGGTAAATTTAAACCACATGCCTTCCTCTTTTCTCTTTTGTCTTTTGCTACCTTCTTTCTCCTCTCCTCTCCCACTCTTCCCTTTTGGTACCCGGGGTCCGCGACTGGAACTTTTCATAGCAGCACACCCTTGATCCCATGACCCTCCACTGGTTATCCCTGAATGTTCAGGGCATGAACTCTCCTCAAAAAAGGGTCAAGATATTTAAATACCTCAAACAACAAAAGATAGACATTGCGTGCCTACAGGAAACCAATTTCTCTTCCTCATCCTGCCCTAAATATTTTGCGGCAGACTACCCCCAGGTCTATTTAGCCAACGGCCCTACCAAACAAAGAGGAGTCCTGATTGCTATACGCAAATCTGTTCCATTTATTTGCAGTAAACAGATCGCTGACCCAAATGGCAGGTACCTAATAGTACAGGGCACTGTTCAAGACAATGATGTAACCATAATGTCTTACTATGCCCCGAATAGAAACCCGGGACCCTTCTTGACTCACATCTGCTCTCTGTTGAAGTTACACCAGAAGGGTACCCTCCTGCTAGCAGGTGATTCTAATGTGTCATTGAATCCCTCTATTGACAACTACCCACCGGATCATAAGCCCCCCTCCCCTGCCGCCAAAATATTTAAATACTCCCTACAATCTCACGACCTGGTAGACGTGTGGAGGGAACTGCACCCTCTGGGTAGGGACTTCACTCATTACTCACATTCCCATCACTCTCACTCTAGAATAGATCACATGTTTGTACTAAGAAAACACCTCTCACTTGTAGATTCACGCTCTGTGCTTGCCGCTCCATGGACAGATCGTGACCCTATTGTGACAGTGCTCCACTCTATTTTAAGCAAACCCCAACATTCCCCCTGGATCATGAATGATTCTCTCCTCTCCTTCAAAGATATTTTTAAAGATATCCACGACACTTCAGAGGAATATTTCAAACTTAATGTAGGGTCGGTCTCATCCCCGGTCACACTTTGGGAAGCTTATAAAGCAGTCCTTCGGGGCCACGTTATTAGGATTGCATCCCGACGTAAACGGCGCAAGTCCGCCGCGCGTTAGAACACCAATTGGAGACCTTATCCGAGACCTTTAAACAATCTCCCACTCCGGATAATCGCAGGCTCCTAGACAAAGCTCGTACAGATTTAGATTTGTGCCTGACAGATGAAGCAGAGCGCACACTACGCTGGGCCAGACAAAAATGGTATGCCAAGGCCAACAAACCCAATGCAATGTTGTCTAATAGACTACGCACTTTCACCCCGAAATTCACTCCTATTACTCTGCGCACCCGTCACAATATCCTTACGGGAAACCCACAACGTGTTCTAGATGAATTCAGACACCGTCTCACAAAACTTTACTCAACTCCCGACCATCCTTCCCCCCAACCCCCAATGATTTTCTGACAAATCTTTCCTTACCTTCTCTATCTGAGGCCCACAAATCACTCATGGACCGAGACATTCAAGTCTCAGAAGTCCTTCACTGTATTAAAGAACTGAAAGTAGGTAAAAGACCGGGCCCTGATGGTTTCTCGGCTCTTTATTATCGGAAATTAGCTGATGTTATCACTCCCCACCTCACAATTATGTATAACTCGGTTAAAGATGGTCGTTCTTTCACACCAAACCTATTAACTGCCAACATAGTGATGATCCCCAAGCCTGACAAAGATCACTTCTCCTGGGCCAACTTCAGGCCGATCTCCCTGATCAACATAGACATGAAAATTTTGACAAAAATCTTGGCCAACCGCCTCAACTCCTTCCTTCCACGACTAATAAAAAAAGACCAGGTGGGCTTTGTCCCAAGGAGACAGGCTGGTGACGCTATCCGACGTCTCCTACAAATACAACACATTGTACACAACAGATCTCTGGAGACAATGTTTTTGTCTCTGGACATTACTAAAGCCTTTGATACCCTGTCCTGGCCCTATCTTATACAGGTATTAAACCGCTATGGGTTTGGTGCGTCCTTTACGAACTGGGTTTCAGCTATTTATGACGCCCCCCAAGCTAAAGTGAAATATTATGGATTTGAGTCACCTACCTTTCCTATCCAAAGAGGGACTCGTCAGGGCTGCCCCCTCTCTCCACTTCTATTTATTTTAGCACTGGAACCTCTGGCTGAGGCTATCCGATCCCACCCGGACATAGAGGGGGTAGAAATTGCGAGCTCCCCTCACAAACTATCCCTGTTTGCGGACGATATCCTGCTTACTATTACCAAACCTAGAATCACCTTACCTAATCTGCTGTCCCTTTTAAACACCTTTGCCTCGATTTCGGGCCTAGCAGTCAATCCCTCTAAGTCCAAAGCGATGTCGATTAATTTAGTGCCTCTTGAACTAGAACACTTAAAATCTACCTTTTCCTTTCAATGGTTGGCCTCCCTACCCTACCTGGGGATTAAACTCACCCCGAGTTACCCAAGCCTTTACCAGGCTAACTTCCCCTTGCTTTTTGGGAAATTGACAGCTATGCTTAACTCTTGGTCTGCCCTCCCACTATCCTGGTTCGGAAGGATTGCAACTATTCGTATGACCTATCTTCCAAAATTGATCTATTTTTTTCAGGGTTCTACCGGTCCACGTACCACCCCATATTATACGCATTCAGCAACGTAAAATTATGCAATTTATATGGGGTTCTACGAGACCCAGAATCAATAAACAGGTGCTGTATGCCCGCAGGGTCGATGGCGGCCTCTCGGTCCCTAATCTGCAAGCTTACTACACAGCGGCGGCTATTGCCCCGCTATCACATCTCCATTAAAAACAGCAGATGCCGTTGTGGGCCGTCATTGACCTGGTGGACTCCCATCCGATACCACTGGCCTCTCTCCCCTGGCTCCCCAAGGCCCACCGCCCAACCAATATAGGCCCATGTTTGGCTCACTCACTTAAGTTGTGGGACTCGATTAAATACTCAGCAAGCCTGATCTCCCCGCATCTCCCTCTACTCCACCTTCTCCACTGCCCGCTATTTCCACCTGGTCGTGATAACCCGATGCAATTCACGTGGTGGTCCGAGAATGGTTTTGTAGATATCCACTCTATGTTCACCCCTACCAAGATTATTCCATTTGCAGCATTGCGATCCTCCCACGATATTCCCCTTAGGGAACACTACAGCTACATGCAGATCCGACACTTTCTACAACAACTCATTAAATCTCAACCAACCCCCTATACATTGACCCCTTTCGAAAGTTTATGTAGATCACGACCCCAATCCTCGGGTTTGATCTCTTTAATATACGCAGCCATAATAGGTTCCAAGAAACCACCCCTGAGACCATATCATCTCCAGTGGGAGGCAGAATTGGGGAAAAAACTAGACCCAGAGGATTGGCAGGTCATGACTGCTACTCTATCCAAATGCTCCAGGAATGTATTATTTCTAGAAAATGCTTACAAAATACTCTTTCGGTGGTATTATACTCCAGCTAGACTTGCGAGCTTTATTCCATCCTACTCCCCCTTATGCTTCCGTGGGTGTACCCAGGAGGGAACAATGGCACATATTTGGTGGAAATGCCCCAAGGTGTGCAGATTGTGGATCAGAATCTATGCACTCCTTTGTAACCTCTTCAATACAAACATAAGGAGGGATCCCTATGAAGCTCTCTTAGGGAAACCAATTATAGAGCTACTAAGACCAGAACGCCAATTGGCGTCGCATATTTTTACTGCAACTAAATTGACCATAGCAAAGGCTTGGAAAACCCCAGTTCTCAGCTTCGAAGCAGTTAAAAACCGTGTAAACGATATTATGATTAATGAAAAGTTGACAGCTGTGCTATCAGACACACATGATAAATTCCTTCCGACATGGCAGCCTTGGGTGTCTCATGTCCACCCTTCTAGATTTGATCCTGCGCTACTCTCACTCTGAGATGCCTCCGTCCCCCCCGCCCCCGGGGACCCCCCCCCCTCACTTTCCACCCTCTCTTTTTCTTCTCTCTCCTCTGCTACACTATTTTCTCTCCTCTCTTCTTGGCCTTTTCTCTTCTAAATCTTCCTTCTTATATTCTTTCTCGCAACTCCTTTGATCTACAGACCAACCTCTGTCAGGTTGGACATATGATGAGCAACCGTTCTAAAGACATGAGAAATTGTTACCCAGTTCCATATGGTCTCTTTCACATTAGGTTGTTAAGCATCCAAAGTCTACCCAATCTATAATAGGTATTTTAATCTTAAGCATACTTTGCAAAAATACAGCAGGTTAATATATCCATAAAATCCGCAGACCTCATGCAAACTCTCCTGAACTTCAGGACCGTGTAAGATTTGTTATGTCTAATATTGTTATATATCCGCAATTTTATTGCAGATGTGTTCACATGGTGTGCCCACCATTGTTATTTGTATTTTTTTTTTGATGATCTTTATGTTCAATAAAAACCTTTGTACAAGAAAAAAAAAGAATTGGGAAGAGTTAAAACTTCTACCAGGTTTTACCTCTATGGTGGCTCAGTTAGCCTTTAATTCCCCTTCATTTCTGTTTTGGGTGCAGTGTTTTTCAGACAGAAGTGAGAGAAAATTAGCAACAGGAGAACAGACAACAATAAAAAGCATTTCCCTACTTAATAAAAGCACTTATACTTCTACCTGTTTTGCTATTGGAGAGTTTAATTCACAAATAAGGGAAAATCTCTTTGACTGATCTTCAGATAGCGGTAAACACCCAGACAGAAATATTAAGAGGGGGGACTTTGGACTTTTTAGGCACAATAATACAAGGTACATTACAAAAAGAATATTTTATTTATTAAACAAACATATAAAATGCGATGTAAAAACCACAAGGCAATCTAGATGCATAAATATTCAATATTTAATAAGGTTGCCACTGTACAAAGCCATACACATGTATACAAAACCTGGAAGTGTGGACATCAATCCAAGGTAGGTACAGATCTGAGGGTATGGCGGGACAGTGGACATACCAGTGGACATGTCCAGCCATACCCCATTTGGCCTGTGTGTACGACAGCCGGTCCAACAGAAGCTTTAGTCAAAGGGCCATGATCGAAAAATGCCTACCAACCAGCGCTCTCAGCCAGTGGCTGAGAGCGCTGACTGGAGTGTACTGGCAAAGTGGCGTTCCCTTGGCAGAACACAATTGCTCAGCAGGGGAGATTGCTGTACTAACATTGGATTGTTATCGGCTCCGACCTGAGCTGTCAGTTTTTTATATTCATTCAACACACTGGGTTGAGCAAAAAAAAGCTAGTAGTGTGTACGAGGCTTAAGCAAACCACATTTGTTAGTGAATAGCCCACTGCTCACTGTTACAGCAATGAGTATCACATGCATGTCATGAATCCTGCTAGGGTACACTTTGGTTGCTCACTCTTTTTTGCAGCCATTGATTTGATTGTGGACGTGTATATTCCTTGGGAAATCAGGTGTACAAAGTATAAAAATATTCAATCATTTCATTTTCATTTAGCATTGTGCAATGTTTACAGTTCACTTTCTCAATACAGGTTTGTCTTTTTCCTCCACAGGATAGTGACAATCTTTGGTGGGATGCCTTTACAACAGAATTTTTTGAAGATGATGCAACATTAACACTGTCATTTTGTTTAGAAGATGGACCAAAGAGATACAGTAAGTGATTTAAATGTTTTTTACTGGACATCTAGCACTGGTTGGGGAGAGCTGACCCTACCAACTCCTACTTTTAGAGAGCAGCCCCCACCGCTGCCCCTGAAGCCAAAGCACCTTGTTAGTCTTTCTGAAACACCTGCTGCCTAATCCATGATATAAAGTTAATGAAAATTTAAAAGAAAGGATTGAACGGGATTGTAATAGTCATAGCAAGAGAGTGGTTATGTTAAAAGCTCATTTATGATCCATCCAACTATCCTCTTTACTAAATTTGGAAGGAAAGATCTTATAACTGTAGCAAGTTCTCACTTTCTAGTATGTTTTAAGTGATTGTTACCCCCCAAAAAATCATGGTCCTGTCTCTTTTAAGGCACGAACTAAAGCATAGTGCTTTTGTCTTTTCAATTGCCCCTTTCTATCTTCTACAGCTGTGGTCATCAACCCTATCCTCAGGGCCCACTAACAGGCCAGGGTTGCAAGATAACTGAAATACATCACAGGTGATATCATTTGCTGCTCAGTGATTGCAGTATTCTAGTCTGCATGTCCCCAAGGTAATACATAAAACCTGGCCTGTTAGTGGGCCCTGAGGACAGGGTTGATGACCACTGTTCTACAGTACCGGGTTGAACTTGCCTGGTCCTGACTTCCCCTCTCTGAGCTGACCACGTGTATCATGGCTGCTAAGAAATGAAAGTGTGGTCAGTTTACGTGCCTCTGTCATTCCAGCTGTCTCCTGTGCATCTCTGCATTTCCCCCTCCTACCCCTCCTTCTCTCCCTGCCAACTCCATTGTGCAGTGAGAACACAATCTCCTCACCGCCCTTCCCCTCTTCTCTCCTCTCCTCACCGCCCCTCCCCTCTCCTTACTGCCCCTCCCCTCTCTTCTCACCGCCCCCCCTCTCCTCACCTCCCATTTCCTCTCCTCACTGCCCCTCCCCTCTCCTCACCGCCCCTCCCCTCTCCTCTCCTCACCACCCCTCCACTCTCCTCTCTTCTCCTCTCCTAATCGCCCCTCCCCTCTCCTCACCACCCCTCCCCTCTCCTCTCCTCCAGCCTTCATTCATTGACTACACTGTTTACCCAAAACAGAAGGGAATCTCGGCCCCTCCCACTTGGCATCCTTAGCTCGGGATCCAGAATGGAGGGAGGGTATGTGACCACAAATGAGCACAAAGAAAAAAGGTATTTATGATTGGAAAAAGTAAAAACAAACCACACTGCACTGCTTAATGATAATGGAGGTTAGCATGTCTCCAATAATCTGTAGATTATTATTCTTACATTGATGGACACGATGTGCCATTTCCATGATCCCATATAGCAAAAAATTGAGCTGCAAGTTTAAAATTGGCTTGCTAAGCTATTGCTAGATTTGCCAGGCTTAAAAAATGTGTTGCACAATTGAAGCAAGTCTGCATTGCATGACTCCAGCTCAACTTTCTTTGCAAACATTTTGCAAGTCTGCTGCAAGTTTTGGTTTAGTTATGTTGTGCAATAGTCATCCCACCACAGGGGTCACTGTGACTTGCATAGCTCTTGCTGTAGACTCGCCACTGCAACTTTCCTCTTGCTACAGACTTGCCATGCAAATCTGCTACAAATTGGAAAAGTGTCAATTAGAACTTGTGCTTTAAGTGCTCTGCAAGTGTACAACTTGCCAGTGAAAATGTGCAGCAAATTAACAGACTTACAATTCAACACTGCCACAAATTTGTGGCAAGTTATGATTGCTATCTGGGATATATATATTTATATATACAGTATCTCACAAAAGTGAGTACACCCCTCACATTTCTGTAAATATGATTCGAAAGGTACACCACCACCAACAATAAGAAGGCTTACCGGAACCTTTGGACCCAATAAACCCTATGTTCAATTGGGTCAAACAAGCTTTGGTCATCAACGGCTGATGAACTTCTGTGGGGAGGTGGAAGAAGATCCAAAGATGGTGTATGGAACGGTGCGAGCCTCAGGGGTGATGTCCTGTTCAGAGAGCCCTTTTGTTGCCAGCAGGTTAGACATTAATGGCTGTGTGTTGAGTTATTTTGAGAAGGGGTAGAAATGAGAATGGGGTATGCAGAGGTAAGGGCCTGTAAATGAGAGCTGAGCCCTGTGCTTTGTGCGTAGAGCACCCCTGAACCCCCAGAAGGAGCTATTTATCTGTCTCTTTCTGTACATAGTGCACCCTTGAACTCTGCACTCTGTACATAATGCACTCCTAAACTCTGCACTCTGTAAGGAGCACTCTCCTGAACTCTGCAATCTGTGTGTAGTGCACCCTTGAACCCTGCAGAGAGAGAGAGAGAGAGACAGAGAGAGAGACCAAATACAAAAAATATTTTTCCAAAACTGGAATGGAGACAGATCGTGAAGGTATTTTACCAGTTCCAGGTATGCTCTTTCTAGTTTAGATATTCACTGTAAATTCTTAGGCTGTGTTGCACACCGGCAATATTTTCAAAGTAAATGTAAAGCATCTGAATTATTCAGCTGAATACTATTTTAAGGTAACTCGCTCATTTGCACTTAAAAGTAGAGCTTCTGTATAGAACATGACAGTATAGAGAAGGAAGCAAAGAAGCTGTTTCAAGTTTGTGAGTTTTTAACCTGTTGTTTTATAATTTGTGTTTTACTGTTTATATAAAATCTTTATTTTACAAATATGCATGTAGGGGTGACATTGCTTTTACTAAACATTATGGGTTTTCTGGAGATCCGAGCGTTGCCTGTTTGCTTTCACGATATCTCTTTCTAATTGAAAGTCTGTACATAGAAGACAGGCATAGGAAGGAAAATTGAATGAGCTACCATATTTATCTTTGTCTTTCACAGATGTATGTACATTTCAGTTTAAGCTATTTTAACAAAGCAGCTAAGACTGTAATTGACATGTGACCAGGAGCATGTAGCTCCACTAGTTCATTTGTAATATTTAAAAAATTGAAATTGGGTTATTTATAAAGCTGTGTACACACAGAGGCAACAAATGCAGGAATTTATGTCTGGACTAATAAGCATCTAATGTAGATTTTGTTTAAAGGAACCCTGTTCATAGTTTAAGAAGTATTAAAAAATTCCACCCCCGCTGCTGATCCCTGCTGTGGTTCGGCACTATGCTGCCCGCAAGATCTTCAGCATTTAGCACACTTCTGGGTGTTAGATGATCAGTCCATCTAATGGCCACATGCATATCTAGCACTACTGAACCCAGAATCAAAATCAGATGTTATCTTTCAAGAATAGCACACAAGTAAAGAATAGTAACATAATAGCTTCCATATATACTATTTTAAACAGAAAGCCATACTATTATTGATTACGTTGCAGCAAACCACCAAGTTATTATGCAATTTAAAACCTTATGCTATGTTTGGAAACTTTCCAGAAACTGGACATTGTTCTGTTGCTGAATGAATGGGAATCTGTATCCAGCTCAGGAATAAGATTACAAAAAAAATAGTCTATGACTTAAATGATTGTAATAAAAAAAAAAAATAACAAACTTGTCTATACTTACCTGCTCTGTGCAATGGAATTGCACAGAGTGGCCGTGAATCTCCTCTTTCGGTGTCCCCCACCAGTGTTCTGTCAAAAGAGCCAACTCATCAGAGTTTCCAATTACGTCACTTCTGGTGACTTTCCAGCATCAGTAATTGCAGATTTAGATGACTTGGCTGTTTTCACAAAACACCGGCAGCATATACAATAACGGTAAACTATATAATGAAAGAACATTGTTAGTTCGCCCGCTACTAACCAACATTATGACCACCTCTGAGCGGTGACAACTTTTTTACTCCTTAGCTGGTGTTCTGTGAAAACAGCCAAGTTGTCATGTACTACAGTTTATATGCTGCCGGTGTTCTGTGAAAACAGCCAAGTCATCGAAATCTGCAATTACTTCTGCTAGAGAGTCACCTGAAGTGACGTAATTGGAGATTTTGAAAAGTTGGCTCTTTTGATAGAAAACACTGGCGCTCCTGGCCCCTCCCCTCTGTCCAGTGCCCCCATGGCAAGCCGCTTCCCATGTGTGCTCGCACCCAAGCCCCATTTCTGCATCCATTGACACATACAGCGGGACTCGACCCTGTCCCAACCTGCTTCCTCATCAGTGGCTTTGATTGACAGCACTGGGAGCCAAAGGCTCCCGCTGCCACAGCAAAGCTAGCAAGACCCGGAAGTGAGCGGAGTGGAGAACTGCAGATGTGTATGGCGTTGGATCGAGTGAGGGCTCAGGTAAGTAAAAGGGGGGGGTGAGAGGGCAGCTGACACCTAAACATTTTTTACCTTAAAGAGGAGCTCCACCTTAAAAAAAATATTAAAAGCCAGCAGCTACAAATACTGCAGCTGCTGACTTTTAATAAATGGACACTTACCTGTCCAAGGGTCCAGCGATGTCGGCAGCTGAAGCCGATCAATCGCTTGGCTCTCGGCTGCCCCTGCCGCCATCCTCGGTCAGGGAATCGGGAAGTGAAGCGTTGCGGCTTCACTGCCCGGTTCACTACTGCGCATGCGCGAGTTGCGCTGCGCCTCTGCACTGGTCCCCGTTGTGTTCTGGGAACTGTGTGTTTCCCAGAACACAACGGGGGGGGGGGGGGCAGGCATCTGCGGATATTCTGCGGCTATCTAAGCCCGGAAGTGGCTGCAGATACCTGTATTAGACAGGTATCTGCACCCCCCTCCCCCCTGAATGGTGCCAATTGTGGCACCGGAGGGGGGAAGGAATCCGATGAGCGTAAGTTCCACTTTAGGGTGGAACTCCACTTTAATGCAAGGACTGCATTAAGGTAAGAAAATGTTTAGGCTTTACAACCACTTTAAGCTAGCGCCACCTTTCATACTAATTAATGTGGATGTAGGAAGTTCCACTGCAGCCTATTGCCTGCTGCCTGAATACCTAAGCAGTGAGTGCATCCGAAAGGGTGGCGTCACTGTTCGGCTGATAATTTTCCACCCAGCCTAGTCAATTTTTAAATCAACACTGAAGTGCAGACAGGGCCACCTACGGCTCGAATTTTAGCCAGTTCAGCAGGAGTTGTTGGAATTTTGAGCTGTGTATGGATAGCTATGCTATTACCTTGATTGCTACACACCACACCACAGCAGGCAGCAATGGGTCAAGGGTTTTTTTTTCTAACAGTAACCCAAAGACAAATGTTTGGTTATAAATTGGATCTCTGCAGTGCTTCCAAGAGCTTTTATCTGTGGGTAATAGAAGTATATCACTAAAAAAACAGCTCTTTCCACTGGCTGGTGGGCTAAATTGCTTTTACAAACATGTGGTTTTCATGCAGCATTCAGTCTTCACAGTTCATATAACAGATGGCAGCCAATAACACAAGTTTCACACTTTGAGGTATTAGTTTTACTCATAAAACATTCAAAATAAAATGTACAAGCAGGACTTGTTTGTTATTTAAAAATACATAAATCTACATTGTATTAATTATTTACTGGTTGTAGTTGCACATTTACAGAATGTAACATTTCACAAATAAAATAAACAAATGCTCATTTATCATCTGACTAGTGTGGTCACACTGACCTTTAGGATAGTGACAAGTTTCCTTTCAAATACAGAATCGGAACCAATTGTGTTGTGAGCCAATTAAGCTGAAACTGTATTTTCGGGTTCTCGGAAGAACATAGCCACACAAAAATAGGGAGAACATAGAACTGGAAATTAATACTGATCCTAACACAGTACAGCTAAAATATTAACCACTCAGGTATGCTCATGTAACTCCCCAAAAAGTAGCGTCATTTAAAAATGTATGATATATATATATATATATATATATATATATATATATATATATATACAGTATACATCTATACATCTAAAGGCTGCACCAAAAGTAATGCAAAAGTGGGCATAAGTTTTTTTTTTATTAATGACGTGGTCATTTAAATTTCACACATTGGTAGGATAAATCTTCCTCTATAGTAACTCTTCTTCTTTTTCAATGCAGGTGAATAATGGATTCCAAGCAAAAGCAATGTGCCATCCAGTGGTGGCTGGTGCTGAACTGCAAACACCCCCCCAGGTCTGCACTCACCCCTCCACAGTCCCTTCGTGACTTCCTCGGCTTCTCCTCCCGGCCAACCCGATCTGCCTTCTTTCCTGATTGGCCAGGAGGTGAAGCCGGAAGACAATAGTAAATATTGATTTGCTAGTGTCACATGTGGGTGGGTTTGGGGTGCAATGCTCTGCACCCCGAACCCAACCTTTTTCAAGCCAATTAGAGCCTCAGGCTATAATCATGTGGCTTGGAAAAAAAAGAAAAAACTCACCCGGCATCCCACATGCATCCCCGCATACAAACTAGGGGGGGGGGGGTGAGGCGCCCCTGCACCCCTTATGGTGCCATCATTGAGTTCTTGAATAAGGAGGCTGTCTGACATCCACAGATGGCTACAAAATGTTTGTGGAGATGACACCATTGACAAGAGCACAGTCTGGTGCAATGGTGTAATCTCTGTAAAAAATGATGTAAACTTCTGTGGATGTTGGACAGCCTGTACTCCTCCTTCTTCAAGAACTCAGTGATGACACATTGCTTCTGTATGTAATCCATTATTTACCTGCAATGAAAAAGAAGAAGAGTTACTCTACCAACATGTGAACTTTGAACGACCTAAAAATGTTATGTCCGTGTTTGCATTACTTTTGGTATAGCCCTTACATTTATGTATGTATCTATAAATATACAGTGAGGGAAAAAAAGCATTCGATCCCCTTCTGATTTTGTACGTTTGCCCACTGACAAAGAAATGATCAGTCTATAATTTTAATGGTGGGTTTTTTTTTAACAGTGAGAGACTGAATAACAACAAAAAAATTCAGAAAAACGCATTTCAAAAAAGTTATTAAATTGATTTGCATTTTAATGAGTGAAAAGGGTATTTGACCCCTTCGCAAAACATGACTTAGTACTTGGTGGCAAAACCCTTGTTGGCAGTAACAGAGATCAGATGTTTCTTGGCTACCAGGTTTGCACACATCTCAGGAGGGATTTTGTGCTACTTCTCTTTGCAAATCCTCTCCAAGCCATTAAGGTTTTGAGACTGACGTTTGGTAACTCAAACCTTCAGCTCCCTCCACATATTTTCTATGGGATTAAGGTCTGGAGACTGGCTAAGCCACACCAGGACCTTAATATGCTTCTTCTTGAGCCACTCCTTTGTTGCCTTGGCCATGTGTTTTGGGTCATTGTCATACTGGAATACCCATCCACCACCCATCTTTAATGCCCTGGCTAAGGGAAGGAGGTTCTCACGCAAGATTTGACGGTACATGGCCCTGTCCATTGTCCCTTTGATTAGGTGAAGTTGTCCTGTGCCCTTAGCAGAAAAACACCCCCAAATGATGTGATGTTTCCACCTACATGTTTGATGGATGGTGTTCTTGGGTCTTAGGCAGCATTCCTCCTCCCCCAAACACATGGCGAGTTGAGTTGATAAAACATAAAAAAATGCAGCACTAAGTAGCTTAAAACTAAATATAATAGTCCGTGAAAGCCAATGAAGATTAGAGATGAGATGAAACCTCCACCAAAACTTCCGTGTGCAAGGGATAAGCACACAACACCCAAGTGCTTCCAATCTGCTTACCAGAAGGATATGAAAAGCAAGCAAGGTAATATATATGGTGAAAAAGCTCAGCAGTAAATCCAGTTAGCATACTCCATGATGAACAGACTGATTGAGTTATCACGTATCACCAGTAACTCAAGTATCACATGGGACGATGAATCAATAGTACGATCAGCAGCAGGATACCCCAATAAGAAGAAAATAACAATAGTGAAGCCCGTATGGGTAAATTACACGTTTTTATTGTAGTCTACTTACATGCGTCAATAGAGAAACATCACAGAATAAAAGAAATGGTCTGCGGCTTAACAGCGTGCTTGCATCAGCCAGGCTGACATGTTTCATCCTATGTGGATATCATCAGAGGAGTTGAGTTGATGCCAAAGAGCTAAATTTTGGTCTCATCTGACCACAACACTTTCACCCAGTTCTCCTCTGAATCATTCAGATGTTCATTAGCAATAGACATGTGCATTCGTTTTCGTCCGAATGCATTTTCGTCTGAATTTTAGGTATTTTTGTTATCGTTTTAACAAACGATAACGAACGTGCAGAATCCAAAAACCAAAAGATCCAACATAAACAAATGCTTTATTTTCGTTTTCATTGCGACAACAATTCGATATATATTATGGTTTAGGATTTTATATATTATATATATTTATAAGCACCACTCCAACAGATGGGGTTAGTTGGATAAGCGCACCAACATATTTTATATTGATTTGTAGAAACGGTGTCACAGCACTAATTGGTTGGTTGCAGCTCACACATTTCTTTCTGGTGTTTTGTTATTTTACAGAGAATCCACATCAGCGCTTTAGTTTTCTTTTTACACTACAAACTTATCCCTGACATCATTAGACAGCTCTTTGGTCTTGGCCATGGTTGAGAGATTGGAATCTGATTGATTGCTTCTCTGGACAGGTGTCTTTTATACAGGTAACAAGCTGAGATTAGGAGCACTCCCTTTAAGAAGGGGGTGCTCCTAATCTCAGCTCGTTACCTGTATAGAAGACACCTGGGAGCAAGAAATCTTGCTGTTTCATAGGGAATCAAATACTTATTACATTTATTAAAATGCAAATCAATTTATAACTTTTTTTAAATGCTTTTTTTCTGCATTATTTTGTTGTTATTCTGTCTCTCACTGTTAAAATAAACCTACCAATAAAATGATAGGTTGGTCATTTCTTTGTCAGTGGCAAACATACAAAATCAGCAGGGGATCAAGTACTTTTTTCCCTCACTGTATATATATATATATATATATATATATATATATATATATATATATATATATACCGTATTTATCGGCGTATAACACGCACCCCAATTTAAGAGGGAAGTTTGCAGCAAAATAATGGTCAGTGAGCATCAATGCAGCCTGATTAGTGCCCTTCTGCAGCTTCAGTGCAGCCTGATCTGAGCCCATCAGCAGCCTGATCTGTGCCCATATGCAGTCTAATCAGTGCCCATCTGCAGCCTAATCAGTGCCCTCCTGTAGCATTGCTCAGTGTCCATAGGTGGGGACAAGCGCTGCCGAAATAGAGCCGGATCTCCTGTGTACTGGGCTCAGCGTCCCGTCCAGTCCTGCCCCTTGGCCCAGATCCTATGATGGGCATAACGCCGGTCCAATGCTAGGAGCCGTCCAGGGGGTGGGACTGAGCGTGACTACAAGCCGAGCCGAGTACATAGGAGATTCGGCTCTACTTCTGCAGCGCTTGTCCCCTCCTTCCCCTTGGTGGCAGCATATATTGGTGTATAACATGCACACATGATTTTCCCCCTATTTTAAGGGGGAAAAAGTGCATGTTATACGCCGATAAATACGGTATATATATTTACAGTGGGTATAGAAAAGAATTACCCCCTTTAAAATAATCACATGTTGTTGCTTTGCAGCCTAAAATGAAGGCAGACACGTTTTCTCTTTTATCCAGCTGTATTTACTCAGTGCAACTTATAACATCCAAATGAAAGATATAACACCAACATGTCAGAAAAAATAAAATAAAAAACTGAATCACTGAGTTGGAAAAGGGATCACCCATTGTGTCAGTATTTTGCTTTAATTACAGCCTTACAGTCTGTTGGGATATGTCTCTACTAGACTTTGCAATATTTGCCCACTCTTCGTTTCAGAACTGCTCAAGTTCAGTTAAATTTAATGGTGACCATTGGTGGACTGCAGTCTTCAAGTCATTCCACAGATCCACAGACCCAATCAGAATTAGCTCAGCATGAAAAGATCTGGATAAAATAAAAACTGTTCTGTCTTTATATCAGGCTGCAAAGCAACAAAATGTGATTATTTTTAAGGGGGGGTGATATATATATTTTCTATACCCACTGTATATACGTATATATATATATGATGAATAGCTAAGTGTTTGTTCCCTCCATTATACTTAAAGAGACCCTGACCCTGCAGGGTACAATAGTGACATAAGGTAAGAGGCAGGAATCAGTAAGATCTACGGGGCACCAAGTAGATCAACACTCCCAAAAGTGTCAGTTTCCCAGCAGAATTCAGGGGACAATTTCAGAACATCAAAGTGGTGTTTGGCAGCACAGGCATGGGCAATGGTGAGTCCCTACTGACTTCTTTCACGAAAAAAAAAAAAAAAAATATATATATATATATATATATATATATATATATATATATAATTTTTTTGCAACAGGGTTTCTTTTAAATCTGGGAAAGAGTAGTCGGTTTTGTTAGGACTGTTTCATTATTACACTGGAATCTTGGGTTCAAAAGCAACTCTAACCATGTCATAATCTGCATTGAATTTGGATGTCCTCTCTATGTTTGTTTGGGTTTGTGCTAGGTGCTCCATTCACCTCCCAAGATCTAAAAACATGCTGCTGAACTATTTGGCTTCTGTTCTGAAACGTGATCATCTAGTTGGTGGCTTTGGGCAAGTTGCTCAAGTTTTCGATAAAAACATATTGATACATCAGGCCCTTTGTGATTTGCTGATTTCTTCATTATGTTGTATTCTGGTCTCTCACACCTTTTCCAACCTTTAGGTGGACATGAGTGATCTTTACACATAGGGGCTCCCTCTTTGTACAGCAACGGCTGCAAAAGACATTTTTTTTTGTTAGTTTGTTAATTTTAAATGACCCTTTTAATAATTTACTACATAAGCACATTAAGATTATCATAAGCAACACACATTTTTTTTTCTTCATACAAACCAATCTGAGATGAACAATACAATATGGTGGTTGTACAATGGAAATATATTTTTTTTAAAACGATGTTCTATATGCTATTAAACTATATAAATTCCAGTGGATTTATGCAGTATGGCACTGCTTTTTTGAAATGTATGCATTTTATAGCAGTGAATAGTGCACACTGGGCTTTTATAATAATGAACTTAACCTGACCTGCTGGGCCTTCTGCCAATATTATAAATTATTCACATGTGTGCTATTTTCCACTATGCATGTAGCTAGTGTAGTAAATGTGACTATTATGTGTAGTTATGTGGAATACATTGTTTCTTTCTATGAAGAGCCATTGTTCTTACCCCTAATGAATGCTGTAACCGATTTAGAACCCAACAAAGTTGAAAAAAAAAGAGTATTTTTGGCATTGCTTAATAGTATAGCGGATTCTACAACAGGAAAGCTAAGGCTGAAGAAATTGCTTGCCTGTGACCCTACCAGTAGTCAGTTCATGTCTTCATAATCAGGGGAGCTGTTTTAAAATAGATCTTTGCTCAAGGCCGATGCTACCACTAGGCAAACTAGGCAGCCGCCTAGGGCACACTGCTGCTTAGGGCGCCTACCACTGGTGTTCCTACTTTCTTCTCTCTGCAGAAAGCAACTAAGTCTCAGCATTAGCAGGCAGCCGCCGCTCTGTTCGCACATAGTGTCAGAGGCACATCGGCGGCAGAGGACTGTGTCTGTGTCCCAACTCCCAAATCAATGGAAGCAGCAAACATTAATTTATGGGCACTGGTAGGCTGCATTTGATGGGCGATGGTGGGCTGCATTTAATGGGCGGTTCATTAAAAAGAAGAGGTATACATGGGCAAGGAAAAAAGGGTGGAGTCAGGGGTGGAGCCAAAGGGGGCAGCAAAATAAGGTTGCACCTAGGGTGTCAAAAACCTTGCACCAGCCCTGTCTATGCTCATCACTATTGTGATGGATAAAGAGAGTGTAACAGAATGTAGACATGTGCGATTAGTTTCGTACGAAACGGAAATTCGTACATTTGTACAAATCCGAAATTCTAATTTTTATGCATACGAATTCTGTAAGAAATACGAAATTTCGTATACGAACTTCGGATCCAAATTTAGTTACAACAGAATCGGACAGAATGTTCGTTAACTACGAATATTCATTATGATGAAGTTAAAAACCCCAGGAAGTCAACACAGCACAGGGATGGTGGGAGCCCCTCGTAATGATAAATTCATCATAACGAACATTCGTAATTGTTACGAAAAGTTTATGAAACTAACGAAAATTCGTATTTCGTATGAATCTGAATTGAATTTCGGATACAAATTAATTTTAATACGAAACGGAACGAAACGAAACAAATTTATTAACGGTGCACATGTCTAACAGCATGGCTGAAATGCTTACCTTAGTCTGAACTCAGAGATCACGTGACCAAATGCCTAGGCTTTTGGCTATATGATCGATAGAGCCACATTTACCTCAAGAAAGATAAATATTTCACCCCATCTGTCATTTTTTTTATCTATTACAGCTGGTCTGTTAACATAATTTTTAAAAGGAACCTCTAATAGTTTTGGGTCAGGTTTACATTTTATTTTTTAGCTAGTTATAACTTTCAATTTTTTCATATTAATTTTCACATATGTTTGTTATACAAAAAAATATATTTTATAATGATATATACCTAATGCCCCATCTGTTGGCTTATGTGCAATATTTCAAATTAATCTAACTGGTCTTGTGCTTCTCTAGGCAGGACTGAAATCAGCCCCCCCCTATGTAAATTTGCCCCACCCTTTCCTGTTTAAGATCCACCCCTTCATCTGTAAACTCCACCCCAACCTCTTTAGGCTCCACCTCGTCCTATAATATAAAACTACATACTCTTTGCTGTGCTGGAGTGCTGGCCTCATGTCACCAGTGGAGGATCTCAGATGACTGTATGGGTGGCTATGTGGGGACTCTGCTGGGCTGCTTGGGGACTCTGCTGGGCTGCGTGAGGTCTCTGGTGGGCTGCATAGGGTCTCTGGTGGCGGCTATGTGGTCCAAGCATAAATGAACCCTGGGCCCTGAGATCTAAGGGGTTACATTCTTAGATCTCAGGAGGTCATGCTGAGACTTGTAGTGCTTCACTAATTGGGGGGTGTCATGTCATCAGCTCTGAGGGGTTCATGCTGGGACCTAGCTGTAATCCTTAACTTTTTTGGGGGGGGGGTCACATCCCCAAAAGTGAAGGACTATAAGTTCCAGCATGAAGCCCTCAGATCTAAGGATGTGACTCCCTCCAAAACTGAAGGACTACAAGTCCCAGCATGAACCCCTGAGATCTAAGAATGTAACCCCTTAGATCTCCTGGGTTCATGTCTGGGACATGTAGTCCTTTACTAGTTAAGGGGGGCAGGGGTGGAGGTGTCACATCCTCAGCTCTGAGGGGTTCATGCTGGGACTTGCAGTCCTTCACTTTTGGGGTACACCTCCTCTTTGTATGGGTCCGGCACCGGGCTTCACCTTTCAGGCAGTTCTCTCCTTCGCTCATATTATTCTAGATGCTAGGCAGCTCTGATCGGCGGGCCAGTCTGAGTCAGACTGTCTGACCACTAGTGTCTCTTCTGTGGGTGGGCAGGCGAGCTGACGGACAGGTGGGGGGGTGGCGCCCTCCTGTAGAATGCTTCCCCAGGCGAACGCCTTGTTTGCCTCGTGGCAGATACGCCCCTGCCTATAGATAGTGTAAATATCTCCCAAACATGCACCGTTTAGGGCGTTCCTTCAGAGTCCTGTGCCGTAAACAGCAGCTCCCACACACATGCGCGGGAGTGATATCATTGCGGCTCTGCCCACTCACACAGTCCGCGAACTCGGAAGGAAGAGGGTGAAGATGGAAGCCCTGTAAGTGGTGACAGCTTGCCGCTGGAGGGCTTTGTTCAAAAGCAAGTTTCACATAATGTGCTAGTATGCGACACATACTAGCACATTATAACTTTGCCCACTTTGCCTTTGACCACAGGTAATCACATGGTACAAATGAGCTGTGATTGGCTCGGTCTGTATCATGTGATCACTGTCACCAATCACAGCAAGCAACACAATTGTACAAATGAATGGCATGAATCAAAGCCATTCATTGTTTAATATTGTCATGTGATCTGCTGTGATTGGTCACAACAAGCATATGGTACTGGTAGTGGGCAAGTACACTGATCAGCCATCTGCTGTGGACCGGCTCATGCTGATATACTATAGCAAAGTGGCACGGGTGCGCAAAACAATGTACCCGTACGTCATCCGCTGCTAGCGGGCACGCGCGCGCATCGGGAGAGTGCCTGTGGGTCCCGTGGACTCGATTGTGGCATGGAGAGGCAGAATGGGGAGATGTAAACAAGGTATTTCCCTGTTGTGCCTAGCAACATGACAGGGATCTACTGCTCCCAGTGATCAGGAGCAGTGATCTCTGCCATGTTCTAGTGAGCCCATCCCCCCTACAGTTAGAACATGCTGAGGGAACACAGTTAACCCATTGATTGCCCCCTAGTGTTTAACCCCTTCCCTGCCAGTGACATTTACACAGTAATCAGTGCATTTTTATAGCACTGATCGCTGTATAAATGCCAATGGTCCCAAAATAGTGTCAAAAGTGTCCGATGTGTCCGCCATAATGTCGCAGTCACAATAAAAATTGCAGATTGCTGCCATTACTAATAAAAAAAAAATAATAATAAAAATGCCATAAATCTATCCCCCATTTTGTAGACGCGATAACTTTTGCGCAAACCAATCAATATATGCTTATTGTGATTTTATACAAATATGTACAATACATATTGGCCTAAACTGTGAAAGAAATTATTTTTTTTATATATTTTTGGGGGATGCTTTTTTTAAAAAATTGTTACTCTTTTTTTGTTTATAGCGCAAAAATTAAAAACCGCAGAGGTGATCAAATACCACCAAAAGAAAGCTCTATTTGTGGGGAAAAAAGGACGTCAATTTTGTTTGAGTACAGCGTCGCACAACCACGCAATTGTCAGTTAAAGCGACGCAGTGCCGTATCGCAAAAAAAGGGCTTGGTCAGGTAGGGGGTAAATCCTTCCGGGGCTGAAGCGGTTAATACCTGGTGATCCTTCTATGAAAGTCCTTGTCTAGGCACTTCTTGTTATGGGGTCACAAGTCTTTATCGAATGTTGCCTGATTTTCACCATGTCACATGAACCTTTGGTGAAGCTAGAGGTGGCCATGTTGTCACACATTGTGCAGACATTGCCCACTGTTGTAACTTCAGTAAACCAGTCCAGCGAATGTTGTTGTAAACGTATGTAGATAGGAAGTGCCTGAAAAAATCTACAGCACATCAACGGCACTGAGATGAAAGAAAGGTGAACACATAGCTTTATGAAAAAGATGGCAATTATTTATAATGAACATTGCTTTAGCAAACTGTATGTTGAAATGTTGTCCACTTGGGATCTAAATCTACTTTAAAGATTAAAAATTTCTCATAACTCTTCATGCAGTACACATAGCTGATCTTTATTGTGATCGGTCAGCTCTGCTGTCAAACAGCAAAAGTGGGAGACAGTTTGAAACTGTCTTGGGCCAAGGTGGTAAACAGTAGATTTCAATGCACATATATTTATGTGTATGTTAAAGCGATAGTAAACCGCTACAATGAAAAAAAAGCAAACTTTCCCCTGTAAAATAATAGCATAATGTGCAAGTATGCATTGCATATTAGCACATTATGAAGTACTTACCTTAAAACGAAGCCCTCCAGCGGTGTGCTGTCACCGCTGAGAGGACTTCCATCTTACCCCGGTCTTCCTCCCAGGTTTGCGGACTCCGGCTGTGTGAGTGGCCGGAGCCACAATGGTGTCACCTGTGTGGGATCCCTTGGTTACGGCACTGTGCTCTTAAGGTCCAGCACGGTATGCCAGACCTTCAGAGCGCATGCACCCTTGATGTCACTGGCTGCATCCAGGGTGAATATAGAGATATTCATTTTACCTACAGGTACGCCTTATTATAGGCTCATCTGTAGGGAAAAAGTCACAAAGCGAGCTTTACTACCGCCTTAATATGCCGGTTCTGAGTGTCCACAAGTAGCATAGCCCTAGCCATTAGGATTTCAGATTTTGGGTTAGTAAATAACTATGTCTTCCAAGGCAGTTATATAGATTCTCAAAAGGGCAATTCAACGCTAAAAGGGATAGCATATACAGTAATTAGAAATGAACCTTCCCCATAATACCCTGCACCACCTATTGGATCTTGCTGCAGGTCACTCACGAGGAGGTAGCATGTGCATTGTTTTAGAACAGGATTCCTCTATAGGCTATTTTTTTCCAGTTCATTAACTTAACTGGTGAATATTTGCCCAACTGAGTGAGTAATGGAGCCTATGCCTCTGAATCATTGGGGTTTTAATTTCTCATCTTCACTTATAAACACAGACTGGACCATGCTGTATTTCTCAACTGCAGTATAGCCTGCAGAGAAGTCCAGGACATGGCATGTTATCTGGTAAAAATGCCTAGATCAGAAAATATGCTAAAATTTCACATCCTTTGGTGGGTAATACTGTTTACATACTTGTTCACCTTTTAAACATAATTGAGTATGTCTTGATGGACCAAACATACCTGGGTTCAGTTCAAGCAGGTTCAATGAGCATTGCTACAGTTTGGATACGGAATCTGGACCCCATTGAAGTCAATGTGAAATAATAGTAGGTCATTTTTTAAGCTAAGCAAGGGATTGTCAAATTGCATCGGAGGCTGGCCACTAAAGGTGATATGTACTAAAGCAAACATTTTTTTTAAATGCCAGTTTGGCCTGAAGCACATGCTCCATTCCCCTGTCCCTGACCATGCACCCTGTCCTGATGACCTGGTAAGGATTGAGGGGAGAACCCCACGCATTTTTTTTCCAGCTAAGTGAACGGGGCCAGTTACAGTACATCACTAGTTATTAAGGACTCGGTGGTGTCTGCACCCACCAACATCCTTAACAACCACTGACATCAGTAAGCTTTCATATATAATAGAGGAGGTTCTTAAGCAAACCATGCATGGTTCAGTTTTTTCATTCAGCCAGTGGGTTGAATTCATAAAAAAACTGAACCAATTCTCCCATTCACACATTTTCTGCACTATTGTATCCTGGCAGTGGGAAGACTACCCCTCAGTCAGAATACACAGCCATTGCCTGCAGCCACTGATTGAGCATCTTTTATCCAAAAGGGTCGATGAACAGAAGTCATTTGGTAGATCGATTTCTGTTCAACTGCAGTGGCCACACAAGGATCGAAATTAAGCCGGGCCCTATGGCCTCCTTTAGACTTTCTTGTTGTCTCACAAAACATCTTAAAAAAAAAACAGTAATCTGATTAGGAAATGAGGACACATATGTGGGTAAAATTTCACAAATGGGTGGTCTGATCCTGAAAGTTGCTATCCTAGCTAAATTCAATTAAAGATTTTTTTTATGACTAAACTGGGGTTTGAAAAAAAAGAAGATCTGCATACATAAACATACTTTTTCAGTATTTCAGTTTTCAGTTTATTAGAGGTTAATTGTATCACAGCCAATACCATAAAAGATAAAAATAGTAGCACACAATAGATATAAAATACCAGTGCTAAATGTAAAGAGAACCTTCACCAAGTAGTGATTGTATCGAAAACAGAGTCATAAAATAACCTATTATAAAAGTAAATAGTCTGACATTTCTATGAAAAAAAATCTCAATGCTAGGTCCCATGTAAAAAATAAAATAATTTATATATGAGCATGTTTACCACTTCACCATTTTTCTTTGCCTATTATGTTTTAATTCTGAAAATGGTAAAATATATCTGATGACAGTCTGCAATTTAGCTGCTCTCTTAGTGTAAATACGTAAAGTTGTTAATCATACCTCCCAAAAGTCCTTTTATGAAAAAGTAACAAAATCCAGGTCCGTCATGATGTGAAATTATGGTCCGTTTTGGAGTAGAGTTGCACTATTCAGGGCTGGCTTAATTAAACACTCACAGGGCCCCAGACACTATTTAGACAACTGTGTCCCTGGTCTAAATATATTATTTGTGCCCTATCATCCACTAAAAAAATATTCATATAGTTTTTACTTGACGTAATTGCAGTAAATGATCTAAACATTTCCCATGTGTTCACTGGAATCTAATTAAAGTTATTTACTGCAGACTTGGAATATACATTTCCCAGCATGACCGTCTAATTTTTAATGTAATTCTGTAGTCTTAAAGATCACAAGAAACCAACACACGCCTAGGTGAACCAGTGTTGTAAGTTACTGGTGCATGCCTCCAGTACCTAAACTGCCTATGTAACCAACTTTCTGAAATTTAGCACAAAGACCCACCAATGCGTCTAATATAGCAATGGCCAAGCCTCTTAATAAGTCAATGAGGCAAAAGCACTGTACTGATTGACTTTAATAAGCTTACTGTAATTAAGTAAAGTGGGCCGGATTTATTGAAAAACACCTTTGCACTGCATTATAAACCTTAGTATGTTGTGTTTGAATGGCACCCATGCACAGTAAGGTAATGCAACTGCAATCCATTTTTGTGGATATTTTGGTGTATTGTCAGCCGTTCATTTACATGGGCTGCCTTAACTCAACACATGCTAAAAAAATGAGTTGGCAGTAATGAAACACACCAGGATACCAAAATGTAAAATAAACAAGAGCAGGAATAAACTGCATATATGATGTACTCACGCGCATATGCATTTGCAATCCATGAATATATCTAGCTATTGGTGTTCAATAGATTTGGGGTAGTCCTAATTTGCTTTTAATGTTGAACTTGCAAATAATGTTGCTTTCCATTTACAATATTTTTAATTACATTTCCAGTAAACAAATGAAGCACACATTAGAGAAATATAAAAATACGAAAGACTGTCAACTGGTCATAATTTCAAACAAATGTGTCGTAACAGAAAAATATACATAGTTAGTAAGAGTCCCTGAGTTCTGAGCAGAAAGCTGATGTTGACTAGCAGACCCAGAGGGTTCATAGCTCCAGTTTTGTGCTAGCTAATGCCCAGTAGGACTTCAAAAAGTCTTAACCAACCATGTGTAAGTCGAGGGGGATTCCCCAGTTATGCAGGGATCAAAAGAGAATAAAGTAGAGGAAAGAATAGTAAGAGCAAGTGTCCCAGGCAAACCCAGTAGAGATGTTTCTAGTTCAACTGTAACGGCCATCAAATATCGGATCCAAGGATCCCACGATCCCACATTTTTTCGAACAAAACCGGCCTGTCATTTAAGAGCTCCGATAGGCATTCATTTATCATGATCCAAGACATCTTTGTCTAAATCAAATTTATCAAATAAATTAAATTGGATCATTGTAGACTTCCATGATACTGTATAGTGATTCTCGCCGCTATGAATATAAATGTATATGTAAAAAATATAAATCTTCTTGGTTTTGGAGCTCCCTCCACTACATGACCCAGTAATGCCTGTTGCAGTAGGGATTTTATGAGGTTAGCACCAGTAAGAGAGTTGATAAAATTGTAGCTGAGGATACAAAATCTTTTGACTTTTGGGCTGGTCCATCATATATGGTAAGCCAAACCCTTCTGACCGCAAAATAATGTTGCATTCATGCCTCCTTGTGCAAAAGGGGCACCTCAGAATGCACATGGCAAAAAAGTTTTGCAAAAATAAACTGAAACAAAAAAAAAATTAACTTTATGCTCCAAGCTACAAGACATGAAAAAAAAAAAACCCTGTATGTACAGTGCCTTAAAAAAGTATTCATACACCTTGAAACTTTCCACATTTTGTCATGTTACAACCACAAATGTAAATGTATTTTATTGGGATTTTATGTGATAGACCAACACAAAGTCGCACATAATTGTGAAGTGGAAGAAAAATGACTTTCAACATTTTTTACAAATAAATATGTGAAAAGTGTGGGGGCATTTGTATTCAGCCCCCTGAATCAATACTTTGTATAACCACCTTTCGCTGCAATAACAGCTGCAAGTCTTTTTGGGTATGTCTCTACCAGCTTTGCACATCTAGAGCGGGAAATTTTTGCCCATTCTTCTTTGCAAAATAGCTCAAGCTCTGTCAGATTGGATGGAGAGCATCCGTTAACAGCAATTTGCAAGTCTTGCCACAGATTCTCAATTGGATTTAGGTCTGGACTTTGACTGGGCCATTCTAACACATGAATGTGCTTTGAGCTAAACCATTCCATTGTAGCTTTGGCTGTATCTTTAGGGTCCTTTTCCTGCTTGTAGGTGAACCTCTGTCCCAACCTCAAGTCTTTTGCAGACTCTAATGCCCCGTACACACGGTCAGATTTTCCGACGGAAAATGTGTGATAGGACCTTGTTGTCGGAAATTCTGACCGTGTGTGGGCTCCATCACACATTTTCCATCGGATTTTCCGACACACAAAGTTTGAGAGTAGGCTATAAAATTTTCCGACAACAAAAACTGTTGTCGGAATTTCTGATCATGTGTACACAAATCCGACGCACAAAGTGCCACGCATGCTTAGAATAAATAAAGAGATGAAAGCTATTGGCTACTGCCCCGTTTATAGTCCCAACGTACGTGTTTTACGTCACCACGTTCAGAATGATCGGATTTTCCGACAACTTTGTGTGACTGTATGTATGTAAGACAAGTTTAAGCCAACATCCTAGGATTTTGTTGTCGGAATGTCCGAACAATGTCCGACCGTGTGTACAGGGCATAACAGGTTTTCTTCTAAGATTGCCCTGTATTTGGCTCCATCCATCTTCCCATCAACTCTGACCAGTATCCTTGTCCCTACTGAAAAAAGGCATCCCCACAACATGATGCTGCCACCACCATGTTTATCCCTGACCTGTCTGGTGTGTTCCTTGGCCTTCAAGATGCTGTTCTCTAACAAACCTCTGAGGGCTTCACAGAACAGCTACATTCATACTGAGATTAAATTACACACAGGTGGACTCTATTTATGAATTAGGTGACTTCTGAAAGCAATTGGTTCCACTAGATATTAGTTAGGGGTATCAGAGTAAAGGGGCTGAAATGCACGCCACACTTTTCAGATATTTATTTGTAAAAAAATTAGAAAACCATTTATCATTTTCCTTCTACTTCACAATTATGTGCCACTTTGTGTTTGGTCTATCACATAAAATCCCAATAAAATACATTTACGTTTTTGGTTGTAACATGACAAAATGTGGAAAATGAATACTTTTTCAAAGGCACTGTAATGTGATCATATGAAAAAGTCAGAGAATGCAAGCACTAGTTCATGGAATCTAAGTATAGTATTCCCAACCCACACTTTCCTGAAGTTGGCTGTAAATATAAATGGGTGCTGCCATAACTAACCGACTGGATATCGAAGACATACAAGGCAAGACGTATGTCATCAGCACACCACAGTATGTGGTGTGCTGGTGACATAGTCTTGCCTTGAGTTTATGGAATCTAATATGCTGAGTGGTTCTTGAAATTCCAGGCATGCACACAAAGATCTGTGCAAGTGCAGCATGGTATCCCCAAGCATATTGTTCACTGATGTCTTTTACATATTGTCTTTTAAATATTAAGTCTTCAGTTTTCTTTAACTATAAGAACAATATTCTGTATTGAAGAAGCTTCTTGTCAGTGCAGAAGACCACCAAACACACTGCACTAGTCAATGTCAAAAATCAATGGTAACATCCACAAATCAGCAAAGATCCTTATTGTCTACCCCAGACGGCACCATAATTTAAACACATACAGTACCTCTCAAGAACTGGATGCATTCAATTTCTGGTACTGTATATGATGGAGAACAAGGAAGACTGCTCATTGGTGGATATTATATCTTCCACCATAGCTGCACTCACATGATCTGGTTTTATTCCTATATAATATGGACATTTAAAAATACTAACAGTGCTTAGAAAGACCCAAAAACATTACAGAGAAAATCACATTTCTATCCTTGACACACCACAGCTTAGCTGGAGCCACTTTGCATGCTGGAGTGTATATTCTAAAGAAACCACTCTGTGTATCTTCGCTATAGTCTGTGCCTGGACGCTTGCACACACCATAGATGAATGATACATTCTGTGAGCATCAGATATATTTAATCATCACATGACAGTGATCATACATGCATCACCATTAGTAAATCAGGCCAAGTATTTTACAAAACTGTAGTTACCAAAGCCCACTGATAATTTCCCTTGGGAACTTTTTTTTTAATTAGCTATGGCTATATTTTACAAGTAAAGGTGAGATTTCATAAGTTTTTTACTTTGGCTGTAGATTCATGCTATACCCTGAAACACGAACAAAAACCACTGCTGCTAGAGGAATGGCTTACAACCACATTTTCTCCTGGATATCAGCGCTCCACCCTTACCAAGCTATTTAACCAATACAAATACACAAGTAAAGTTCGGGTATGAAGGTAGAGCACTGGAGTGTTTTATTTCAAGTTTAAAGTGACACTAAAAAATATCCTTATTTTCCAAAAAAAATCCATACATATCCACTAAATAATGGCCCTGTAATCAATTTTTTTCATGAAATAATTTCTGACTGTGTTTTTCTGCCTTCTTGTAAAGTCCTCTGTGAGCTCCCAAAACTCCTTTGTCGCCCTCACTTTCATTTTCTTTTTTTGGGAATGAGCAGTGCAGTTAGTTGCTCTATGCATATTATAGACCCCATAGTCCACCCTGGGAGCAAGCAGGAGAGGTTGGCTTCCTACATACAGTGGGACCATTGACGATGACACCCTGTAACAGGAAGTTGGATCACAGCAGCTATTTTAAAGAAATTTGGAGATTTGGAGGAGGCCGAAAGCAAGAGCACTCAAATCTTACTCAAAGGCTGCTTTCACACTGGGGTGAGCGATGACGGCAAAAGTTTTAGTGACGCTTTACTGTCATTTTAGCGGCGCTATTTGGCTGCTAGCGGGGAGCTCTTAACCCCCGCTAGCGGCCGAATAAAGGGTTAAATGCGCCCGTGTAGCGCCGCTGCCGAAGCCCATTCATTTAAATGGGCAGGATCCCCAAAGATACTGCTTGGCTTGCAGGACTTTTTTAACGTCTTGCCAGCGCATCGCCCCAGTATGAAAGTACTCTGGCTTTCACACTGGAACTGCAGGGGAGGTGTTTTTCCAGACGCTTACAGGCACTATTTTTAGCCCAAAAGCGCCTAAAAAACACCCCAGTGTGAAAGGGGTCTAAATGGTGGATGGGTGCATTAATGAAAGGTCGTCCTTTTCATTATGGGAAGTGATAGTATGGCTATTATTAATGGAGCATGGGGGCGAAAAGGGTGTGTATCGGTATCATCAGCACTTTTGCCTGTCATATGAACCCCTGCAGCACTGGGAGATCACTACTGCATGGTATCTAGTGGGGGCAGGGGGAACAAGATCACGGTAGCCACCAGCACAAGGGCCACTTTTCCTTCATTGTGAGGACCATCCCTGGTGCTGATTTAAAAAAAGATCTATAAACATAAGCTTTAAATCACCACAAATCATCAGCGGGAAAGCCTTGACTTTTCTCAATACAATGCTTAGTCATAAGGCTTATGACTAAGTGTTCTAATGCAAATTGCGTCAAGGCTGAAAATCCCCTGTTGCTCTACTCCTTTCCTGGACTCTACTTGCGTATGCTGTTCTATACCCTGTTAAACATCTTAAAGGTGACAAAATAAGAGATGTTTAGTAAAGCAGTTAGCTGCAGGTAAATGAGACATATGTAAAATATGTATAAAATAGATTGTACATGCACAGGCACGGAAAAGTGGCACTCTAGTATTGAGAAAGAACCCTGTCAAATTGATACATTGAAAGATAGAGCATTTCATTTGGCAGTTGATTGTAACTTAATGACCCTGCTGTTTTAACATACTTCCAGCAATTTAGCATGTGGGCAGCATATGCAGGGCAGCATCTATTTTGACTTTGTTTTCGAGGGGTAGCAGCATAGATGTTTAAAGGGTACCTTCACATATGTGGGAAAAATATAGCAAATAAAAAAAAAATATATATATATATATAGATATATATATATATATATATATATATAGCATATACAGTAAAATTGCTACACAAGCCAAGTTGTAAGTTATTGTTATTAAAAATTGCTTTTCAATCTGTAGCTGCTATAATTTTCTGTAAAATTCAATGCAATCTGGTTCATTGTGTGATTGGTTCAATGATTTTCCCAGAAGTCTCCACTAAGATACATGTCAAATTTTAGGCATCTCCTGCAATAGGAATTTTAGCTTTGGTGAGATAGGGGTTGATTTACTAAAGGCAAATAGACTGTGCACTTTTGCAAGTGCAGTTGCACTTCTCCAGAGCTTAGTAAAAGAGGGACTCTGCTGAGTTCCATCATTCAATCATGTTCAAGCAAAAATGCAGTTTTTTTTTTTTCATTTTCCTTGTGTTGTTTGGGTGTTCATTGTAAAGTGAAAATTTACCTCATTTACTAAGCTCTGGGGCAATTGCACTTGTAGAGTGCAACTGCACTTTCAAACGTGCACAGTCTATTTGCTTTTAGTAAATCAATCCAATAGTCTCCAAGGGTTAAATATTTCTAAAGGGATGCAAATCCTGCAGCTTTTTCTCATTAGAACACTGAGAATGCACCAGTGCCTTCTGTTCAGACTCTGCAAATGACATGGTGAAACAATCAGCTATTTCTTCACAGGAACAAAAGGTAGGAATCTGCTACAACCTTTGTTAAAATTCTGCAATGTACATTAAGGCTACTTTCACACCGGGGAAGCGGGTCAGTTAGCAGTAAAGCGCCGCTAGTTTCAGCAGTGCTTTACCGCTGTTTAAGCAGGGCTTCTCAGCCGCTAGCGGTGCGCTTTTTACCCCCAAGAAGGGGTTAAGAAGGGGTTAAAAGCGCCCCTGTTGCTGCGCTTCCGAATCGCTTTTCAGGCGTTTTAGAAGCGCTGCTCATTCATTCCAATGGGCAGGGGCAGTGTAGGAGCGCTGTATACAGCACTCCTACACCGCCCGCCCCAAAGATGCTGCTTGCAGGAATTTTTTTCCTGACTCGCAAGTGCACCGCCCCAGTGTGAAAGCATGCGGGCTTTCACACTGGGGAGGCATGAGAGGCAGTTTTCAGGTGCCATTTTTAGTGATAAAACGCCTGAAAACTGCCTCAGTGTGAAAGGGGTCTAATCACCCAGGGGAAATTGTTTAAAACAAAAATGGAGGGATTTCTTATGCTGCAGCGACAAACCTTAAATGCTCTAACTCAAACCAAACCAAGGATGGCTCACAAGAGACCGGCAGTCTCAATTTAGATTGAGTAAGAGCAATTAAGACTTGTGGCTGCATTGTTAGACATTCTCTTGACAAAGTCATTTTGGGACGAAACAAGTTGGGGTGGAGCATAATGCTGTCAGCAGAGTGGTGCTGTGATGGGTCCTTGAGTTTTGCAAATGGTGGGGAGCTGAGCAGTTGGTGGCTGACAGAGGTCTCAAGCTCTGTTTAAGCGGGCTCATGCAGCTTCCACCTGCATATTAGACTATTTGATATGCTTATAATCTGCTCAATCTTTGTGAGTACATTTTTTAATTCACAATAAAGTGGTTATAATTATGGTATCACACTATTAAAAACCTTTTTTTCTACATAACGTATTCATCCATCCTGGTGTTTGGTGCCACTGTGAGTGTGGGCAGTGGAGGATTACTCTCTAAGAAGGTATCCAAGTGGTGTGAGATCATCTATCCATATGCTGTTCATGCTGTGCTTGCCTATCTTTAATTAGATTGGCCTGCACGTCTGGTGAGTGTGTTTTTGAGTGTGAAGAAGGGATCACTGTGGATAGAAACTTGTCACCTATTGAACACTCACTGGGAGAGATTTACTAAAACTGATGCACACATAGTCTGGTGCAGCTGTGTATAGTAACCAGTCAGTTTATAACTTCAGCTTGCTCAGTTAAGCTTTGATAAATAAAATCTAGAATAAAATCTAGAAGCTGATTGGTTACTATGCACAGCTGCACCAGATTCCGTGTGCACCAGTTTTAGTAAATCCCCCACATTGGGTTTTTTGTATACAAGAAGATTTTTAACGCACAAGTTTTATGAAGTATTTATGCACTTATGTTCGAATTATTTTTCTGTATAATTACATTCATTGGGACTTTTTGGAGTACTTTAATGGTCATTATTATTTGTGCACTATGCATGAGTTTGGATTTATGTTTGGCACTATATACATATATATAGATACATATATATCTATATATGTGTATATATCTATATCTATATATATATCTATATATATATCTATATATATAGATATAGATCTATATATATATCTATATATATATATCTATATCTATATATAGATATACTTTATATATATACTTTTTTAAACATTTATTTTTATCTGTTTTCCACTTTTGATTGCACTGAATATTATTTTGGAGGTTTTTGAACACTAGCGGTGCACACTATGGAGGACCTATATTAATAGGATTTTCTTATGTTCACTGTTTGTAGGGGTTTCTTTAGTACAGCAGCTGTTTTTTTACCATTCATATATATACATTGCACATGGTATTTATATTAATGTATGTTTCTGAAGCTGGAAGTGAAACATTTAACATTGCTTTTCCTACCACTGTTAAATGTGACAGTTCAGCTCCAGACTGCTGGTTGTTAAGGAGCCGACACCCGCCTGCATCCTAACAACCATGACTCATCCCTGCTGTCAGAAGTATGTAAACAAAGGAACCAACAGTGCAAAAAAATCAATCTATACCAGGCCCTTTGGGATGTGGCAGGGCCTGGCTCCTTAACAATCGGCTGGCAATTTAATACATTTCATTACTATAAATAATGCGTGATTAGACCACAAATTATTTAACCTCCCTGGCGGTATGATTATGTCAGATTTTTTAATGCTGAAAGCTGTACAATGTTTTGCATGGAAATTTGGCGTTTTATATTGTAGGCCTGTAATGTAATTTTTAGGAATAACTCACTTCTAGTAGACATCCCAGGTATGATAAAGTTTGAAACACGAAATCGTAAACTATAATATAATAAATAACTGACTTCCGCTATGTTGCGAATTTTTGACAGCTACCTTACCAAAGGTGTATTGTCCTCGAGACCCAGTCCCTTGACTTCATTATTTGATATCAACTCTTTCCCTCCAACTTGTGCTAAACCTACATTTCTTGTTTGGCAAAAGACAGAGGCCCCTCTGTTAAGACATAAGCTCAGTGCTGAAAAACCAATTCCCCTACCTGACCTGCTCTCTTCCTGCCACAACCCTTCCATGGCTTGGCTTGAACACACTCAACTAACGCACTTTATAAACAAAATACCAAACATTGACGATTTGACAAGACCACATACAGGCTTTGAGTCATTGTTATCCCAGTCGGACAGACCAGAGCATTCACTATCCCTGATATATCAGATACTGATTCAGGTCTCTTATCCAAACCCACCGACATTCCTTTCAAAATGGGAAAGGGAGATGAACTTGTCTCCGGATGATATGGAATGGGGCAAAACAATGGCGCTTACTTTTAAATTATCTATCTCATCTCATGCACAAGAATGGAATTATCATATATTCTCTAGGTGGTATCTGTGCCCCACTATTGTACACAAGCTTGATCCTAATGTTTCGGACCTATGTTGGAGATGCTTGCAGGCCCTGGGTAACATGACACACATTTGGGGTACGTGCCCACGTGTTACCCCCTTTTGGGACAAGATTCTCCAGCTATACGACAAACTTGTTGGGAACATATATCCTAATGAACCCCGCTTAACGGTCCTATCTATGTTACCGGGGTCATACAAACAAATAAAGAAGAGCTTGATTCGCCATTTGCTGACTGCTGCACGTTCAGTTATTGCTAGATCTTGGTGTCAACCAGTGATCTCCTCTCTAGCGGACTGGGCCTGCAAAGTGGACAGGATCGAAAATATTGAAAGGATGTTAGCGTGGGATGCTGATAAAAGTGAGACCCACACTTATGTGGACCGTTTCGTTACACTTCCGGTTCTCTTCTGATTTTGACCCTTTTATAGCGGATACAGCTCCTACTAGTCCGCCTGGGCCCTCTCATGAGTAGCTTGATATACCTTTTTCCCACTTCCCTTTCTCTCTTATACCCTCCCCACCCTTCTTTTTATTTTTTTATTTCTTTCTCTCTTTCCATGCTTCTCCGCCCTTTCTAATCCTCCTCCTTTACTTTTTTGAGATTATTGTAATCTTACCGATAGATTCACCACACTCTCAGGCCATATGTGTTGAGCCTTGGTTTTTTTCAGTTTTTTACACCATTGTTTAAAGTGGTCTACTGGTTACTTGAGTTACCATTACTTGGTTTATTTCTATACTCTTTGATGATATCAACATGACTACGCTTATGTGATACATGTTCTTTTAATGTCCTTCCGATCCTAATGTACACTTGTTCATTCAACGGAAATATGATATATCTTGCCTATGGTTATTCAATGTTGTTTAAAAATGCTTGAAACCTAATAAAACAGATTCAACATAATATAATAAATAACTATAAAAAAATATAACAAATAATAATATAATAAAAAATGTATTCAATAATGTAATCAAATCAAAAAACTGAAATCTGCTCAGTTGCAGAATTGTCGCTGTTGCTACTTTCAGTGTTTGATGACAGATCTCCCCACAAATCACTATCGCTCAATTCTGCAAGTGATTCTAATTTACTATCGCTGTTTTCTAGCTGGTCTAAAATCGCTTTTGACGTAAAGGGACACTTTTTGGTTGCTATGGATAATCTCCAGTTTCTAGGCAGAAAGAACAGTACACTGTATAATATAAAACTGCATGCAGGGCACTGGACAAAGCATTAGGGAATCTGTAAGATTACAATGTACTGTACGTGTTACATAGCTCCCAACTGTCCCTGATTTCGAGGCACTGTCCCTGATTTGGAGCAATGTCCCTCTGTCCCTCATTCCTCCTCATTTGTCCCTCATTTTTGTCTGATCTATATAGATGTATATAAAATGCACTTTTTATCTATCAAAAAGGGTTTTCCAGCACTAAACCTTTCATCTGATTTCTAAATCGCTGCATTTGTAATTTCCAAAAGCCATTATAAAGGAATCGTAATGGTAAAAAAAGTACTTGTCCGTTTAACCAATCTTATTTTTTTTTACAATTCCCCTATGTATGAGTGTTATATGTTTTTCACTTTTTTAATTTGGTTCCGTGCTCCATCCCCGTGCGTCGCGGCGCTCGAAGGGAACGGAGCCCGGCACTGTGATAGATCCAGTGGAAAAAACAGCTCGCACACACAGCGGGGAGACATCGCAGGATCCTGGGGACAAGGTAAGTAACTTTGCCTGAATCCTGCTTTGCGATCTCGAGTGTGGCTCGGGGTTACCGCTTTTGGTACTGAAAATTCACCCCGAGACAGACTCAGGAATACCGCCAGGGGGGTTAACAGATGTATTTGTTTACTATTTTTTGTGAGTTTTGTCTTTTAGACAGATGTATATGATATTTACCAAATGAACAGCATAGTGGCTAAGTGGGTAGAACTTTCGCCCTAGCAGCACCTTGTCGTTTCATATCCCAACCATGGCCCTACCTGCCTGAAGTTTGCATGTTATTCCTGTGCCTGCTTGGGTTTACTCTGGTTTCCTCCCATGCTGGTAGATAAAGTGGCCCTAGAATGTGTATGCAAGAATGTGAGTTAGTGCGTCTAGTTGGTACGCTCCTTGAGGGTAGGTACTGATGTACATGTACACTATATATAGATATATATAGATCTATATATATCTATAGATAGATAGATAGATAGATAGATAGATAGATAGATAGATAGATAGATAGATAGATAGATAGATAGATAGATGTAAAGTGCTGTGTGAATTGACAGCAATATATAGGTACCTGTAATAAGTGAACCTATAGTGAACTGAGATGTTCCATATCGCACGCCATATTTGGGTGAAATGTGTCACATGACCCACATATAACATGCACTATCCTTCAGTAAACTAAGCCCTATATTTTAAGGACATTTTGGTATCTTTTAACATTAACATTTAATGCATTTTGTTTATTTTTTACATAACAGTTTTTATAATACTTTTTAAATATTTTTTTTTACAAATTGTAATGATTTCTAACGATGTATCTTTTTGCACTAGTTTGCAGAAAGAGAGAGGTACAGCGCCATCTTCAGACTGGAGAAGTTTTACCATACTGATAGGTTCTTGGTCATTAGTCTGAGGCTCATGCATGTCAGAGAGTGTGCAATTTCAGAACCAGGAAAGCGCACAGGTGCGCACTTTAAGATAAACCTGCAAAAGTAGAATAATTCTCTCACGGCATGAGCAAATGTGCCTGAAAAAGTTGATTTTCAGACTGTAGAAGCCAAGCAGTTGATAATATACTGGTGTATATCCTAGATTTGTTTTTCTCACAAAAATATACTGATTCTTTAGGTATGCAGATGACTCATTTGTCTTTTTTTAGATGCATTATAATGTGCAGTAATGGACTGTCAGTAAATTCATACCATTGATCCCTGTACGATGTTTTCTGTTTGTCTCAGACACTAAAAGTAAGGATATAATAATGCTGGAAAGCATTATCTCATCAGTCATAAAAAATGCTAATTTTCCATCAATTATTCCAGAACCCAACCATAACAGATCAGCAGCTGAGAATTTATGTCTTTCTGCTTTATAGTCCTCCTTCTTCTTAAAGCTGAACTCCAGGCAAATATAAAAGTCTCAAATGAATGCAGTCCTGTATTTTTATTTAATACAAGCAGTGTAACTATCTGAATTCGACTCAGTATTACCCTCTTACAGTCCTTGTACAGCAGAGCTCAGACTGGGGTGTGGGGAGGAAGCATAAGTATAATAGGCAATCAGTTGTACTGTGCAAGCACCATGCTGATAGAAGGAGAGAGCAGCATGACGGAGAGATAAGCCCATCACAATCTTCTGCTTCTCCTTTCACTGTCCAGTCACAGGCGGGGGGTGGGGAGGAGACCTGTAAGTGTTACTTAACTGCACAAGTGAAAAATCTGATTTATTTATTTTTGAACGATTCATTTTATTAGAAAAAATTCAAGCAGTTTCACAAACAGTCGATTTTGCAGTACATACGAAGAAAAAAATAAAAAATGTATATAAAAGTCAACTGTTATACAATTATTTTGTAATAGGGTCTCAATACATCTTGACATATAATCACACACATAGGTTGGACTTGATGGACTTTTTTCAACCTCATCTACTATGTAACTATGTAATACAAGATGTATAATTATAGCATACACAATACTTACATACTTACAATTGGTCAGTTTTTTGCCAATCTTAATCTTGTAAATGTACGTAGTTCAGTCTCCAACCAATAGCAAATAACTTTCACAAAATCAAAACTAACAGGCACAGAGCGTGCCAGATAAATAATACAAATCTGATTTTTATGCCTTGCCAGATTGAGCTGGCATAGCTATGTGAATCTCAGGAGTGGATGGACAGAAACACAAGTTCTTTGGCAAGCAAAACAGCTTTGTTATATGTATTTTGTTTGTGTATTTAGTTGTTTGTCTGGACATCAGGTTTAATAGAGACAAAAGAGATTTCCCATAATTAGGCCCCTTTCACACGGGGGCGGCGTCGGCGGTAAAGCGCCGTTATTGTTATCAACGCTTTACCGTCGGTATTCGACCGCTAGCAGGGAGGTTTTAGCAGCCAAGAAAGGTTTAAAAACCACCGCAAAGTGCCTCTGCAGAGGCGTTTCCCAGCGGTATAGCCGCGCTGTCCCATTGGGCAGGAGCGGTGAAGGTGCTGCCAAAAACTGATGACATGGATAAGGCGTGATTGTGAAGAGTGGGAGATTTTTCTTTGGGAAGATAAACATTATAAAAGTCCAGTAAAGAGACACTGTCAAATTTTTCTACGGCCGCATGTGTTTGCTAAGTGTAAATGCAAAGTTTACCATTATGTGTTGAGCCACATTCACTGCCGTCTTGGGCCACAAGTTGGACACCCCTGGTATAGAGGGAACTGATACTGAAAAAGGCAGCAAGAAGGAGCAAAGAGGAGCCAGGATAGGATGTAGCATCATAAAAGAGCCTGGAATGGAATGGAGTGTTATAAATAAACCTGGATCAGAATGGGACAGCATAGAGGAGCACAAGGGAGCCAGGATCAGAATGGAGCATTATAGATTAACTTGGATCAGAATGGAATGCTATAAATTAACCTGGATCACAATGGGGCAGCAGGAAGGAGCATGGGAGAGCTAGGGTTAGGGTGGATTAGAGCCTGGATTACAATGGAGTAGCATAGGGAAGCTCACAGGTGGTAGGATCAGAATGGAGTGCTATAGATGGTGCATGGGTCAGAATGGAATGTTATTATTATTATACGTTATTTATATAGTGCCAACAGTTTGCACAGTGCTTTACAATGTAGGGGGGGAACAGCACAATTACAATACAGTTCAATACAGAAGGGACAGGAGGTCCCTGCTTGTGGAGCTTACATTCTAAAAGGCTTGAATTAGAATAGGGCAGCACTGGAAAGAATGAAAGAGCTAGGGTTTGGTTGGAACATTTTGGTGGGGACTGGAATGGGGCAGCAGGAAGGAGCATGGGTGAACTAGCCTTAAGGTGGGGCATTTTAGTAGAGCCTGGATTAGAATGGGGTAGCATATAGAGAAGCTCACAGGAGCTAGGTTCAAAATTTAGTGCCACATTGAATTGATTGTTAGAAATGAGCCTAAATTAGAATGGGGCAACATAGAGGAGCACAAGGGAGCCAGGATCAGAATGGGGTGTTTAAATGAGCCTGGGTCAGAATGTAACAGCATAAAGGAGTATAATGAAACCAGGATCAGGAAAGACCAATAAAGATTAGCCTGGGTTAGAATGCGGCAGCATAGGGGAGCACAGGGCAGCTATGATCAACGCAGTATAGGTGAGCCTGGATCAAAATGGGGTATCATTAAAAAGCCTATATTAGAATGAGGCATGGAGGAATGGGGCAGGGGAGTGGAATAAAAACAGACAGTACGGAGGAACACAGAGAAGTCAAGCTCAGAATGGGCAGCACAGAAAAGGACAGGGGTGCTGGATTTAGAACAGGGCAGCATAGAGAAACATTTGGATTAAATTATAGAGCAGGAAGAAATATGAAGGAGCGTAAATCAGAGTAGAACATCAATGAGGAACACAGTGAAACCCAGATCAGAAGAGAGCAGCAAGGAAAAGTATCACAATCAGTACTGAGGAGAGACTGTTAAGAGAATTAGACAGCATGGAGGAATAACATTGTCAGGGCCTGGACTTGAATCTGGGACCTCTGCTGTGTCAAGCAATGACTCCTATCGCTAAGCTACCTGTGATGCTGGACAACACCCTGTCTGATCCTTTGGACAGCCAAGCCTTGTGCCTTGACTTTTGCTGAACCTTGAACTTTGTTCTCCTCCCATGAACTTCCTGATTTAAGCCATGTCTGCACTTCCTGTTTGCCAGATTATTGTGCTCTCTCAAGCCAGTATCTCGCTTTTGTCTTTCCTGCTGTCATCCGTATCTTTACTACCACTTGTTACTGACCCTTGGCTTGTTCCTCAATTATGCTTCAGCTTGATCCCAACCTGCAACTACTTGTTACTGACCTTTGGCTTGTTTACTGACAATGCCTCTGTTTGATCCTTACCTGCTATATCCGCTACTGGACCCCTGCTTGCTCACCTCCTGGTGGGGCGATCCTGAGGACAGGGACCTGGTGCTAACATGCAACCCATCTCCACAATTAGGAGCTCTGGTGAACACTGGTTAGTACTTAGACTCCGCACCTCAGGTGAGCCTGCATTAATTGCCAGGGTGACCTGCTTGTATACCAATCCTTCTAGTTGGTGGGAGTCCCTCTACTGCTATAGTTACTGGTCTCTGAGCCTCACCCCTGACCGTGACAAACATGGTGTCTGGATTATAAAAAAGCCAAAATAAAGGAGTGTAAGAGAGCCACAAAGACACTCGGGCACCATATACAATGAAGAGCTGAGAAAAGGATTCTAGCCCTTAAAGGAAACTAAACACTGCCATGGGTGGCACTGATATTAGGAGCCTTTAGCTGAAGAGGAGTGTCCAGGTAGATAGCCTTCAGCTGGAGTGTATCCTGAAATAGTCCCTGATACACGAGGAAGCTGTTGACTGTGTTTGTATATGTGAGTTGCTACATTTTTTAATAAATGATTGTATTGGAATACTACACATGGAGACCTATTTGTATTATATGTGAGCCTGGTTGGTGGAAAGTGGAGGAGGTGGAAGAGATAGCAATACTTTATGGATATACCTGCCTGTATCTTTAAACATTGCTGCCCTATCTAGGAGAGGATTATATAGAAAAGAGCCTACTGCTGTGGATCTATATGAGAGATTCATTATTGGTGCGACTAGACCCGTAGGGGTCTTCTTTTGAGGTGGGAGGCTGGGCACACTGCACACACGGATGGTGAAGAACGATTGAGAAATTTACTATATGGGTCTGCACTGTGATTGCTGACACTCTTTATGAATTATTTTTGTCCACTGAAGAATGATTGCACTAAGCACTTCATGGACTTTTTTGCACTTTAAGTTACATTATATGCACAGTGGGTTTGCACTGTGATTGCTGACACTCTGTATTAAATATTTCTCTGCACTGAAGATTTATTGCACCAAGCACTTTACAGACTTTTTTGCAATTTAAGTTACATTATATGCATTATTGATTATTATTGTATCATTATATTCATTTGTACTGTGAAGGTTATTTCTGAATTGAGGAGTATTTGCACTTAGCACTTTATTTGACGTTGATGAATTAGCTATTTGGTTATCTTTACACTTTATGATTTAATTTACTATAATTTTGATCACGGAGAAAGCGTCACATTTATTATTATTTTTATTTATCACTGTGTGGGAACATATTTCGTGTTGGCAGCTACTCACTATATATTTATTTAGTTATTGGTTTGCGCATTAGTATTTTTTTACTTCCTGAAATAGTGAACCTCTATAAAATGTAATCTGTTACTTTGGCTTGAGTTAACGTGTAGACAGAAACATTTTATGTAGCAGAAAGCAACATTGAGGTTTAATAAAATGTTACTATCTTAGCTGATTACAGTTTTTTTTTCATTGAGCAAGCTGTTGACGCCCCTATCTCCACATCAACTCCAAGACTCCTCATTTCAGAAAAGTAATTCAGCAGCCCTCTCTTCAAGATCTTTGTTTTTGTCATAGGATGTTTGTTATTTTGTTAATTAAGGGAAAAGAACAGAAAGGGATTTGATGTGAACCTTACTTTATGGGTCTTGTCTTTGCTGGAAATTTTACCACACACAAGTTATTGATCTAATAAATATAATCTTCTCTTCTCTTATTCCCTCATAAAGTGCTATTTTGTTGCAATAAAAGTATAGAACTAAGTGTCGGTTCACAAAGGGGCAACCAGACTTACAGCATGACTTTGCAAGGCAATTTGGAGGTGACTTCAGCGCGACTTTGTGCAACTTACAACGCGACTTAAAGTTGCCTCCGGGAAAGGCGACTTTTGCTGTGGCCAATCACAGAATAATCAGCTCTGTGGGAGGGAGGGGGTTGCCTGGGTAAACGTGGGACGTACCTGGGTAAATTATTTTCTTTTTCCTGTAAAGTCACTTCAGTATAGATGGAGATCCGACTTGGAGGCCACTTCCACTGAAATCTATGGGTACAAGTTGCCTAGAAGTCGCCTTAAAGTAGTACAGGAAACTTTTCTGAAGTCGGAGCAACTTCAGTAGTGTAGATTAAGATGGCTCTCATTCACTTCAATGGAATTTCTTATGTCCAGCGACTTGGGGCCACTTGAGGTCTGACAAGTCAGATCCCAAGTCGCTGTAGTGTGAACCGGCACTAAGGAAAAAATCATTGAATGATGAAAGAAGAATTCCAGGTAAAAACAGAAAATACCCAGGTAGTTTCTTCGGATACCTTCAGATACAGCACTACGCTTTTACTATCTCCCGACTCTTCAGTTGTCCATACCTTCCCCATTTGAAAGTGTAGTTCTATCTGGCCCCTCACAGAGAGGACTGACCAAGGAAATATATACAATTCTAAATTCTTCTAACAGACTCTCATTGGAGAAACATAGCTACATGCGTAAATGGGAAGAAAATCTCGGGGAGGAACTGTCTCCTGAACAATGGAGAACTGTATGATCTTGTGCATGTACACTTTATAAAGAAAACACTTATAAGGTGCTCTTTTGTTGGTACCTAACACCATCTCGCTTACATGCCATATACCTATCGGCTTCAGATCGCTGTTGGAGATGTCTTCAAAACCAAGACATGTTACTCCATATTTATTGGAACTGCCCAACTCTCCAGCCATATTGGCGCTCGGTACAGGGGGTTCTCTATCAGCTGTTTGAGGTAGATATCCCCCTCTCCCCTAAGCTGTTTCTATTCGGCCTTCTCCCTCCTAAACTTCCCGGATTAGCAAAAAAATTGACCACACATATACTCACAGCGGCAAGGTGCTTAGTGGCACTACACTGAAAAAATCAACATCACCCAATACTTTCAGACCTCTATGGCAGAATTAAAGACATAGAGCTCATGGAGTCTATGTCGGCCCGCTTAGAAGATCGTATGGCTCAACATACGGCAATTTGGGAGGGCTGGTATCTCCGGGTAGAACCCTCTTGATTCCTTGGGGCACCCCCCCGCCGATTAATAAAAGCCTCCTTTTATTAATCGGCCGTGCTTCATGTTTGATATTTGCAGGATGCATCCACGCCACCTACAGAAGTCTGTTGATTCCTCATTATTTTTAATTTCTCCCCCTCTTTATTTATTTTTTTTCATTACCCCTTCCTGTACTTGTGCCTTATATTTTTGTATTGAAACGATCAAAATGATCAAAACGATCAAAAATTGTCAATTATCAAAAAAAAAAAAGTTATGAAATAGTTTTCAGCTAAGCCAATGTACAGTAAATATCTGAAGTTTATTAAGATTTGCCAAACACCTGTTTGAAAATGTATTTAGACTTGAGTGAGACTTGTGAGACTTGTTTGTACTGCAATGAACAGGAGGGGGAGATACTGTATATGAAAGGTTAGCTACTTTACATAATTTTCCTCCTCCCCCTTACTATTACACAATCAAAGATCATTTTCATTTTAATACATTTTTGATGGGTTCCAGCCACGCATCATCTGGTTTCTGACTTTTCCCCAATTGCTGAAGCCTCCAGGGATACTCATATGTTACTCATCCCAGGAAATTTCAGGGCAATGTCTAGCACACTGCACATGCACTGGGCAATCATGGACATACTGAGTATGTTCAGTGGTATGACATCGGGAATCCAAATGCAAGAACCCAGAGGACACACCCAGCCTCCTGATTATTTCAGTTTAGAAGATGGTTTTGCAGTCTTATTGGACCTCAAAACATTGTTTCTACAAATGCAAATAATAGCTGGATTGGAGGCACCTGTGTGATTCTGGTGACTTCTTCAGTATTTAAAAAATGTACAACGAGACCATTTGTTTGCCACTTCGAACATAGAGGTGAACTATTGGAGAACACAGTGAATTTGGAACACACTGGGGCCCTTCCAAAATGTCATCAACTTTATAATGGAAGAGTACATTCTTGAATGTTTCCCTATTAAATCTTCTGGACTTATCCAATAACTTCTAGTAAAGGATTTAATGAAATTGCAGTTGATTTTAACCAGGAAAGCTCAGAGTTGTTCTGCATAGGAATTTGTTCATTATGGAACATTTTAGTGTTGAATGTTGCACCTTTGTATATTCCCTACCTCTTCTTCAACAGTGTATGAACCAATTTCATATCTTCAACTTCCCAGCCTTTCGGTTCAACAAAAGTGATGCATTTATTCCCTCTCTGGTCTACTCAATCCCTTCTTCCAACAACCACCACCAGCACATGGGACTGAATAAATGAAAATACCTTGTACTGATTAAAAATAATAATAATAATAATAATCCACCCTCTCCAATACTAACAAAAAAAGGTTTTGTGGAGCTTTCAGTAGTATTATCACAGGTTTACTTTTTATGGTAAGGACAAACACAGACACAGCTTTGCTCTTAAAGTGGTTGTAAACTCTTACAAACCACTTTTTGCCTTATTATAGGCTTACCTGTAGCTACCCAGGATATCTCCTAAACCGTGCATTTGCGTGTGACAACGTTATTGGCACAGGCACACTGAAGTATGCCTTTGTATGGCAGGTGTTATTTTTTTTTTTCCAAAGTGAGTTTTCAACCACTTTAAATAGGGCCCGTTCACACATAAACAGACAGCTGCTGCTCAGTAAACCAGTGCAGTTGACTGTTCGGCCGCTGTTTATCCTGGCTGCAGAAAGCTGACGGTAGGGGGTGGTGTGATGTATGTTTCAGTGCATAACACAGCTCCTTTATTTGTATGAACTTTATTTAAAGTGCACAAAGGTGAAACCTCACTTATGTAGCTGTACAGCAGTGTGGTACACTGCACGCTGTTCAGTGACATGTGATTCCGCCCAGAATGCGATGATAAAATGCAGCATGTCTGCAATATATCACAGCTCACTGCATCGCACCACCAGGGTGTATGAATAAGACACATAGAAAGCAGTTTTTTAATGTGTGTCCTAGCAGTGACCTGTGTTCATCCAGTGCAGGAAACATAGATCACCACACTTTGTGTTAATTGGCCCTTAGTGTACACAAAAATCTACGCATAAGACTGCACAGACAAAACAGGATTCTGGTTAAAATGGTTCTAAAGGCTGAAGGTTTTTCACCTTAATCCCCACCCCTTACCTGAGGCTGATCTCAATCCAGTGATGTGCAGAAGAGCAGAGGCTTTCTTGGCTCTCTCTCTCCTCATTGGCTCAGACACAGCAGTGAAAGCCATTGGCTCTGGCTGCTGTCAATCTGTCAATGATGTCAGCCAGTGAGAAGGGAGCGGGGGGCGGGGCCATGCCACATTCTGTGTGTCTTATAGACACACAGATCCACCTCAGGAGGAAGCACGCACAAGTGCCCCCATAGCAAGCGACTAGCTATGGGGGCACTCAGCAGGAGGGAGGAGCCAGGAGCGCCTGAAGGGGACATGAGAAGTGGAAGACTGGGGCTGCTCTGTGCAAAACCATTGCACAGAGCAGGTAAGAATAACATGTTTGTTATTTTTTTCTGTATTAAATCTGAACATTTACAATAATTTTAAGGAATCCGTTAATTTGTATACTTCCAGGGCCCATATTATGAGAAGCATAGATTTCATTGTTTAGTCTATATCAAGAGACCCAAACAGCCCTGCTCCCGGAAATGGTTCTGTTCAGACTGTGGATACGTAATTCTAACAAATCATTTGACAAACTTCCCATGGACAATCTGAGCTGCACGGAGGAATAGTTTGTGTACTTTATTAACAATGTAATGGAGTTCTGAAGTACGTGCTGTGAATTTCGATGTCGGAGGCGGCAATAAAAGTCTATGTAGAATAGTATCCCACAATAATGAATGTCATCTGGATTCAGCATCGCCTGAGAATCAGAGGCTGTAACTGTTGCTTCTTCATGGGCAGCCAAAGTCGTTCCGCTGACAGATTGGTCTGGCACATGTTGTTGACATGTTGGAAAATGACAAGTGAATGACAGTTCCAGACACTTAAAACAAGTGAGATGAAGCAGACTTTGTAAGAATGATATCCCTTGCGCTACCATAGTTTCTTTCTAAGCCAGACAGAACATGTTTCGTGGCTGCACAAATATTATGGTAAATTTTACAGTAAAATCTCTGGAGAATTTATTGTAGAAGTTTGAGAATAATTCTCCTCTTCTTCTTCTTATCAACTATTCAATATAATTTCTATGAAGAGAGCTGCCTTTTACAGCACTAATAAGGGGGTTTTCCCAATCCAGGCTGAGGAGTTACACATCTTGTAATGCAGTCTGTGCAATTTTACATTTTGGGGCTTTGCTATTAAAGCTGAACTCCGGGCACAAAAACGTTCTTGTAAATATCATCCTCAATAGACACAAAGCAAAAAAGTCTTCTTTGTGTGCACCAAATGCTTTTTCCAATCCAGGTATTACCTTGAAAAAGTCGTAGTGACATCACTGCCAGGCTGTATATAGCCTGTACAGAGAGTAGATGTAGAGGAGGAGCCCAGTAGGCCCCGCCCACTCCAGGTTGCCTGAAAACTACAGGAGGGGGGCAGATACAAGACCAGCCATCCTGCACAAGGGGAAAGAGCATTAGTGATCTGTCTTTATTACAGGAAGCTCCTGCACAGAGGTAAAGCTTCACACTGGATTACTACGCAGACGTGGCAGAAATACACAAAGCACACAATATTTAAGTAAGGATACACATGACTCTTGTATTTAGACAATATTTGCATATCCCAGAGTTAAAGAGGTTATAAGCCTCTTAAATTAAAAATTGAGCAAAGCATATCCTCATATGGTATGTACTTGCCTCGATCCATAGCACGTAGTGTAGATCTTGTGTGTTGTCTCTTTCCTCTGCTCTCTGCATGAATTACTTCTGACAGTTCTTCAGAAACACCAGGCAATCCCAGGAGATGCCCCCTAGCACACAACAGGTGATTGACAACCTCAGATGTGCATGTTTCTCTATGAGACTGTAGAGGGGGTTGTGTCCCTCCACTCAGGTCTCAGATTGCACTAAGTTCTGTGCATTGTGTGACATCAGATTTGTGTGCCCTAACTGCTGGAAACTGAGAAATGTCATCTAAACTGTGTTATAGAAGGCTTTAGTGAAGAGAGGTCTGCCGATAAAAAGGTATTGGTTATGTTGGAGGATTTAATTCATCAGTGTGTTTCACCTCAGGCTAGTCACTTCAGTGGTCTTATGTTAGGGTTTATTATCACTTTAACCACTTCCGGACCGCCGCACGCCGATATACATCCTTACTTTGAAAAGGGATATCTTTGTTATAGCAGCAGCTAGCTGCCATAACCCTGGTATCCTTTTCTTCGGCGGGCAGTCCGATTTCCGATAATAGTGGTCTCTGCGGTGGATTCACCGTGAGATCACTTTTATCAGCCGTGGGAGAGGGCCCCCACCTTCCGCCACGCTAAGGTGCCCTCCGACGCTTACTGGAGCCGTCGGCAGCGGCGGAGGCAATCGGATCCTTCTTCCTGCTGGGCATGGAGACGAGTGAGGGGAAGATGGCCCCCACCCGTCTCCATACCATTGCAGGGCGGAAGCAGCGTCAAAACGTCACTTCCGCCCATAGCTCTTAAAGGGCCATTTTTTTTTTTTTCAAATGACAAAATTATTTTTTTTATTGCATTTTAGTGTAAATATGAGATCTGAGGTCTTTTTGACCCCAGATGTCATATTTAAGAGGTCCTGTCATGCTTTTTTTTCTATTACAAGGGATGTTTACATTCCTTGTAATAGGAATAAAAGTGACACAATTTTTTTTAAAAAAAGAACAGTGTAAAAATAAAAAATAAAAAGTAAAATAAATAAGAAAAAAAAATGTTTAAACGCGACCCGTCCCGCCGAGCTCGCGTGCAGAAGCGAACGCATACGTGAGTAGCGCTCGCATATGGAAATGGTGGTCAAACCACACATGTGAGGTATCGCCGCAATCGGTAGAGCGAGAGAAATAATTCTAGCCCTAGACCTCCTCTCTAACTCAAAACATGCAACCTGTAGAATTTTTTAAACGTCGCCCATGGAGATTTTTAAGGGTAAAATTTTGTCGCCATTCCACGAGCGGGGGCAATTTTGAAGCGTGACATGTTGGGTATCAATTTATTCGGCAGAACATTATCTTTCACAATATATAAAAAATTGGGCTAACTTTACTGCTGCCTTATTTTTTAATTAAAAAAAAGTGTATTTTTAAAAAAAAAAGTGCGCTTGTAAGACCGCTGCGCAAATACGGTATGGCAGAAAGGATTGCAACGACCACCATTTTATTCTCTAGGGTGTTAGAAAAAAATGTATAATGTTTGGGGGTTCTAAGTCATTTTCTAGCAAAAAAAACAGTTTTTAACTTGTAAACAACAAATCTCAGAAAGAGGCTCGGTCCTTGGTTAAGCTTTACAGTAGATTAAACCCAAATACAGAATTCTCATATAATCTTTAACTTGTTTATGAACTTTCAGAAGTTTTTTTTTTCATAGTTACATATTTAGGTTGGAAAAAAACACAGTCTTTTTAAGCCGTCATTCAAACAAAGACATACTTAAACATACATGCGTGTAAGGCCTCATGCACACAGGGTGTTTTTACAGCTGCTTTTACCAGCGTCAGACTTTTTTTTTTTTTTTTTTGCAGCTTAAAAATGCCTCTCCATGTTATTCTATGGCCTCATGCACACACAGGCTTTTAGGAGCTGTAAATGGCATAGGCGTCTGAAAGGAAATACTTGCAAAAATGAGCTTGCAAATTCAAGAAGCGCTCATCTGGGTACTAAGACTATAGTACTGTACTATTTTACCTATTGATAAATGCAGAAAGGTTGAAGATTATGTGATATCCTTTATTAACTAACTTGTTAAAAATGCAGGCTTTTGAGATGTCTTAGATCCCTTCTTCAAGCTTCATACAGTGGGTATATAAAAGAATACTCACAATTTGTTGCTTTGCAGCCTGAAATGGAGACAGACACACTTTTTGTTTTATGCAGCTGTATTTACTCAACTTATAGCATCCAAGTGAAAGATATAAGAAGAACGTGTAAAAAATATATAAATATTAAAAAACAGAATCACTGAGTTGGAAAAGGGATCACTCCCCTCATAAAAATGACTTGTAAACTCAATCATGTGTAGCTAATCAACTTCTCAATGGCAAACAAAGCCATTTGACTTTCAACTGTGATCAGCTGTGGTCAGTTTGATTAGCTCTGCATGATAAGAACTTTCCTGGAGCACTTCAGTCCCTAATAGTGCAACTGAAGCAAACAATCAACTATGGGTGGCAAGGCACTGTCAAAAGATCTCCAGGATAAAGTTGTGGACAGGCACAAGTCAGGAGATAGATACAAAAAATGTTCAAAGGCTTTATGCCTAGAAGCACAGTGAAGTCTAATATTAGGAAGTGGAAGGTATTCGATACAACACAGACCCTCCCTAGATCAGGACGTTGCTGGAAAAAAAGCCAGGAGGAAACTGGTCAGAGAGGCTACCAAGAGGCCTACAGCAACTCTGAAACAGTTGCAGGAATTTATGACAAAGAGCAGTGATTGTGTGCATTTGACAACAACATCACAAATTCTCCACAAATGTGGCTTGTATGAGAGGGTTGCAAGAAAAAAGCCACTCCTCAAGAAAGGCCACATGAAGTCATGACTGAGCTTTGCCAAAATGCACCTTAAAGAGGGCACATGGGAAAAGGTGTTATGGTCAGATGGGACTAAGATAGAATTATTTGGCCTCAACACCAAACCATATGTCTGGCAGAAATTCATCTAAATAACACCATTCCGACAGTAAAGCATGGAGATGTTAATATCCTGTTATGGGGGTGTTTCTCTGCAGCAGGGACTGGAGATTTTGTCAAGATCGAAGGAAAAATAGAAATACCATCAAATTCTTGAAGAAAATCTGCTGCCCTCTGCCAGAAAGTTAACAATGGGAAGAAGGTTTACACTCCAACATGACAATGACCCAAAGCACACAACAAAAATGACAACATAGTGGTTGAAGGAGAAAAAGATGAATGTCCTTGCATGGCCTAGTCAGAGGCCAGACTTAAACCCCATTGAAAATCTGTGGAATGACTTGAAGACTGCAGTCCACAAACGGTCACCATCAAATCTAACTGAACTTGAACTATTATGCAAAGAATAGTGGGCAAATATTGCAAAGTCTAGATGTGCAAGGTTAATAGAGACATATCCCAACAGACTAAAGGCTGTAATAAAAGTAAAAGGGGGTTCAAGAAAATACTGACACAAGGGGGTGATCCTTTTTCAAACTTAGTGATTCTGTTTTTGTTTTTTTTTTCTGACATTTTGGTGTTATATCTTTTACTCGGATGTTATTAGCTGCACTGAGTAAATACAGCTGGATAAAACACTGTAATCAGTTTTTCTGTTTTGGTCAGTGTTTCAGTGGCTACAGAATTATCTGCTTCCCCTTGGTTGTCCAGAAATGTTCTGGAAGTTAGTGAGCAGGAAGAGTCTAATCAGCAGAATTTTTAAGTAGCACTAGCCAATACCTGGGGAGTTTGCCCAGAGGGTTGCTGAGAGAGAGAATAAATACTCGGAGACTTGGAGCAGCCTTGTCTTTTACCTTGAGGAGGAGATCACAGCCTAAGGGGCCTTTAGCCCCCTACCATAACCCTGCAGGTTATTGAGGCCTCAGTGGAACTAGCTGGAGGCCTATTTTGCTGAGAGTTTGCTGAAGCTGACTGAGGGGCTGTCGTCTGAGGATCTGGTCTGGAAGATATTGGAAGGAGCCAAGCAATAATCCAAGGACATTAATGAGTACAGACTGGTGTGAGAGATCCTAGAGACCGTGTGCTATTTCCATCTCTCTTATGCTAGAGTAAGCTTGTTTAATGGGGACATTGTGTCTGGTGTGCTGAAGAGCTCAGCCTATTTAATTCTTAGTGAAAGGACTTTGCTTGGATGTCCAGGAGGAAGAGTAATCTCCTCAAGTTGCTACCACAAAGCTCAGGCCATCATTTACTAGTGCAAGGACTTGGCTCAGAGTTCTAAAGGAGAAAGTTTAGTGTCCTTGAATTGTTACTAAGGGTTACTGGAGTATACTACCATTACCCACTACTTATCCAAGTATTCAAACATCAAAAAGCGTACCCTTAGACGGGTTAATGAGTCTTAAGGAGTTATCGGAATGCCTGGCTGCAAGGAAATTACTGGGAAAAAGATTCTGGCATCTACCCAGTTGCACCTACGGGGTAGCGCTACAGATACAGTAGAGGCCAAGGTATGCATAGCTGGAAGAATACATCAAGGACCAAGGTGAGCTTGTCTGCAAGGATACATCAGAGGCCAAGGTGAGCAAAGCTGAGAGGATATATCAGAGGCCAAGGTCAACAGGGTTGGGAGGATACATCAGAGGCCAAGGTCAGCAATGTTGGGAGGATACATCAGAGACCATGGTCAGCAGGGTTGGGAGGATACATCAGAGGCCATGGTCAGCAGGGTTGGGAGGATACATCAGAGGCCATGGTCAGCAGGGTTGGGAGGATACATCAGAGGCCATGGTCAGCAAGGTTGGGAGGCCAAGGTGAGCAGCCACAGTTAGGACCAAAAAAGCAGTATCAGTATCTTCTGGACGCCTGCAATTCGCTGCTCTACGATCCCCCAAAACAGTAGAGACCGCCCCACATGAAAACTTAGAGCAGAGTTCATAATTGAAATCAGCTATCAGTGGTGAATGTGTATGGACAGAAAACTATTTTTGAGAAGGTATGTTTGAATCTGATTAAGAGCATTGTTTTTATGTATGAATTGCATTAGTACTATAGGGAATTGAAAGTTTCACTTTAAATGTAAATGTTTTACCACAGAGGAAAAAAAACTTTTAAGAATAAGGAGCACTTAGCTCATACATGAAAATTTGAAAAATAAATACATAAACAACGAGAATTTCACTTTCCAAATTATAGTCTATCGCTGCCTTTCCAGTTGTAGATTTTTATGCATTTCTCAGATATTGTTTTTTTTGTTTTTTGTTTTTTTATTCCTGTGTGAGAAGACAGAATGAAAATGATAGCTGTTATGTCTATGCGCCATGTATTCATCATCGTTACCAAAGGCCTTGCTTTTTATTTTCTAGAAGGATAAGGAAAATATGCAGTAAAAAGTAAGTCTGTGTCTGCTATTTTTTTTTTCCTTCTTAAGTCTGTTTGCGGCTTAAGCAAAGATCCAGGATTTTGTAGCTGAAGACTGAATGAAATGCAGCAGATTACACGGTTATATTTAACATTTGTTAAGTTCTAGTAAGCAGTTCTTTCATTTTCAACACTTACTGACTGCAAATCCAAAAGAGAGTACTCATCTTCCATAACTAATCGTCATAGCTTAATGTGGCTTTTAATTTCTCAGTATAATTATGTTTTCCTGCAATTAGCAATATTGTCATTACTATTATTGTTGGGTGTTATTGACTGCACATTTTATTTTTATATTAAAAAATATGTAAAAGCAACTGTAGGATTATTACGTGGGTTTGAAACCCTAGTAGGCCTTTTTGCAAAGTATTAAAGGGAATCTATAGTCACAACATATACTTTTCATTTTATAACATCAGCATTGTAACAACAATACAAAACGTTATATTTGACAATCCAATATAAGCTTAATCTCCTTTCATGTTATAAATTCTGCCTGTCTGCTGGCCATCTCTTTCCACAATTTTCTGGATTCCCTGCTTGCATTGCAGCATCTCCTCTGCTGTCTACATTCAATTTCTAAGGACTATGTATCCCATGATACCTTGCTGCCTGCACGCAGAGATTCCTGCACTGACTTCGCCTCCTGAAACTCTCCTCTCAGCACTTCTCAGGCTTCTTGCAGGCTCTGTGAAATGTGTGACACAGCATTGCCTACACACAGGGCATAGTGGATAGAAAAGTCACAGAATTCAAGGACAAAGATGTGTAGGGATCTTCACAAAGAAAGTGTACAAACTTCAAGATCATCTAGATTAATAGAAGTTGTCTAGAAATAATTGAATTACAATGTTGAAATAAATATATGATTTTACAATATGCCCATAGATATGCTTTAATATAAGATATGTATACAAATACTGGATATAATGTAAAAATATTTATAAATACATGGAAAAGTCAGTATAAGTATATATATATATATATATATATATATATATATATATTATTGCCAAAAGTATTGGGACACCTGCCTTTACATGCATATAAACTTTAATGGCATCCCAGTCTTAGTCTGTAGGGTTCAATATTGAGTTGGCCCACTCTTTGTCCACAAGGTTTAGGAGTGTGTCTATGGGAATGTTTGACCATTCTTCCAGAAGCGCATTTTGAGGTCAGGCACTGATGTTGGACGAGCAGCCAACGTTAGCTTTTGTTTTGTGTGTGATCTGATGAACTTGTGCCCCTTGGGCCGCTAGTGTAGATGTTGCCCCATTTAGGACACAATAAACTTCTTTAAAAGAACACCAACCTTTCACCATGCCTTTCACAAGGCCTACTTTGCTGGGTGCACTTTAATCAGCAGAAAAATGAAAGGACAGGTGGTTGAGTTTGCTCCCCAGCTGAACGCTCATAGTTTTCCCCAACACATCTATTCTTCTGAAAAAAAGTAAGACTATGGTGAACAAGCTCTGCCACCAAGTGGAGTAATTTCCCTCCCAGCATCACTCATTTATTTATAAGGGCTTGCTTGTGACTTCCATTAAAACTGTGAGCTGAGAACCTGGGGTCTCTTCAGCTGAACTTTTCATCATTTTATTTCAAAAAACATGTGAGGGGAAATGTGATGAGCATTTGGCTTCAGCAGTGGGAGAATGTTACATATACAGTTGTGCTCATAAATTTACATACCCTGGCAGAATTTATGATTTCCTGGCCATTTTTCAAAGAATATGAATGATAACACCAAAACTTTTCTTTCGCTCATGGTTAGTGTTTGACTGAAGCCATTTATTATCAATCAACTGTGTTTACTCTTTTTAAATCATAATAGCAACAGAAACTACCCAAATGACCTTGATCAAAAGTTTGCATACCCCAGTTCTTAATACCGTGTATTGCCCCTTTTGAGATCATGGACAGCTTGAAGTCTTTTGTGGTATTTGTGGATGAGGCTCTTTATCTTCTCAGATGGAAAATCTGCCCATTCCTCTTGGCAAAAAGCCTCCAGTTACTGTAAATTCTTGGGCTGTCTTGCATGAACTGCATGTTTGAGATCTCCCCAGAGTGGCTCAAAGATATTGAGGTCAGGAAACTGAGATGGTCACTCCAGAACCTTCACTTTATTCTGCTGTAGCCAATGACAGGTTGACTTGGTCTTGTGTTTTGGATCATTGTCCTGTTGGAATGTCCAAGTACGTCCCATGCGCAGCTTCCTGGCTGAAGAATGCAAATGTTCCTCCAGTATTTTTTGATAACATACTGCATTCATCTTGCCATTAATTTTTACCAAATTTCCTGTGCCTTTGTAGCTTACAGATCCCCAACACATCAGCGATCCACCTCCGTGTTTCACAGTAGGAATTGTGTACCTTTCATTATAGGCCTTGTTGACTCCTCTCCAAATGTAGCGTTTATGGTTGTGGCCAAAAAGCTCAATTTTGGTCTCATCACTCCAAATGACATTGTGCCAGAAGGTTTGAGGCTTGTCTCTGTGCTGTTTGGCGTATTATAAGGGGGATACTTTGTGGCATTTGCGTAGTAATGGCTTTCTTTTGACGACTTGACCATGCAGCCCATTTTTCTTCAAGTGCCTCCTTATTGTGCATCTTGAAACAGCCACACCACATGTTTTCAGAGAGTCCCGTATTTCACCTGAAGTTATTTATGGGTTTTTCTTTGCATCCCAAACAATTTTCCTGGCAGTTGTGGCTGAAATTTTAGTTGGTCTACCTGACTGTGGTTTGGTTTCAACAGAACCCCTAATTTTCCACTTCTTGATTAGAGTTTGAACACTGCTGATTGACATTCTCAATTCCTTGGATATCTTTTTATATCCCTTTCCTGTTTTATACAGTTCAACTGCCTTTTCCCGCAGATCCTTTGACAATTCTTTTGCTTTCCCCATGATGCAGAATCCAGAAACATCAGTGTAGCACTGGATGAAAGATGCAAGGGTCTGTCAGGAGTCCAGAAACAAATTTACCTTTTATACACACACACTAATTACAAGCAAACAGATCACAGGTGAGGATGGTTACTTTTAACCTCCCTGGTGGTATGATCATGCCAGATTTCTGATGCTGAAAGCGGTACAATTATTTTGCATGGAAATTTGGCGTTTTATATTGTAGGCCTGTAATTCTTAGGAATAACTCATTAAATCTGTCCAAACAAACGTCTAGTAGACATCCCGGGTATGATAAAGTTTGACACACGAAATCATAAATTATAATATAATAAATAACTATAAATAATTATACCAAATAATAATATAATAATAATAAAAATTATTCAATAATGTAATCAAATCAAAAACACTGAAATTTGCTCAGTTGCAGAATTGTCGCTGTCATTACTTTTCAGTGTTTGATGATGGATCTCCCCACAAATCACTATCGGTCAATTCTGTGAGTGGTTCTAATTTATTATTGCTGTTTTCTAGCTGGTCTAAAACCACTTTTGATGTAAAGGGACGGTTTTGGTTGCTATGGACAATCTCCAGTTTCCAGGCAGAAAGAACAGTTTTTATAATATAAAACTGCATGCAGGCCACTGGAGAAACCACTAGGGACAAAAGGGATGTGAAATAATTTCATACAGTAATTTAATCTGTAAGATTACAGTATACTGTATGTATTGTGTGTGTTTCACTTTTTGAATTTGGCGCCGTTCTCCGTTCCCGTGTGTCGCAACGCTCGCAGGGAACAGAGCTCAGCTCTGTGATGAATCAAGCGGAGGACAAGCCGCTCACACTGCAGGGAGACATCACAGGATCCAGGGGAAAAAGTAAGTAAGCTCTTCCTGGATCCTGCATTGCGATCCCGAGTCTGGCTCGGGGTTACCGCTTTTGGTTCTGAAATTCCACCCCGAGCCAGACTCGGGAATACCGCCAGGGAGGTTAATAGCCATTCAAACCCCTTTGTGTCAACTGCCTGTTATCAGGCCAAAATCACCAGGGTATGTAAACTTTTGATCAAGGTCATTTGGGTAGTTTCTGTTGCCATTATGATTTAAAAAGAGCAAACACAGTTGATTGATATTAATGGCTTCAGTCAAACACTAACTATGAGTGAAAGAAAAGTTTTGGTGTTATCATTCATATTCTCCGAAAAATGGCCAAGAAATCATAAATTCTACCAGGGTATGTAAACTTATGAGCACAACTGTATGTTCATCTTTGGGAAGAGGGAAGTTTATATGGCAGCTGGGCAATGGAAAAAATAGCTTGGAGGTGAAATAGGCAGTATAATTATAGCTGATTGGGTGCGGGATGGGGGAGGTAGAAAATAGAATGTTTGACTGCTAGAAGTGCTGAGAAGAAGTGTATACAGTATATGTCTCGGGAGGATATATGTCTGCTGAGGGCTGGACTCAATTTGGACCAACATTTGCTGAAAATATCTTACTGGTCTTGAATCTGCCTAATTTAGGTCAGATCCTGAATCTAGCAGATTGGTTCATTCATCAGGTAATAAACATGTTTTTAAGAATTGTACTCATCAGTTGTTTTTGAGTAATATTATCACAATTCCTGCTTGTGTATTTATCTTTTAGCATTTAGCAAATGCACCAGCACTAACTATGGTTTTTCAGCTGTGAATTCAACAAATTCAATTCCTTCTGAATTTTCTATCACATACTTTTATGACTCTTTTGAGCCTTTATTATTAATATGTTGTAAAAAATGTAAGCACTGAAATCTAATCAGCCTGCTGTCCACAATCAGATGTCCCATAAAGATCAAGGGGGGCCAACAGGACCATCATCATTTAGACTCTGCATGGCTAGGACCCACCATGACTTTTATCTCCTGTCTAGCCAATACCATAATTTTGCAACGGTTTCAGAAAGTCTATCAGGGGAATTCATTGTAGACAGGTATTGGAATCTGGGGCTTGTCCTGTGTGGAGGGAATTTTGTATCTGGGGGTGGGGGCCTTATAGGGATTTACAGACACAAGTTCCCAATCAGGTCCGCTCCCTTTGAAATTGACAGCAGGCAGATCTTTAACCAATAGACAGCCTGCTGTTGGCTATAGAATCTACCCATTGTTTGCTGTCAATGGAAAGGAGAGAGCAGACCTTTTGGGGAACAAGCGTGTCAGCTTCCCTGTCAGGCTCCGCCCCCTGCAGCAGGCTAATGGCGATGAATATGACAAAGTCTTTAACAACCAGTGATGGGAGGATGTAGCGTTATCAAATATGCCACTCTGCTACACTGGTTACTTTATTTTGTCTGACCACCTCTGGACAATTCTGGGTAAGTCCAGCAAAAATGTAGAGGGAAGGAAGTCAACTAACAAGTGAGAAAAGTCATAAGTCTCTCTGTAGTTCAGCAACATTAAATTATCCTTGTTTTGTCTTGTTTGTTGGTTGTTACAGTTGCACTATAAACGCATATCCAAAACATGCTGCTCCCAATAACACTATTCAGTTTTAGTTTTTTTCAATATCTTAACAAAATGCATAGAACCCCTGCAGGGCATGAACAGTTACATGTACCTAAGGTAGCATGGCATATTTGTAATGGCTCCAAGCTTAAACCCCTACCCAGCTCAATTGTTTAAAAACATTGACTGATATCTGAGTAGGAATGTGCTGCCTTAGTTGTTGATGATCTATTATTTATTATTATTATTATAAAGGATTTATATAGCGCCAACAGTTTACGTAGCGCTTTACAACTTGAGGGTAAACAGTACAAATACAATACACTTTAATACAGTAGGAATCAGAGAACCCTGCTCCTTGGAGCTTACAATCTAAGAGGGAAGGTAAAGAGATACAAGAGGTAATAACTGTGGGCAATGTGCTGATTGAGAAGATAAATGTACAGTTGTTAGGTGGGGGCCAGATAGGCTTCTCTGAAGAGATGAATTTTCAGGGATCGTCTGAAAGTGGATAAAGTAGGAGAAAATCGGACAGATTGGGGTAGAGCATTCCAGAGGATGGGGGAGACTCTGGAGAAGTCCTGAAGGCGAGCATGGGATGAGGTGACAAGAGAATTTGAGTGCAAGAGGCCTTGGGAGGAGTGAAGAGAACGATTAGGTTGGTATTTTGAGACTAGGTTAGTGACGTAGCTGGGGGCCAGGTTGTGGATGTCTTTGTAAGTTATAGTTAGTATCTTGAATTTAATTTGGTGGCTCGTTGATCTACTCTTGGGATTAACGCAGTTTGGCATATGGCACGTTAAGGGTGTATTTATGAAAAAAAATGCATAGCAACTCCTCCCGTTAAAGTCCATGTATGTTCATCCTGTATGAATGGGGCAAAAAACTAATGTTATTGGACTATTTCCTATGCTGGTGGATAGTTTTTAATTGATTTAAATTTGCAAATACAACATATTGACCACTAGATGGCATGGCTAAGTATTATAGGGAATTCCTATGATACTTAGCGCTATTTAACAACCAAGTATTTTCCATTTTAAATCAGCAAAAAACCTTTGATCAGCACAGGAAATAACCTAATTATTATTTTTTATTTTTTGCCCCATTAACTCAAAATGTATGGTCATGCAATTTTACTAGGTGATAAACAATGCAACAAAAAAATTAAATACGCCCCTTAACCTCTTCAAACCTTAGAGTAAAACAAATCCTAATGCCTAAGCACAATTTTGCAATGTTGACATATGTTAGTAAAATCATACATATCATCACTACATCAACTACTTTGTGCATCCAGGTGGATTATACCTTTTTTTTTCAGGACAAATTGGGATTTCATTTGGTAATAGTCATGGGTATCTCCTGATTTGTTTTATTATCAAATGAAAATGGGCCTAAAATAGTAAAAACAAATCTTTTTTTTTTTTTTAATTTAGCTGTATATTTCTTTTTACTACCATAACCCACCACCAAAGAACAACCCCAAATCAATTCTCCTGCTCCTGATGATCGTAACGATACCACATATGTGAATGTCAGTTGTTGTTTGCACCTGTAGGACAGCTGAGATGCAATAGAGCACATTTTGCTTTTTTTTTGTCCTACCTAAAACACAATGACCCTGACACTGATGCTAATTTAAAAAAAAAAAGAAATCCTGCCCAAAATATGCTGACTTTGATCTTTGACCCTGACCTTGACCTTTAACCCTTACTTGACCCAAACACTAACCCTGGCACTAACCTAGATGAAACCTTGATCTAGGTATTTTATTTTTATTTTTTTGTATTATTTATTTTATTTTTTATTTTTTCACAAACTTTTTTTTCCTCTCTGCAAGTAAAGAGAAATATACATTGCATCTTTTTCTTTGTCACAGAGAAAGAAAAACACAGGGGCGGGCTTCACAGTGACTGATCACTGTGATAGCCAATCAGAGGCTACCACAGCGATCAGGTGACCCAGAGTAGGGAGATCAGTGTCCCGATCATTAGTACAGGGCCCAGGGCTCTCAGTGAGACCCCAGTCTGGGAGCATGCTGTGCATCGTGCTCCCAGCAGAAAGTGAGATACGCATATATGCGGCCCTATGGAAAAAGCCCACTTCCGTGAGGTCACATATATGTGTTACGTTGGTGGGAAGGGGTTATAGTTTTTTTTTTGTAAATAAAAAACATGTCATACATACTCGGAAGACAGGAGTAGTCAGGAGCCCTGGCAGGGGACTCCAGAAGAGGAGGATATGGGCTGCTCTGTGCAAAACCATTGCACAGAGCAGCCCCGATCCTCCTTCTCTGGGATCCTCCGCTGGTGCTCTTGGCTACTCCTGCCTTCCCATTGACATACACGGAGCTGCTAGTCCCTGCCCCCCCGCTCCCTCATCACTGGATTTGATTGACAGCAACAGGAGCCAATGGCTCCCGCTGCTCTTACTGAGTCCAATGAGGAGGGAGAGAGAGAGAACAGCACTGCTGTTCTCAGGCACAGTGCTGGGTAAAGACTGGAATCTGGTAAGTATTTAGGGGGGCAGGGGGGAGCTGCACCTAACAGGTTTTTTACCTTAATGCAAAGAATGCATTTCAAGTAAAAACCTTTAACCTTTACAACCACTTTAATATTTTTTATACATAAAAACACCTACAGGTGGAATTTTATGAGCTGTTGGATAGTGAATGAAATGTACTTCCTAGGAAATCTTTGTCATATCTGTGTAACAAAACGAATCAAAACAAGATTCAATTTCCTAAAGTGTATGACTATTCACCAGGAAAAAAGACCCCTTGAGGGGTTTAAAGATAACAGATCAGAATGTAGCTGAACAATATCTGGGAGTTTCCTGACTTCAAAGCAATATATTCCTGCCTGTGCTGCTGCTGAGTGTGTAGCACAGAGGTTCTACAGAAAAAAAATCGACAATAGACACTTAAAGCTCAGTTCCACCGGAAAGTGGAACTTCCGCTTATTCTTCTCCTCCCCCCTCCATTGCCACATCTGGCACCTTTCGGGGGGGGGGGGACAGGGACCCCTGCTCCTCCCTCCTCCCTCCCCTTCTGCCGGGCCAGTGAGAGAGCGTAGCGCGCTTCACATATGGGCAGTAGGGACCCGGCCGTGAAGTCAAAAGGATACACTGTCGGGTTCCCTTACCAGCAATGGCAGTGGCAGCAGCCGACCAGCCGATGGAAACATCAGCTGCGTTGCCGACATCGCTGGACTCCAGGACAGGTAAGTGTCCTAATGTTAAAAGTCAGCAGCTACAGTATGTGTAGCTGCTGACTTTTAATTTTTAAAGGGGCGGAACTCCTATTTAAGCCTAGAACACACGAGTCGAATGTCTGGCTACATCGGCCGGTTTATTAAAAAAGTCCACCATTCGGCCCATGTGTATGGCAGCCAGTCTGACAGAAGTCGGATGTTTGGCCGGCTTCTGTCGGATGTACATGCTGAGAGCACTGCCCGAAGTGTTCTGGCGGGGAGGCATCCCCTGTCAGAACACAATAGCTCAGAGGGGGCAATCACTGTACTAAAATCGGATTGTTAGTACAGCAGTTCTGACTGGAGCTGACAGTTTTTTTTGTTCAACCCGTTGGTGTGTACTAGTTCCATTTGCCCGGATACCATACTGCCGGACATCTTTTTTGTCTTCCCCCCAAGGGTGATTTTCTTTTCCCTACGGGATCTGACATCCATTCATTTGGTCTCTTGAGTATTGTCATCTTTCTCTCATTTACCCGCCCCTTCACAGCTCCTGGTGGAAAAATATTGGACATTCTGGCAATTTTTTCGGGCCTTTGATATCATATACGTTGTTTTACATATGATTTCAATTAATTCCTCAACCTAACCACCACCATGGTGTAAGGTGGTCGGTATCTTGCAACTAATTTCCTGTGTCTCTCCTGAAGAAGCAAGATTTTCCTTGTGAAACGCGTTGAGATTTGTAGCACAGTTGTTTCAGATTGATGGTGGTCATCTTTATGAACTACATAGGTTCGATGGAAAGGTTTCTTTGTTGATCCTAGTTGAATATTACATATGTACTGATGTTCATGAAATTTTTGCATTATGTAGTGTTTTTAAATGTATGTCAATACATTTTTCATATATTTTTTATATACTACGTTTGAGGTGTGACTCATTGAAAGTGGGCTAAATATTTTTGTTGTTTGCATACTAATTGGAACTGAGACATTACCTCTACCCATCTCACAGCAGCTCTTTTTCTGTATATCATGGTGTGTACTAGGCTTTAGCTGTAGTAATATCCAATATGTAGGAGTACTGCTTAATAGACTATTATATGAATCATAAGAAAATACATAATCTGAAACCATGCTTTCTCTGTAGTTAATGTATCAGCCCAACTTAACGCACACCTATGATCAGTGAAACAAGCTGGCTGCCATTGCTGGCCTCCTGAAAATTCTGATTGCCTGATGGATTTGGCTTTACAACTGTACAGGTCTGAAACAGCATGTGCCAAATGAGTGTCAGAAAAGTCAGAATTCCTTATCAACATATTTGTTCCAGGTCAGTGACTCAGAAAGTGTTGAAAACAAAGCATCAACATGACAGTAGCATTTCTGAAGTAGGGGTTAGCAATGTTATCCTGCATATTTCTATTATGATATGTGTATTTATATTCCATTTGTCCTCACTTACATAGCGCCCTGTGTACTGCAGCATCCAGTATAACGAATAATAATATAAAGGCCTGTCCTCCCAGGCCAGCATAGGAGATGCTGTGCTGGGTGAAATGGAACTATGCATCACAGAAGGGATGGCACACAACACGTCAGAACCTGGGAACAAAAGCACAATGGATTGATAGTGACAGACCTGTGGGAGATTAAATAAAGGTAATATGGTCCTCAAAATTAGGGATCCCCAAACTTTTCAGTTCGAGGGCCACATTGTATAGATTGCAAATATTCCAGGGCCAAAAAAAATAGTTTATGAATGGATACAGTTAAAGTGGTTGTAAAGGCTCAAGGTTTTTTTACCTTCATGCATTCTATGCATGAAGGTAAAAAAGCCTTTTGTGCGCAGCAGCCCCCCCTAAATCTTACCTGAGCTCCATCTTGATCCAGCGATGTGCATGAGAGCAGCAGCTCTCCCAGGTCCCTTCCTCCTCATTGGCTCCTGCTACTGTCAATTACAGGCAGTAAGCCAATGTGGAGAGAGGGGCCGAGCCATACTCTGCGTGTGAATGGACACAGAGAGCTGCAGCTTGGCGCCACCATAGCAAGCTGCTTGCTATGGAGGCACTTGGCAGGGAGAAGGGGCCAGAAGAGGATCATGGCTGCTCTGTGCAAAAGCACTGCACAGAGCAGGTAAGTATAACATGTTTGTTATTTTATTTAAATTTATTTTATTATAATTTAGTCACCATGAAATGATTCAGAACAACAGAGAAAAAAGTTCACACCAAAACAAAGAAAATCCATAAAAACTTGAGCCATTAATAAATTCAATCTGTACCAGTCTGCACGTTTTGGACTCTCATCTTACATCAGGTTTCACATCAGATTCCCCCTTACATCAAAAATCTCCACTTTCATTAAGGTCCCCATCAGAGTCCCCCTTTACATCATTGCTCCAATCATAGTCCCCCTTGCATCAGTGTCCCCACCGGAGTGCCCCCTTACTGTTGGTGATCGGGGGGAGTGGAAACCATGCACATCAGCTGCTGACTCAACAATGCTTAACCACTTGACTGCAAATATGCGGCCTCTCAGCAGGTGGGCCTTGGCGTCGAGCGGCCGCATATTTGCATGCAATAGAGCAAAAACAGCTATGCCGGGGGCGTGCTCCCAGCACAGTTACAGGCGGCTAACAGAAAGCTCCCGATCGCATGCATTTTCTGATCATGTGACCACGGTGGCAGCCAGACGTGGCAGTCACATGATCATAAACTCTGCCCGACCTCCCAACATCCTAAACCCCTTAAAGGGTCGGGAGGGATTAGGCTTAACAGACAGACGATACATGGGCTATGAAAGAGCAGCATCACATTATTTGAGCAAAAAATTGTTTGTGGCAATACATGAACAACAAAAATGAGCACCCATTTATATACAAGGGCAGCAAATGGGAAACTGTTACAATATGTGGGAAACAAAAGGGCAACTCATATAATATACAACAGATGGGGAATCTTAACAATATGTGGGCAACAAACAAGTAATTGTTAGAGTACAGTGGCTACAAATTAACAATAGTGACAATATTTAGGAAACAAACAGGCAATTTTGACTGTATGGGGCAATGGCCTTAACTCTTGGCCTTTAGTCCAACTCCATGTACGGACCTCCATACACATATACCACCCCAGACAAAGCAGGTTTTGGTTATAGAATGAACAGAGTGATAGGAAATCTCTCCAATAGCAAAAGAGACAGCAACATAAACTGTAGAGTGGGGAAAGGTTATGGCCTCTAAGGGTTCTGATTCCTATACATGTATGAGATGCCTGAAGCTACATTGTGAGCTAGAATCTTGACAGTATCAATTTTCCCACTGCCTACACACACACACACATACAGAAATGTGGAATATGGCTGCAATGAATGAGTGCCATCATCCCTAATAAATGGAAATGGAGAAATCCCTCAAGGGGTGGGACTATAGCGGCACTGGTAGATTAAAGTCAAAGAGGTTCTATGAATTGTAAAAATATAAATTTAAATACAAACTGTACATATACAAAACATCAAGTGAAAATGGTGTATGACAACCATACATGAATATTGGAAAGATCAGATACAGACACCAAACGCGTTTCGGGACTCCTTCTTCAGAGGTGTCTTCAATATAGACTACATACAACTTTCTGCAAGAAAAATTTCATATTGATATCCCAATATATATATATATATATATATATATATATATATATATATATATCAGCATATGCATGAGCAGAACCATAATGCAACTGTCAGAAACCATGAACCAGACCGAGACAGAAGTACAGTTAAATCACACTTGTTTATTAAATAAAAATAAAAAGGTAAATAGAGTAAGCGTAGTCAAAGCATAGCCAGAGTCCAGTAACCGGATCGGGTAATCAGCCAGGCCAGAAGTCAGGGATCCAAGTGGAGGAACAGCAAGCAGGATAAGGAGCCAGAAAGAATGTCAGCAAGCCAGTCTTAAAACAGGAACGCAGGAGATGGTTCCTTGTGATGTGACCAAGGCGAAGGCAGGAATGAAGTGAGCTGGACGTCTTTAAGTAGGCAGGACTGACGAGCAGAGCCACAACAGCTGGTTAACTGTGGAGAGAGAATCGAGCTGGCAATTAGCCGACAGCTGAGCGGCCAGCTCAGAGAAGGAAGGGCTGAGCCAGCTCTGACAGCGACTGCACTCACCCAGATTTTTGAGTGAAAATCATGTCGTGAAGCTTAAGAACATGCATCAGCGGGCCATGCGTTGTTGTTCCCTGACACCCAGCCCGATGTGAACACTCGGAACAGGCCCGCAGAGATTCCCCCAGGATGCTTTCTGAAGAGACAGGGACTGTGTGATGATAGACGAGGGATATAACCCCAAATGGGAACTTGGATCTAAAGGGGGAAATGGCATGTAAATGTATGTGTTAATGCACCCAAATATGCAGATGCATGGTAACATGTATACCACATAGAAAATCCCCCAGTCAGAAAGTACCTACCAGTGGGACCACTGTATAGTGCAGAAAATCACTGCAATGACATAGTCCAGACTGAAGATAATCCTGAGTCAATTGTTTGTTGATGAAGCCACATGGTCAGTATTTCCAAGCTCAAAAAGCGAGTCCACACTGGAAAATATGTGTATGTGAATAGAGATTTGGGATACATGCATATCCATCGCAGGATACACATGAATAAAAAACCATACATAGTGTCATAAACGAGTGTGGAGAGGGGACTTACCCTGTATGAGCTTCAGAGAGATAGACACACATCCAACCAATCAAAGAATCCCCTGTGCAGACAGTAGTTACCTGGATGCTTAAGGAGGAGGGAGAGCCGACACCCAACCCAATGTGACCATAGATCCACTCGGAACAGGCCTGCAGCGATTCCCCCAGGATACAGTCTGAAGAAACGGGGACTGTGTAATGTTGGAAGATGGGTATACTCCCAAATGGGAACTTGGATCTAAAAGGGGAAATGGCATTTAAATGTATATGTTAATGCACCTAAGTATGCAAGTATATGGTAAAATGTATACTATGGAAAACCCCTTTCCAATATTCATGTGTGGTTGTCATACACCATTTTCACTTGATGTTTTGTAAATGCACGGTTTGTAATAACATTTGATATTTTTGCAATTCTTAGTACCGCTTTGACTTTAATCTATTAGTGCCGCTATAGTCCCAACCATTGATGGATTTCTCCATTTACACACACACACACACATACAAACCAAACAAACGACTTAGGCTCGGTTCACACTGGGGCGACTTGTCAGGCGACCTAGTCGCCTGACAAGTCGCCTCCCGTTCTGTGCTATGGAACCGTTCTAATCGGAGCGACGCAAGTCGCTCCGACTTAGAAAAAGGTTCCTGTATTACTTTGGGGGCGACTTGGGGCGACTTGCATAGACTTCTATGCAGAAGTCGTCTCGCAAGTCGCCCCGGCAGTCGTTTGCAGGTCGCCTCGCTGAGGCGACCTGCAAGTCGTGCCGCCCATGTGTGAACCGAGCCTAAGGGTAGCCTGCCACCACCTGCAGTTTTTCTGTTGATTAGTGTATTAGGCAACCACACACATGCACACACATTCCTGTCTGGGAGATAAGATAGCTTCCATCTACCAACAATAATCTTCATGCAATCAAATTGGCCATCCCATTCTCTGTAAGCCAACTGCTGCAATTAGAAAACTTGGGGGCACGGTCACACAAGGCAATCCAACACAGATTACCAATGAAGTTACAAAAAAACATATGGGTACTGATAACATAATGTGATAATCTCTCTAGGAGTATTCATTTTAGCTTATTAAACAGAAGACTGCTTATTAATTTGTGTAATTAATTATCTCTGGTTGTACAGTGCATACAAATATGTTCAAGGGGAAACATTCCAAAAAAAGAGAAGAAAGAGAAATGACATACAGAAATATGGCTAATTGAGATGGAATATCTGATGCCTGAAGGACAGAAAACTGTTACTTTGTTTAGAAAGTTTGGAGAACCCTGATATATATGCTTCAGGAGGCAGAATTGAGACTTCTAAGTAATAGAGGCGGCCCATCCATTAAGGACACATGGGGCGCCGCCCCCTCTCTCCAGCCACCCCCCTCTTCATTGCATGAATCTATCCATGATCACCGCTGCCACCCCCTATTCAGGCGTCCCGCCTCTTTTCGGATGCCGGGCGGCTGAATTACAGCAGCGGGGGTGTTTTTTTAAGCACCTGATTAGAGCCATATGCTCTAATAGGCTTAAAAAAACCTGGACTCGGAGCACAGAGCGTTGCGCTCGGAGTCCACCCAAGTGTGTTAGAAAAGCAAATGAATATTTGCTTTTCTAACACTGAACCGCCTCTCCGCCAATCAGGAAGCGCAGGTCTAATATCTGTCACCTGATTGGCTGATTGGCGGGGGGGGTGTCACAGTGGCTGTATATGATGGGCACAAGTGGCTGCATATGATGGGGCACAAGTGGCTGCATATGATGGGGCACAAGTGGCTGCATATGATGGGCACAAGTGGCTGCATTTGATTGGCACAGTGGCTGCATTTGATGGGGCACAGTGGGTACATTTGATGGGGCACAGACAGTGGCTGCATTGGATGGAACAGTGGCTGCATTTGATGGTCACAGTGGCTGCATTTGATGGGCACAAGTGGCTGCAAATGATGGGGCACATATGGCTGCATATGATGGGCACAAGTGGCTGCATATGATGGGCACAAGTGGCTGAATATGATGGGGCACAATTGGCTGCATATAATGGGCACAAGTGGCTGCATATGATGGGCACAAGTGGCTGCATTTGATGGGCATAGTGGCTGCATTCGATGGGGCACAGTGGGTGCATTTGATGGGGCACAGTGGCTGCATTGAATGGCACAGTGGCTGCATTTGATGGGCACAGTGGCTGCATTTGATGGCAGAGTGGCTGCATTTGATGGGCACAAGTGGCTGCATATGATGGGCACAAGTGGCTGCATATGATGGGGCACAAGTGGCTGCAAATGATGGGCACAAGTGGCTGCATATGATGGGCACAAGTGGCTGAATATGATGGGGCACAATTGGCTGCATATAATGGGAACAAGTGGCTGCATATGATGGGCACAAGTGGCTGCATATGATGGGCACAAGTGGCTGCATTTGATGGGCACAAGTGGCTGCATATGATGGGCACAAGTGGCTGCATTTGATGGGCATAGTGGCTGTATTCGATGGGGCACAGTGGGTGCATTGTATGGGGCACAGTGGCTGCATTGGATGGCACAGTGGCTGCATTTGATGGGCACAGTGGCTGCATTTTATGGAACAGTGGCTGCATTTGATGGGCACAGTGGCTGCATTTGATGGGCACAGTGGTGGCATTTGATGGAACAGTGGCTGTGTTTGATTGGGCACAGAGGCTGCATTTGATGGGCACAGTGAGGCTGCAATTGATGGGGGATTCAGTATTTTTTAGTTTGTTTGCACCCCCCAAAAAACCCCAAAAAAGCTGCCACTGCTAGGGAATTAACTGTAGGTTCAGAAATTGAGAGGCTTATCCTTCATGACAAATTAGCAGTTGTACATGAGGGACAAGGATCGTATCAAGGATTGCATATTCATCGTAATCATTTTCAAAACAAGCAGCAACCATGCAAACATCTGTGATAGCTCTAGTTTATAAAAGAATCTCTAATCACCAAACCCATGCTTTAAAAGTGTCAGCATATAAAGTTTCAGTGCAGTCTGACAGCTAGAAACAATCTTCATACACCGCTGTCTTCACGATTCTTCTGTGTCTATGTATATTTTTATTTTCACATAATTTTGCCAGTCTGAGGAACAAGGAATGGAAAATTCCCAGCTAATGAGAGCGAGTCAGGTGTTTTTTTTCTTTTTTTTCTCTCTTTTTCTGCAGTGCAGAACTTAAAAAAAAAAAGTATGCTCTTTCTTTGCCAAGGAAGAAAAAATTAAACTTGGATGAATGTTATAAATATTATATGCTTGGGGTGCCAGAGGTACCTGGAGTCCTCATGCTTCGCTGGGTGATGTGAAATTAACTCTTTATGGAATTGGATTATGGACAAAAACATGATAAATATTAATGTGATGTCAGTTCATACGGTTCACCCTAATCATTCCAGTGATTTTGATTTGGGGCTATGGAAAGGCTACTTCTTATTTTTGATTATTAGGAATTTTTTTGTTTATCCATTCATATTTGTAGTCCTTATTAGTTAAACTTTTTGTTCTGATACCTGAGTTGTACTGTCAATATCTGCTGGTTTTATATATGCACAAAGCTTATATGTGGTGTGAGTGTATGTGAAGAGTTAGCTAGAATGTGTCAGTACATTCGGAGATAACAGCATGATCAGATTTTGCAGAATTCTTATAAGGAGCTGACATGGGGTGCAAAGTTTTGAAGGGTAAACCAATCCACTGAAAATCAGGTAAGTTCCCTAAAACATACAATTTAGTGTCCCTACCACACTATCAAGAAACAATTTGAGAGGTTTCCCAGTAAACCCCAGTAAAAAGTTTACCAGTGGAGGAATGGGTGCACCAAGACAAACCATTACAGGATACAAACATCCATGCAGATAGTGTCCCAGATTGGATCCAGTCTCATGGCACTATCACAAGGGCAGTAACTGCTAGACTACCATACTCCACCTATTAACCACATTAATGGAAACGACAAAAACGTTAAAAAAGTTTCCAAACAAATCAGGTTTACCCTAGCCCAGTGATGGCAAAACTTGGAACCCTGGATGTTTGGAAACTACTACTCCTATGATGCTCATGCACTCTGCAGTGTAGTTGAGCATCATGGGAAATGTAGTTCCAAAACATTTGGGGTGTCAAGGTTTGCCATCACTGTCCTAGCCTATATTCCTTAAAGTAGCTCGGTGGTTAGCACTTCCGCCTAGCAGCACTAGGGTCACCGGTTTGAAACTCAAACATGATGCTACTTGACTGAAGTTTGCATGTTCTCCCTGTGCCTGCATGGGATTCCTCCCACTCTTCAAGTACATATGCTGGTAGGTTAATTGGCTCAAGTCTAAATTGGACCTAGTATGTGTATGAATGAGTTAGGGACCTTAGATTGTAAGGGCAGGGACTGATGTGAATGTACAATATACTGTATATGTAAAGTGCTGTGTAAATGGAGGGTGCTAAAGAATCTCACAAAATTGAGTACAACCCTCACATTTTTGTAAATATTTTATTATAACTTTTCATGTGACAACACTGAAGAAATTACACTTTACTACAATGTAAAGTATTGAGTGTACAGCTTGTATAACAGTGTAAATTTACTGTCCCCTCAAAATAACTCAACACACAGCCATTAATGTCTAAACCGCTGGCAACAAAAGTGAGTACACCCCTAAGTGAAAATGTCCAAATTGGGCCCAAAGTGTCAATATTTTGCTCAATAGGGTTTAGGTCTGGAGACATGCTTAGCCAATCCATCACCTTTACCCTCAGCTTCTTTAGCAGTGGTCATCTTGGAGGTGTGTTTGGGGTCGTTATCATGTTGGAATACTGCCCTGCGGCCCAGTCTCCAGAGGGAGGGGACCATGCTTCAGTTTTCCACAGTACATGTTGGCATTCATAGTTCCCTCAATGAACTGTAGCTCCCCAGTGCCGGAAGCACTCATGCAGCACCAGACCATGACACTTCCACCACCATGCTTAACTGTAGCCTGCAAACAGTTTGCTGAAGACAAGCAGACTAAGGACATGGATTACTGGAGCCATGTCCTGTGGTCTGATGAGACCAAGATAAACTTATTTGGTTCAGATGGTGTCAAGCGTGTGTGGCGGCAACCAGGTGAGGAGTACAAAGACAAGTGTTTTTTGCCTACAGTCAAGCATGGTGGTCAGAGTGTCAAGGTCTGGGACTGCATGGGTGCTGCCAGCACTGGGGAGCTACAGTTCATTGAGGGAACCATGAATGCCAACATGTACTGTGACATACTGAAGCAGAGCAGGATCCCCTCCCTTTGGAGACTGGGTAGCAGGGCAATATTCCAACATGATAACGACCCCAAACACACCTCAAAGACGACCACTGCCTTGCTAAAGAAGCTGAGGGTAAAGGTGATGGACTGGCCAAGCATGTCTCCAGACCTAAACCCTATTGAGCATCTGTGGGGCATCCTCAAACGAAAGGTGGAGGAGCGCAAGGTCTTTAACATCCACCAGTTCCGTGATGTTGTCATGGAGGAGTGGAAGAGGACTCCAGTGGCAACCTGTGAAGCTCTGGTGAACTCCATGCCCCAGAGGGTTAAGGCAGTGCTGGAAAATAATGGTGGCCACACAAATAATTGACACTTTGGGCCCAATTTGGACATTTTCACTTAGGGGTGTACTAACTTTTGTTGCCAGTGGTTTAGACATTAATGGCTGTGTGTTGAGTTATTTTGAGGGGACAGCAAATGTACACTGTTATACAAGCTGTACACTCACTACTTTACATTGTAGCAAAGTGTAATTTCTTCAGTGTTGTCACATGAAAAGATATAATAATATATTTACAAAAATGTGAGGGGTGTACTCACTTTTGTGAGATACTGTAAGTACCTGTAATCAATAAATAGCCGCTCGGAAAATTCAATTAAAGAATTGTTGTCCAGCCAGCCACCTAATTATTAATTACACCAAGTGCTTCTTCGAATAAAAATTCTTAATTGTCTCTTTAAGTTACGGCAAAAACTATTTGGCAGCCTGACACTCATGCAGCGCTCTAAGTTCACAAAGACCGCAGAGAGGTAAGTGCTGCAATGAAGTGATATCAAAACATCTCAAACTGTAAAGCAATTAAATTACTGCAGAGCAGATCAGTGGTATGGCTGGGCAAATCGAAAAAAAAATAAAAAATAAAAAACAGATGGCAACTTTGGAGGGCTTATACTACAGCCTTAGCTTAAAATAATGTATCTGATCTTTTTATCTTAAATGATGGTCACCAAGTTCCGTGCAACTAGACTTGATGTTCTACCCCTGCGCTCCTGTGTGTGAGTGTAAATCCCTATAGCTGCCACCTTGGATGAAATTAAAATGAAAAAAGTATTTTTACATGAAAAATTGTGGCGCTGTGTTCACATCAGTTCAGTGACATCCAATCTAGTATATAATATATCAAGCAGTGAACCATACATATTTTAAGTGTCCATAATAAATCCAAGTGTATTAACACTCCAACAGTAAAAGTAAAAACATAAATGAAAAATAAATAAAAGGTGAAATGAAAATCTCAAAAATAATAGTAATGCAGAAAGTCCATGCAAAGCATTGTGTTTCACATAGCGTAAACTTCCTTCCACCACACCGATCTTTTTATCTTGACTAGAATTGAAATGAAGCCGTTTCCACAATAAATAACAAAAATTCTTTGCTCTGTCCAATTAAAAAAATAAAAACAATATGCTGCAATACTCACCTGTAATCCAGCAATCCTGTAGAAGGTCCATTCTGTCCTCCACCCATGCCAGCCTTCTAGTTAAATGACAGTGAGCACCATCCAACCCACTTCCTGTGGGCGCCTGTGTTCTGGCCACCTAGGGGTGCCTCATCATGCAGCCTGAGCTGATTGCTCACAGTACTCCTGCACTGAGCGGCACTTTAGTGTCCCTACCTGAGCTCTACTGGGTCCAGGTTATATAAAAAATGTTTATAAAAAATTCTGAAACAAAGGTATATATATATATATATATATATATATATATATATATATATATATATATATATAGTATATATTGTTTAAGAAAAGAAAATGTGAAAACAACATTGGGGGGGTTGGGATCAGGGGTGGGTGAAGTGACATGGGGTCGAAGTTACTCTGTCACTTTAAATTGAATGCAGCTCTGTAATCATCAGTACATCATTAAATGTATTTTTTAAATGCAATGTAAGCCGTGTAAGTCCTCGAATTCATCCTGATATCAGTAGGTATAGTCCCTGTACAGGAAAGCTGGAGAATGAGAGGAAGCACCACAAGGAGCCAATCAGTTCATTTATTAAGAGTGACAGAGAGATGACTTATCATTGTGCTGTTCTCTTTTTACTGTGGGTCGAATGACAGATACTGACTGTCAGTCCGAGAACAACTAGTGGTAGAGCTATGAGTAAGCGCTCTATGGGAGCGGAAAACGCGTCAGTGGTTATGCTGTATCACTTCAACAGAGCAATGTATGCATTTTATACCATGTCATTTTTTCAATAAAGAAGATTTTACCTTTATTATTCCAATCCGGAGTGCGGCAGTCCAGATTTTTCATTGCACCTATACTAGTGGTAGAAAATAAGTACTGCGGAGGGCAGCTCTGGACTGAAGGCGAATACAGCAACAAATGCTGTTTTTTTTTTTATTTGAATTTTATTTTCTCATTTGACTTTCTTTAATTTTGCAGTACAAGCACACACAAGTTTAGAAAAAGTGTTACATGCCAATCAATTGTCTTTTTCTTTTCTTCTTTTAATGGGCCATTAAAATTAGTTATTTATTTTTAGGCTGGAGTTCTCCTTTAGTAATAGTGAAAGCTGCTGACAGATATGAAGTACAGGTACCCAGAGAACCAACCTATAGCGATTTTCAGTTTCGTCTGTTTTGATTAAATACCGAGTTGTGAACCCACCCTAATGCTTTTTTTCTTTCCCAAACATCATTTTAAATAGAATTGACTGGCTGCAGCTGTTAACCAAGAATTTGGCTAATGTTTGCAGCACAGCTCCATTGTCTTAAATGGGCGAGTGTGATAAGTGGTGCCACCTGTCAGCTCGACAGGCTGTGTTAAATTTACTGCTGCCATCAGACAAAGCTCTGGCTTCCTTCAGCTGTATGTTAGGTTTTAGTTGGGCAGGGGGGCAGTAAAATCATGGCTCAGATGCCTGTTTTTAGTGCATTCTGGCTGTCCATGTAAAAGAGGCCTAGCAGATGATACTAAAAGCTGCTTCAGCTCTGGGTGCTTGCACTTCATACTGGTGGTCAACAGCTTTTCAATAAAGTGCCTCTGTAATCCCAAAGTAATACTTTGTGTACAAACCTAACATGTAGAAGTCACACCGCTATATTAAAGTGTCTGTTAAATGTGGTCTGGTGGAATCTGTAAAAGCTCAAATATTGAGACATACCCTAGACCACAGAATACCTTGAAAACAAGGCTGGCTGGAAGTTACCCCATCCTCCTTCAGGGTAAAGTAACACAAGAGGATTCCAGACTTGTTCAATGAAAATATATACATACTGTAATCAAGTGGTCCAGTAACACAAATATAACAAGATACAATATAGGAAAAAATTACATGATCATCACTTGAACAAAAAATATGAAATATCTGAAAACAAAGGCTTCAAGATTGCATTAGCTGCATTGGACTCAGTTAATATAGGCACTAAATCAGGAGTCAGAAATCCAACAGGCACACTAAAGGAGACAATGCATGTCCTTCAATAAAAGAGGTTTGAAAAATCAGCAAGTTAATAGAAGACAGAAAAGGGGAGTCACTGGTAACAGTTAATTTTTTAAAGCCTAACTCCGTCCTTGCCTCCCCCCATTTCCCCCTACCCTCCCATTGGAGCAACCCAGCAGCCTTAAAAAATCATATATACCTTTTTCTCAGGTGTCTTTGATTAGGTCTAGTGACAAGACAGGTCCTCTTCAACCTCCTCTTACTCCAGCAGTAGAAGGATCCTAACTGCTCAGAGAGCAGAACTACAAATTGACATGATGCCAGAAGACATTCCTTTTCTTTAGATAATAGTCTGTTTGCATTGCTGCCCCTGCCTATGTTTTCTTCACCTGGGCAGGGATGGCCTTACAAGTAAAAAAAAGTTGCATAAATATGTAAATAAGAAAATGTGTTAAATAATTGTATATACTAGCCACTAACACGGCACACATAACCTACAATCTATGACAGTTAATGTCCTTGTCCAGACTGCCTCTCTGGTGGTGTATTGTTCTAGGGCTTCCTTCTTCCTTTTTTAAAAGTAGAACCTAGTTTGCATTGCCTTCCCTGCCTATGTTTGCATTACCAGGGCAGGGATGGTATTCTAAGGAAAACAATACAAATTGTAATATATATATAACAAGTCAGGCTATCTAGTCTCTTGCTGTTTCTTCATCTAACATCATGAATAGGTCTCTGCTATAAAATATTGACATGAAAACAGCCCTCAGATGTCTGTTTTGCTTCACTGATATATATCTATATATATATATATATCTATATATATATATATATATATAGATATATAGATATAGATATATCTATATATCTATATATATATATAGATCTATATATATATCAATATATATAGATATATATATATATCTATAGATATATAGATATATATATATACTAAAATGTGTTCGTTTTTTGGTACATCTGATGTACAGTACAGGGGGTCCCCTACTTACAAACACCCGACTTACAAACGACTCCTACTTACAAACGGAGGGAGACAACAGGAAGTGAGAGGAAATCTACCCCTAGGGAGGGAAATTCACTCCTGTAAGAGTTAATATGGGAAAAAGGTGTCTCCACTGATGCTTTATCACCTATCCTTATTTCCCTAATAACCCCAAATTTTCAAAATCCAATTGTCATTGGGACAGAAAGTGAGGTGAAATCTTATGAACAGGGGCACAGACAGCAAAACAAATGTTACAGGGGTGATAACCCTTCCCTATGCTATCTACAAAACTTAAAAATAGATTTTTTGGCTGGAGCTACACTTAAAAAATTTACCTGTTCCGACTTACAAACAGATTCAACTTAAGAACAAACCTAAAGTCCCTATCTTGTTTGTAACCCCCTGTATATAAAACTGCAGGTAAAGAATTACTAATATGTGATGTTCTATAAATTAGAGCCTAGCACCCCAATGCTCCTTCTCACCGTCAGCATCCCAACACTCTTCAACACCAGCACTACAACACACCTCCTTCTCCTCACCACCAGCATTCTAAACCTCTCCCTTCTTGTATTCCTCCTTTGCCTCCTACTGGCTCATGGCGTTCTATATGCTGATGGAGTCGGGGAACTGAAAAAAATAGCAATAGATCAGAAAGGTTATCGTATTGATATTGCTATCTTAAAGTATTGATGTTGATGTAAATAATCTGTTTCCTAGGCAGATGGCTTCTACACCCCAGAGGATCTCCATGGTCTCCTTGGCTTGTAGTGTAATGCAATTAAAAAGAAAATTGAAGGATCATAGTTAAAATTAATTGTACATTTGGATTGTATTGTGTATGACTTGAGTTAAACACATATCAATTTTTGGATACTCATATATTTATTCTCATTAGGTCCATATTTTAATCAGGATGTATTATTATTATTATTTCATTTTATTATTTATTGTTTTTTAACCAATTGAGGAACTAAAATGGTGTGTTTTATTATTCAGATTTTCACATTTGTCTGAGGTTCTTGTGTATTGATTAACTATTCAGTTCTACCTCGTATTAACTTTTATACATTCAACACTATTGGCTATTGGGTATCTGGTTTTAACTATGACCCTGAGGAGGTGATATTGTATTGATTTTGAGATCTTGATGAAGGAGCTGTCTTTAGACCCCTGAAGTGTGTTGGTCACTCTTGGACTGTCCCCCCGACTTCCTATTAGAATAAAATTGTTGTTGCACAGCAGTGGTGTGGCGCTTCAGCTTCCATTTTTGTTACATATGCTGATGGAGGGCAGAGATGAACTTTTGTGCAGCTGGTATATGGCCCTCTGAGAAAAACAATGGTGGCTGGGTACCTGTATTACATTGTTTTGTAGTACAGGCCGCAAACTTGTGCAAAGGGGTGTTTTTGATAAGAAGTATATAAAAAGCTGCGCATTTAGAAAATGTTATATCAAAAAATAAAATAAATAAAAATGAAAAATATAAAAATAGTCCTTGTGATTAAATGTCCAACAACAGAAAATGTGAATAAAAAATTCCTCAATATTCAATAGCTGATGGTAAAGGTTCAGGTAACGCAAATTCCTGTTAGATGAAATGCTTACCAGATAGCAAGCCAAATGAAACAGGTGACTATAAACCCAGCCTGGGCCTTTGGGAAACCAATCCCGGTATATCCTGGACGAATTGCACTTGCAGACTGAATTGGATCCACGAAGATTTAACCCAAAAAATGTATAATAACATAGCGTAATACTGACACAAATTACGTGATAATAAAGAAAAAAGGATTTTTTTATATATGTGACACTCCACCAGTGAAAAATCATATAGAATCATAAACCATCCAGTGCCTATAGGCACAAATGGAATTATAAGGTGAGTGATATAAAAACATGCATTAGAGTGAAAATCTCCTTTATGGAGAACCAGTGCAAAAACCTTCCAAAAAAGCCGCTTACCAGATGTTAGAAAACAAAGAGGCATGTGATTAACCATCAAATGATAAATGAAAAAAGGAGGTATCTAAAGCCGCTTACCAGAAATTGAATAGAAATGGGCATATGACTATCCACCGGAGGGTAAATGGAAAGGAATGAACAAAGTGCAGCAAACCACATGAAAGTCCTGCTTACCAGATAGCAGACTCTATATAGGCAGACTGATATAACCATAAAACCGATTTCCTGGCATAGAGCTGCGTGGATCCATCAAACCATCCATATCTCTGGCTCCGCAGTATACATGTAGTAAAGAATGGTGACGATAGTGTAATACGTATTGACTGTTTTATTTATAAAAAGTAACACTTACAGTGTAGCGAATATAAAAGCACAACGCCGGCCGGCATACAAACAGACTCCCGTCCTCAATATGGCAACGTGGTGACGTCAGCACGTCCCTCCCAGACGCGTTTCGTCATAGGCTGACGTTTTCAATGGGGAACGGGCAGCGTGCTGAACCACCACTTAATATACAAGCCCCAAGCCTCGCTCTGAGTCCCGCTACGAGAGTCTGAGAGCACCATCTTGGATGTGGGCACAACCCATGTACATTCTCTAAGAGAAGCCTCGCTCTGAGTCCCGCTGCGAGAGTATCAGAGCGTCATCTTAGATATGGGCACAACCAATGTACATTCTCTAGGAGAAGGGAAAAAGGACCCAGGTAACTCCAAAAAGAGTATAAATACCTCACAGGCCCTTAAACATCTCTCCTTTACAGCTAAATCATAAATGAAACAAGAAAATATTCAAAAATGTGCTACATATGACCAATAGCTCTAAACAATACTATCAACCCTAGATAAATCAAGGCACGCCTTGAATGCCATTACAGGGGTTTCAAAACACCATTTAAATTGTGGGCATGGCCAATAATCTTATTAAATTAACCATTAAGAAAGAGGACAACCATTAACTCCCTAAAGGTTGTTTGATATCACTAGCCCAAAAATACTATATTCAAATAGAAACAAGTAAGGCAATCAAAGCAATCCTATCATTAACACATTAATCAAACTAAATAATAAATTGATCATAAAAATTAATCATATAATATTATTATAAAAATCTAAAAAAATATATATATCCTTATAGTACATGATATTGGAAAATCATATATATATATATATATATATATATATATATATATATATATATATATATATATATATATATATATATATATATATATTTATATATATATATATATAAATACATACAATCTACATACATTTAATTAAATTTAAAATTAAAATTAAGAAATCAAAATTATTTTAGAAAAAATATTTATAATGCATTAAGGAATAAGGAAGAAAACTCTTGGTCGACCCTAAATGACAAAATAATCAGGAATTGTCAATGAAGGCATTGACATCTACATCGATATTGAGTCCATGGGGGGTATAAGTTTTAACCCTATGGATCCAAGACATTTCCAACTTGGAAATTTCGCGCACCATGGAACTTCCACGCCAATGGGGTTTATATCTATCAATCCCTAAAAAAAGGGTATTGGAGGGATCCTTATTGTGTACCAGACGATAGTGTTTGGAAACTGAATGATTCTTAAATCCTGTCAAGATGTTGGTAATATGCTCATTGAGCCTAACTTGAAGAGGACGCTTGGTCCGCCCAATATTTTGCAAGCCACAAGGGCACTGCAATAAATAGACCACCCCAAAGGTGGAACAAGTAATAAATGGGTTAATAGGATGGATCTGACCAGTACTGGTCGAAACGAAAGACTGGGTCCTCCTATTAGGGCAGTTATTGAAAGAGCAAACCCGACATTTTTTGCATTTATAAAAAACAGTTAACTGATCAAAGAACGTGGTCTTATTAACTGGGGGGTCTAATATGTTGGGAGCCAACCTATTTCTGAAATAAGGGGCCCCTCTAAAAACTATTTGTGGTTTAGATTGTAAAACTTGGTTCAGAACCCTATCGTTAGTTATAATGTGCCAATGTTTGGAGACCAACTGTCTCACTTTCTTATGTTGGAGAGAATAGGTAGTTATAAAGGGTACTCCAGAATCATGGCCTAAACTGTTGGTCTGCGACTTATCGCGCAACAAAACTTCCCTGTCCATCTCATATACTTCCTTTAACACAGGCAACAATTTCTCCTTGGTGTAGCTTTTCTGTAGGAACCTGTCAGTAAGAACGTCGCTCTGTGCCAGGAACGTATCAGGGTCCGAGCAATTCCTACGCAATCTCATATAATGGCTTTTAGGTATTGAATTCAACCATGGCCTATGATGACAACTCTGCAATGAGATGTAGGAATTGCGATCGGTATCCTTAAAGAAAGTAGATGTACACAAAACACCTCCTTCAATGGTCAAAGTAAGATCCAAAAAATGAATCTGAGTTTG